>NC_053465.1:10495701-10849638 GCF_015227805.2 Hirundo rustica
TCAGCTGCCACCTTTCGTAGGCACTGCACTCTGCTGTGCACCAGTGATGAGAGCTGCCTGCAAAGTTAGTTCCTTACCTCACCATGCTCTTTTCTTAAAGATTTTGCCTTCATTTACATGCATCAGTTGTATCATGCCAGTGTTCCAAGAGCCGTAGCATTTTGGAAGGCAAGGTGGCCATATCTTGTAACTCCTTAAATACTCACAGATATAAGAATTTTATCCAAATTATCAGTAACTGCTCTGCCTACTTAAGAAAAAAAAAAAAAAAAAGCTTAAGGATTGCCAATGTGGTGTAGTTAAGTGGTGATATTTTCAGTGAAATATATTAGATCCCAAAGTCCTGTGGGCAGCGTTGGCTGAGGTGTGTGCCTATCACTTTGATCCACGGCTGCACAAAAAACACCGCCTAAGTTTAAGGAACGAGTCTCTCTTGCCTTCCAGCATTTGTTACCCCAAATCTTACAGCATTCCTCAGCTAAGTTCCCACCATGGCTCTCCCGGTGCCGGCTCAGCAGCTCCATTAGCCCCTCGTTTATTTGCCGGGAAATGTGTTCCTCTGCTTTGTTCCTTTGGACCTTTTTTTTTTTTTTTTTTGCCTCTTTCCTCCCTCCGCGGGGTGACAGCTATTTTATCACCTACAACAAGAAATGCTGAGCCTGTTGTGCAGGCAAAACATTTGCAAAGGGGCAGGGGGTACACAGAAAGCAGTAGGAAATTGATAAGGGCTGTAAAGTAGCTTTATAAAAATGCCGACAAGCCTGTTCAGGGCACGGAGCACCTGCACCTCTGCCCCCGGCGGCGCTTCCTTCAGATGCTCCTATTGTTTTCATTACTATTTGTGACTCGAGCATTAATAAATTACTTTCTTTTATTTTTTTTTTTTTTTTCCTGTTGGCTCCAGCCACCAAGGGAGCCAGCAGGTGCACCACTTTTACAATTAGCCCTTCGTAATGCATGGTTGGCAAGAAAAGTTGTCCAGGAGCTGCAGAGTTTACTGACTGGATTTCTGCTTGATGGCCACAACCCTTGGAGCAATTAGAGAAGAATGTGCAGGAAAGCAACTTAATGCATCTGCTCATCTGGCCAAAAACTTCCACAGAGGGGATAAATCCAAAACTTTGAGCCCTGCTCATGAAGCTGGGACAGAGGAAGAATACAGGGCAATGTGAGCAAGTAATGGTGTTTTAAAAGCATCATTTCTACCATATGTAACACTTTCCCACTTTGATTCCCCTCTACTACACAGCTCAGATCAAATAGAAGAGAGATAGAACTGAAGGCTGATGAAACTGGGCTGAGAAGAGGCAGTAGAGCAGCAAACTCAAAAAGATGCTTATTTCTATCTCTCAGAAATTCAGGTGTCTTCACACCAGGGCTCTGCTCTGCCACAGCAGAATTATCCTCTTCATTCATGCTGGGAAAATGATGGATATACTGAATTCCCTTTCTCATTTGATATGACTTTCTAAACGCCATCATTTCTGCATTTTCCTAAAGGGTGATGCAGTGTTGAAACAGAAGCTAAGGGGAGCAGGCTGTGGTTGACTGGATTAGGTCAGGGACTGTCAGCTTCTGGAGCACAGGTTATTTACTTTCCACTGAGCACTTTTCTCTCCCAAAAAGACAAAAAAATAACAACAACAACAAACCACCAAAAAAAAAAAAAATCCAAAAAACAAAACCAGGAAAAGAAAATACAGAGGAAAGAACATAAATGATTTGGCAATGCCTAAACAAAATTAACAGAAAGTAAGAAATCTAAGGAAAAGTGATATACCACAGATTGCAAAGCCAGCAAAGCCAGAGAAGTTGGGTGTCTGCTCGTGACAGTTTTTTTCAGTCCCTGTGAACTTGGATGTTTCACACAGTTCTGAGGACAAAGCACGTTGGCATCTCTGGCAGAGACAACCAGCTGAAACACATAGGTACTAGGGGCAGAGGAAAGCAGAAAAAAAAAAAATTAAAGATGACATATGTCAAAAACCTCCAAAATCAGAGCTTGCACAGAGCTGGTCCCATGAACTCTGCTGTCCTGCCTTTGAGAGCCACTTCTTCAAAATCTTCCAGAGGAGGAGGAACAAGGCCTGAAGCAGGCACAAGTGGTGTAATCTGCTACAGAGACTGAATCAAGCTTTAATTCACAAGCCCCCTTCAAAATCCCTTTCCATGAAAGGTAAAACTTGATATTATATTAATCACTTCCAAAGAAGCATCCAAGCTCCTTCTTGTGTGTTGTTAATTTGAACTGGGCAGGGTTTTTAAAAATGCAACTCTTTTCCCCTTAACTTTACATGATGGCAAAAGCAGAAACTTTTCAAAAGACTGTCTTGAGAGATCTGGAAATCACCATGAGTTCAGCACAGACAAAAAAAGCCTTCGCTGCAAATGATTTGGTGTAGAGGTCCAAATCTCTGGTGAGAATCTTAATCACTACGTGATCAGGTCATTCTTTGTGACCCAACAAGTGCTCAGTTTTAAAAAGAGTAAAATAATTCTGACAGGAGGGACTGCAGAGTTGAGCCAGTAGCTCTGATATCAAGTTTAATGGATGGAGACACATGGGAGCCCTTTGGGAGAGGAATTCCACCTGTGCCCCATCACCAAACCCACTTCACTCTGTTCATGTTTGGTGCTGGTCTTGTACCTTGCAAAGAAAGAAGTTCATTGTGGCGAAAAAAGGCAAAACCTCTCACGACCCAGGAGCCTCTCAAGAAGGAGAATTTAACGCAGGATCAGTTAGAAAAGATTTTTCTAGGAAATCAAATGAACACTTGACTCAGAACCACAGAATGGGGACTTTCTAAGGTGGGGCCAAACTGATGTTTTCTGTGTACTGAGGTGAATCCTCACTGCAGCACAGCTGCCATGACCACGGCCTGCCTGTGATATCATCACGATTTTCCTGCTCTCTGCAACTCCAGGGCAAATTGCTAATCAAAGACAGATTTCCTTCCACAGGTTTTGTCTGAGGTCCGTGGCACCAAGGTGGCAGCTCCCTCACCTGCACCAAGTCCATCCTGCTCGCTGCCTCCCCCAAAAGGACAACAGCCTGAAATTACTTACGGTATTCTCTGCCTTAACGTGTGATTTATAACAACGTGCAACCTCATTCAAGTGCTCAAAGCAGATTCTCCTGGCCAGATTTTCTAATTCATGTTCTTTAAAAAAAAACCCAAAATAAAGAATAATAACCCAAGAGGGAGAGGAAAATCACAGTGTAGTCGGATACAATGCAGGACACAACTGTAAAAGAGAAAAAAAAAAAAAAAAAAAAAGCCAAACTAAAAACAATAAACATAAAACTGAAAAATTAGAAAATGCAGCATAACGGAATAATAGCATGAAAAAGCCAGAGGAGTTGAAGTTTAATTTCAGCTTCAAAATCAGTTCTTGATATAGACAAAATGAGTCGCCTAGCCCTGATCCCAGGCAATTTGATATCTACACAGCTTCATTAAGGTTTGCAATTCAAAACCTAAATAATTGCACCTCAAAACATCTTTTTTCCCCTATTTAGAGTTCACGGGGATGTTTTCTCTCTTTTTTTTTTTTTTTTTTTTGGTCCTCATTTCCAGCATTAACGAGGCTTCCTTTGTGTGTTTGCTTTGCCTGGCTGCGAGCAGGAGCCCTGCCCAGCCCCAGGGCTGTGTTAGAGGTGATGTTCCAGGGGTGCAGCCCCTCTCTCTCCCCTGCCCCAGCTCAGTCGTGGCACTCACTGCCATACGTCTTGCTGAGGCCACATATTGTTAAGCCATTAGACTTTCTCCTGCAACCAAAACACAGAGCCCCTGAGCTCCTTCCTTTTACTTGACCTGAACTATAGGTTCTGCTCGCAGTAAACTCAATCACTGTCCTTTCTCAAGCTGCTATTAAACCTTGGCTCTAAGCAGCCAAGAAATTAATCTCTGGTGCCCGACCTCTCTCAGCCCCAGCGAGCTCTACAGCAGCTCTTGCACAACCTTTGATCCCCATCTGCATGGCTTCATCCATAAACAAAAGAACCTTGTGGAGTCCAGTGAACCCAGCTGGGCCCTCACTAGCATCATTGGGAAAGGAAAAGGGGAAAAAAGGAAAAAAAAATTTAAAAAAAGAAAAAAGGAAAAAGAGCATGAAGCCTTTCAGCCTGGAAGTTTTATGTTCTGCTGTCAAATCTCATCCTTAGATAGACTTAAAAAAAAAAAAAAAAAAAAAAAAAAAAGAAAAAAAAAAAAAAAAAAAAAAAAACAAAAAAAAAAAAAAAGGCAACAACAACCAGAAATTAAATCAGAACCTCCTATCTCTGATCTGCATTTTCCAGGATTCACAGATATATCCACGCTTTAACGGGTGAAAAACATTGCCTTCTCCACTTGCCAGCTCCTGTGTTATTGAGTGAGGCAATGCCACACATCCCTCTCCTCTGCATATCTGGGATGCATGTCACTCTGGCAGTATTGCTTGTTCCTGGAGAGGGACTAAATCATTACACGTTTGTTAATCCATCATTCATCCTGACAGCCAGTGGTACTTGCTGACAGCTCCGGGCAGAGGACAGCCACCAAACCCTGGTGAGCTTTACATTCAAATTCTAGCTAAAGCATCAGCGTTTCAGGCAGGTTAGGTCTGCCTCTGGTAGTTTTGTTTTAATGATAGTTAGCAGGATTGCTGCTGCATAAACTGCTCTCCAGCCTGCCGAGGACCAAAGAGATGGGAAAAGCATCCATTGTGAAAGAGGTACCCATAAAAATAAGTTGGGCACATAGGAAGTATTCCTATCAATTTAAAGGTGAGGAGTCAAGGCTGAAAGCAATAAATCCATTTTCTTGAGGGAGTGCAGAATATTTACATGAAAGTAAAAACTGAGCCTCAAATCTTAATCTGCTGCCCAAACCCTTTTCTGCTAAAACTTGAAAAAGTCCAAGAGAAATCAACCCCTCATGCTCTGCCACATGGGAGAGCAAAACTGGCTACATCCTTCTGAAAAGCCCCACCTTGAGGTGGGCAGAAATTCATCTCTGATGAGGTCTGAACTCACACACCAATGCAGGCTGGCTTAGCATAGCTGAGAGGCACCTTGGGACTCAAACAAGCTGATATTTTTTCTAAATGCAAAAAATAGACAATCTCCTTCTGTTTCATAACACTCTTTTCTTCTCCATATGAGCCATTCAGCAGTCAGCAATTGACTGCTTTTTCAATTTTAGTAATGATCAGTTTATCTTTTATAATTTTCAGACGTTCTCAAGAGACTCTCCCCTCTCACCGGGCACGATCACACGAACACTAGACTTGGCATTCGCCACAAGTAAGGAGACAAAAGCCCACAGTATGGGGAGGGGAAAGCATTGGAAACCCTGTAAAATATATCCCCTTGGAGAGTCCCACTCCCTTCTGCTTCTCTCCCCCTCCAGTTTTCTTCCTCCTCCGTTGTGGTGCAGGCTGAGTCAATGGCTTATATGGTTGTGCTCTGACCCGGGGAGTGCAGGGGTGTAGCAGCAGAAACAATAACTAAATTATACAGAATTTTCCAAGTTCAGTATCAGTTGTGCATACAAGGCAAAGTTAAAAATCCTCCTCATCCTCCTCTATCTGTTCTGGAGGACCCCAGACAGAGAGCCCTGCCTCCCCTCGCCGCCCCATCCCTGCGCGGCAGCGGGGCTCCAGCAAAAACTCAACTGCAGAAAGGGCTTCTCAACCTCAAGGGCAGCTGTCAAGCCCAGAAGGGAAAACACACATGAGATCACCAGTAAAACTATTTGGGCAGTGCTGCTATCAAGCCTTTTAAAGAGCAGCCCTCAGTTAATTCCTTTTAGAGGTCTTTGTTCCAGTGTCTCCCTTCTCACAGCTCCCAGCCCGGAGCATGAGGAGACATGATCCTTCCCATCAAAGAACTGCTGCCCACAGCTATTCCTGCTCAATAAGCTTTGTCACAGACTTGAGACTATTTTTAGAAGCTTTAAAAATATTCTAAGGGGCACCTTTCATTTTTGCTCAGACACAGCATCTTTTTATGTTTAATAGGGAGATTTAAAAAAAAATAAAAATATTTCTGCTTAGCATCAACACGATTTTCTGTTAAAAATAAAACAGCTGAGCTAGCGAAAATATTTGGGCAGGAGGAACTTCTATTTATAGAAACTTTTACAGCAGTTATCACACGCTGATAAGGATCGCTGTGAACCTCAGACTCCACGGAGGGGTGGTGAGGGGATGAACCCGACACGGGAGGAGCCAAGGCAGCAGCAGAGAGGAGACAAACAGCTCTGGGGTCACACCCTGCTGGGGACAGCAGTGTTCTCTGGACCATGGGACAGCAGCTGCCCTGAAGGGGAACACTCAAGAGAACTGCAAGCTCTTCTCCAAAGACAGCAAGGCTGGGAGCTGCACAGGGCAGTGTAAATCCCTGCTCTTCCTGTATTTTACACACAGCTGGTTGGAAAAGTATCTGCATTGTATTGCTTGGTGGCTGGGCAGTCATGGAAGAGGAGAGGGACCTCTGAATGCTGTGCAAAGAAGAGATTTCCTCCAGCGCATCATCCACTGTTCCTGGCTGTCAGGCTGAGCCTTCCTCAGTCTGCACCCAGAAATAAAGAATCAGCATGTCTGAGTTATCAAGATGAGGAGATAAAAAGGGGGAGAAAATGGTCAAATTTTCCTCTCCATTATAGGGCCATCAAAAATTACAGCCTTCAAACCATGAACAGTGGGAAGGTGGGAGCAGATCTGATTTGAAACTGTAGAGCAGGTACATCAAGATAATAATAGAAGTGAAATAATGGCAGGGTGTCAGAGGAGGAGTGAGTCAGACCAACAGGATTCTCTTCCAAGCCCTGCCACCAGTTTGCCACGTGACCTTGAACAAGTTCCTTTCTCTGTTTGTGCTGCAAATTTCTCATCTGCAAACCTGTACCTACCCAGCTTGGCAAATGCCTGGGTTTATAGGTATAAAACTTGGCATGAACCAAGTCCTGCTGCCACCTTGCTACCCCTGAGTTCAACATTTCTCTAAAAGAGTAATCAAATATCTCTGGTAATCAGTGATCAGAAACTTCTGGAAAAGATTGGGTCAAGTCCTGGTTCCTTAAAAACCCTCCTGAAGCGGGGAAAGCATGATTTTAACTTTCATATCCAAGAAATAAGGCATTTTCATGTCCTTCTGTAGTTAAAATAACCTTGTTTGAGCCTTCAGATGAACACAGAAACTGTGATATCCTAAACAGATAACTTCTGAAATTTCACCTTAACTCTCAACAATCCATGTGTTCCCAGAGGAGCTACCATTGCAAACGGGGATGTTAAAAAAGCAGAGCTTGAGGCATGCCATACTTTGGCAATCAGATAATGTACATGGAAGTTTTTTCTTGTAAAAAATAAATCCCTGCTCATGAGACAACCTTACAGGGCCTTATTTGGAAGTAAAGTTGATTTTAGAGTAAAGCTGAGCTACATTTTTGTTTCAATACCAAGCAGCAGAAAGAGAAGTGAAAAAGAGAAGCAAAGAGGAAGTGACAAGCACCCAAAGAAGATTTTCACAGGAATTACTTTTTCATTTCTGGATTCTTTACAAAGCTGCTCTTCGTTGGGCTCTACCAATTGGAATTCTCCCACAGATGGTGGTCAAGGATGTCTTCTGATGGTCTAAGGGTACTCTCCTCAGGTTTTTCATACACTTGTATAAGAAAGCACAAGGAAACAAGAGAATAATTCCTTCAAATTTGCTCAAATTCTGATCAATATGTTCAAATTAAAACACCCTACCAATAAAAGCAGACAACACTTGCAGGCAATGTTGGACTCTCCTTGGTGGGGAAGACAACATTTCTGCAGTGAGTACTTCACTCTACTTAGAGGGCTCCAGCAATTTTCAGTGACCAAAAGAAAATCACCTTTCCTCACATTTTCCAAAATGCTGAGCCACCCTAACAGCTCCCAGCTTCCAGACAGGAGCAGTGGCACCACTGCCCACTCAGGAGCTTCCTGCACACTGCATAACGTGTTCTACAGGGTTCTTAAAACAATCCTTCGAAATTACCATTCCTTTAAACTATGGCCCCTCTTCTCCCGGTACTCTGCAATGGGACTCGTTTTTCCACAGGCAGCACCAAAGTGCTCCTGGCACCGGGCTACCACTTGTGCTGTAATTAAATTGAATCCACTCCTTGGCTTGGCTTTATCCCTGAACAATACCAGCATCTGAGTAATACATTCTCAGGGCACTAATACATCACGGGGGTGAGCTCTGGCCGTGATGTATGGGCGCAATACATCAGAGTGCACTCCCGCTGTAAGGATCTATGGGCACCATACATCATCAGGGCGAGGCTGAGTGCTGATGGATGGCTCCAAAGATGGCACCGTGCAGCACTGGGCTAGGCCAGCACAGGGGGATAAAGGCTGGCATCGCTGTTACCCCATTTCCCAGCGTGATAACGCTGGCACCGAACCAGACTTCCTGAACCCGAGTCTAACTTTAGCTCCTTATTTATTTATCCTGAGGTGTTGTATCGCTGGAAGCGCCTCTCCTGGGATGCATCATCCTCCCAGGGGTGGCTGGAGCACAATTAGCAGCGTACATTCTCAGCTGGATGTGAGGGGTTTAGCCCATCAACGCTAACGGCAGCTGCAGAGCTGACGCTCTGTGTATCACCAGAGACAGGCACCAGCTCAGCCTCACACCCACCCACAGCACCTGCAGATTAGTGAGAATAAAACTGTCACAATGCTCAAAGAACCCCACAAAACCTACAGAAACGTCACTGTTTTCAAACATTCACCCTCTTGAGAAAACTTGCCCAAATTTGAAACGTAAACCTGTCCAGCCTGTGGAAGCAGAGCATCCCATGTTCATCCTAGACTGAGGAAAGCAGCAGTGTGGATTGTGTGGACTGTGACCCCACCGTGACCAAAATCCACCATTCCCTTGATGAACCCATAAAAGCTCTGTAGGGAGCATTTCTGCCAAGCAGTGCTGCTGTAGGGTTGGGGGGATTATCAGGGCAGAGAAATGCTACAGAGGCCAAAAGGAGGAAAAGGGAAAAATTTGCTGCTTAAGAGTCCTTCAGACCTCCCTTTTGCAAATAGAAAAGTTAAAATATAAGGTAATATGAGGCCCAGCAGAGAGTTTTAGGGATATTTGCTCCGGAGGAAGGTGACCAAGGAGATCCCCTAATGAGCACAATCGTGCATCATCAGAGTCTGTGCCTGGGCACCCTGAGCCGGTGCTGGGGACAGCAATGTCCTGGGGAGCAAAGGTGCTAAAACCAATCTCTGTGCTCCTTATGGAGTCACTCAGGGTCTCCCATAAAGCAGACTTACTACTCTTGTGAAAGAAGTAACAGGTATAATAAAGTACAGACATCCCAGCCAGCACCTCTGCCAGCCCAGCCCAGCCAGCCCCGAGGGGCAGCGAGAGGACTCTGGGCCGAGTCACAGCACATCCTTCCATCCCTTCAGCTCCTCAGGGCAGCATCTGACCCTCAGCACAACCAGCCACCCCTCCTGAGACCACCACAAGGACACAATTTTCCTTACACCACTCAGGGAAGCACTGCCACAATCTGGGGGAGAGCCAGCCAGCCCTGCCTGGTGCAAGTCCAGCATCTTTACTGAGAGGTCAAGTCTCGCTGTCCTTAAAAAAATTAGCACAGTCATTCCCCTCCAGATGTATCCCCATAGTTTTCCTAACTTAATAATCCTAAGGCATTGACTAAAATAATTTCTCAGACACTCAATCTAGTCTTTGAAAACAAGCTGGAAATTATATTCTCATTAATTACACCCCATGTACCTGGAAAATGACAACATTGCCAAGCTGAGTGCAACGAGAAAACAGAAAACAGCTTGGGCAGGTGGATATCAAACATGCTGTCATGAAAAAATCCTTGTCTTCACACAGGGAAGGGTGTCCAGAGCCCAGTGAGGAGCAGCAGCAGCAGCACTGATGGCAACAGACCATTTCTGCCCTGGAGCCACAGCAGGCAGTGGCAGCAGCACCTTCCATCACACCCAGCCACCACACAGAGGGAATTTCTGACAATATTTTCCCTTGTGAAGGCAAGACAAGCTCAACACAGTCATTTGCCTTTGCTTACCCTTTGAGCTGCTATCAGAGCAGTGGGAGTGGTTACTGGATTTGGGGGGGTTCCCCACCACAGCACAGGGCAAAGTCAGGGGTCTGCCCCTTGTGCCTCCAGTGCAAGACAGTAGGAAGTAGGTGTAAACTATAAACACCAAAAAGTGGGAAAAATGTTTGGTGTCTGCTTAGACTTTGACTGAACACTCTGAAAATTCATATATGAAGACCATGAAGAGAAGCAGGTCCTCCCTAAACTGGGAAAATTCTGGCTGGTGTGAGTGATGGAGAGGGTAAAACAGCCTAACGAGGGACTGTAACACACCAATGAAGGACTTGGAAAACCTGGATTTACTGGTCTGCAATGGACTCATAACCCTCCACAGACCCCCAGTGAAACTGGAGAACGGCACTCACCCAAAACTCAGGAGCACTCACAAAAACTTGAGCAGTCGGCTTAAATCTCATTGAGGCTGGAAAACGTGCTGCCTTCCCTGGAACTGTCACCTGAAACAACAGCCTTTGTGCCCCAGCTGGAGCCCGAGATCCCCAGCGGCTGGGGCTGCTCCAGCCCAGCTCCATCCCACACCTGCATCCCAGGAGGGATGGGAGCTCTGGGGAGCACAGCCAGGGCTGGATAACGCTGCCCAGCCCACACCAGAGCTGTGCACGCTGCTGCTGCTGGGAGAGGCCGGAAAAACCAACCACGACTCTGCTCCTGGCTGTCCAGTTCTCCCGCTACAACCAAACAAGAGCCTCGTGCGTCCTTTAGTAACAGCAATAAAAGCTGCAGTAAGAGAAAAAAGCTACTTGAGAGCAGTTTCTCCTATCCCCGGAACAATTTATAAGCTATTCCTTTTTTCCCTTTCTCTCTCTTTTGTTGTTGTTGTTGTTGTTGTTTGGTGTTTGTTTGTTTTCTTTTCTTGTTTCTTTAAGAATGACTCAGGGCAAAACCTTATTTCCACACCTGAAAGGACAACCCACCCTTGCTCGCTGAGAGCCCTGGAAGCGTCACCCTGGCAGGGAGGGAAGAGGCAGATTCCTGCTGCCAGAGCCACTGCTGGGATTCAGAGAGGTCACGAGCAGCAACAGCAGCGCTGGCAGAGCTGGGCACCCATCACGACACCCAAACCCAGCACCCACACCAGCTGGGACATCGCATGGAGGCTGCTGCAGAAGCTGGCACAAGCAACCAGCAGCATTGGTGGCTCCACTGGTTTTTCTTGGCATGGTTCTGCTGCCTCCTGCCCTGTAGAGGGAATAACCTGGCTTCATTCAGGAGCTGTTTGATTTAAGAACGTGCACCTCTGCAGGTTGGAGCTGTGCAGACAGGCTGTTTTCGTGAGAGAGGGAGTGAAAACAGAGCAAAGTTTCAGAAAAAATGTTAATTTTGAAGTATTTCCTACCATCTGGTCAGCTCATACTTTTAAAAGTTCAATTATCTTCTGAGATAAACTTACTAGCCAAATTAGGAAACTAAATACAATTATTAAAGCATAAGAGAACAATTTCAGATTTGCTTTGAGTGCCAATCCAAATTTAACAAGGCCACGGATCCCCATGGATAATTCCAGAAAGATCCTTCAGCTTCATTTCAAACTAGAAGAACAGATGAATGACTGGGATATGATTTACATTTATTCTCATGTTTTTAATCAAAACTTACCCAGTTGTTTTAGCTGGCCAAAACCAGAACCAGGATTTTATAAAAACGCGTTCAATTTCTCCATGGAATTGAGGGATTGGAGCAGCTCTGCTATTGAAGTGCTGCACAGTGTGCAACCCAGAGTCTGCAAACCTGGAAAAAAAAATTCCATGTACCCCAGCATTTTGCAGAGTGATCTTTTATCCAGATGCTCTCCCAACAGTTAAATTATTCTTCTCAAGAAATTCTTTATGGAAAATCCCCCCCCAAACTTAAAAGAAAACTTCCTCTAAACTCTTGCCAAGGGTTTGGTGTCCTCTGACTTTACACAACAACCGGCAGCATTAACGCTTCCGCTGTGCTTCCTCACCCTGGCACACCGGGTCATGGATGATGCAGTGATGCCCCTAAAGGATCACTTACCCAACTGGCTTCCAACAGGAGCAGCATCCTCATCAGAAGGGCCTCAAAGCAAAAATTACCGAGAGAGAAAACATCAGGATGCCACACAACATCGCTGGTGGAACCTGATGTCAGGAATGTTTCACCTGTAGGTGGAACAGATTTTACCTTTTCCTATGCACAGCGTGGGTTCCTGGACAGCACAGGTCAGTGGTGTTATTCAGGAGCAGAGCAATTGCTGACCACCAGGCAAGAGACACTGATATCTTGGGCAGAGAGGTGGTTCCCAAGCTTAGTTTATAGATTATTGATGCTGCTGTGTCCAAAGGGCAAAGCCCAGGTGCGAGAGAAGTGCTGCTGGGACAGAGCCACAACACAGAGCAGGACCTACAGCTCCGAGTTGCCTGCACTTGGAAATTCTCAAGTCCCATATTGAAAGGAAAATCTTCAAAAGCCTTGAAAAACCTTCGACCTGACAACTTTTCCCCAGCAGAGTTGTTACAGGCACAAAAAGATAGCATTTAGAGGAGAACGTGCACTCGAATCCCTGACGGAAAAACGGGCTCCCTTTGCAGCAGCTTTTGTTGCTGTATTTTTGTACCGGGGTTCAGAAAGGTTTGATTTTGCAGTTTAGCATGTTGAGGCCTCTCAGTGCTCACTGTCGGAGGGTGCCGATTACCCAGCTTCATTCATCAAAATGTCACTTTTCTGACAGCCATTAATAAATATACTGCCAGAGCCCCTCACACCTGGCAGCCATGGCACACTGCAACACGCCGCTAACCTAATTTGCTAATTGCTGCTTTCCCCATTAATTTTAGTCTGTCTTGTTTGGTGTTGACACGGAGGGAAAAAGAAAGAAGTGTGTGAGAAAAGCAGGCAAGAAAGAAAGCATTTGGTGATTTCTGTTTATTTGCTCGTTTTTTCCTCACCCTCCATCAACTTTTACTCCGGAACAGCAACTTCTGTGAGCCTCATCTTGCAATTTTGGTGCTGCTGGGTGAGGGGCTAATAATCCCCACCCCCTTCTTTTTATACAAATCCAATCCCAGACTTTAGTGCCTCCAGTTCTGCCAGACCTCCTCCCTGAGCCCCAAAGCTGCCCACACCCAGCCAGCGGCCGCACCCCACCGAGCCCACGGGTGCTCAGGTCTGGCTCTGCCAGCCCTTCACACCTGCCAAAATCTCCGCTCTGTTAATTCAATTCCTGCCCACTCTTGGACAGAGACCACTCAGTTCCATTAATCATGTGATTCTCTGATAAATCTGCTCTTTAAGGCTCGAGCACAGACCAAGCCCTCCGTGGCTGAGCTGGACTGAAACTCAGGTCTCCAGCCGAGGTCAATTAAGACGAGGAGTACCAGACCCATCAACCCTTCAGGCAGTGATGAATTGTTGCTGCAGTGCTGGTAAAAGTCTCCCTGCAGGACACTCACCAAGCTGTTGTACCTGGACCACACAGTGGGCTCCATATGCTCCAAAGCTTTCCTTCGCCTGATTGCATCCAACGGTGACGTTCTTCACCCACCCTCCAGCTGCGGGGCTCTGCTCTGCTTTCCAGGAGCAGGGCACCAGCACACAGGGGAACAGAGGCTCCTCAGGCTCCAGGCACGTGCTTGGCCACAAATGCCCATCTAAAGGTTTCTGCAAAGGTTTCCAGATCAATCCTCCTTTTCTTTAATCAGTGTAAGAAGTGGGCACATCTATCACAAGAGTAAAAGCTGTGTGCATTCTCTGGTCCCCTCCTCTGCCAGCCTGGCTTCTCGTTTCAAAGGGGTTTTTTAATTCCAGCTGAAATGTAAGATCCCCAGTCCCTTTGGGTAACCAGAACCTCCCCCTGCCGAGGCACTCAGACCCCAACCACACAACACCTGCAGTGAGACCAGTGATCCTCTCTCAGCCCAGGAGCCTTGTCTGGGAGCGGCCAGCTTCCTCTGTCAGCCTGTGCTGGATCCAAACATTTCTGATGTTTTATAAAGACCTGGGAGAGAAGAACATGAATGCCAAATGCAGGCAGATTCCACCTTTGGCAAGGACTTGCAGCCTGTCTTCCAAGCACTGAATATCCCAGTCTCAGGGGTAATTCAAACACTGGGGACACAAACCAGGAGCAGTTGCAGCAAGATGTTAGCAAGAAAAGTTTTGCTGCCTCTGAAAAGAGTTTAGTATAAAGCCAGTGTTTTTCCTTTAAACTAGGGTAGAGCAGAGGGTATAAATAGATTAAAATTAAATTAAAATCGTGTCACCAGAAGGGTCAAAACCAGGAATAGTCAGTGTTGTTTCGAAGTGTTGAATGTGTAGGAAAGCTACTGCTTCAAATCAGCATTTGTATGACTGCTGCCTGGGGACCAGCTCAGGTCTGGAAGCAAGAGGCAGCTCAATATGCTAATTCAGGACATTGGACAATATTTTTTCTACCCCTGAAACACATGTGTGCGTCCTTTTAGCTCTTCTGGCACGTAAAAGCGTACTGATATTTAATTTCACAGTGGCACAGCATTCCTCACAGCTGGCAGAAGTGTAACCCACAGCTTTCCTTAACCCACTGGTGGGATCTTCCTGTGCTTCACCTTTACCCAGAACACCTGGGCTGGTTCAGATTCACCTTGAAAGGTTCACCACAGTGTTGGACTGCTGCTCCACAAGGTCCAAGCTCCCAAGGAGCTGAAGGAGACCTGCCACAGGCAGAGCCTTCAACTTCCAAGGGCCTTAGAAGTAAAATATACTATCCTGTTCCAAGTGAAGTTAAAAGGGCCCAGTAAAGAGTAACAGCATTTCAGCTTTTAGCCAAAAGCTTCAATTCATGGTCCTTTAAAGTTAAATTTATTGCCTCCATTTAGCAATGTCCCTGTAAAAATCCCGTCTGGCACAGAAAAACCCGTGTGCAGCTCAGCAGCGCTGTGGCAAACAAAATATTTCATCCCAGGGACCGAGCTATGCATCCATCTGCCTTTGTTTAGGTCCTTGTGTCTGTTCATCCCCTGCGGTGCTCAACGGCTCCAGGCAAGAAGGCAGCACAGGTTATCACACCCCTCCAGCCCGGCACTCCTGCTGCCTGCTGAAGGGCTGACCCCCAGGAGGAAAACCACCAGCACATCATTTCCCCCTGTCCCTGTGACCCCAGGGAAGATCACAGCTCTGTACAACTCCTCTGGCTCTTTCTCCCAGTGCAGACAGAACAAGAAAAACCAGATGGGACAGAGCATGAGCAAAATTATCAATGTTCTACCCACCAGTGTCAGAACTCCTATTTTTCAGAAGTCAGGGTTACCTCAGGGCTTTGACTGCTCTGAAGTATCACCCCTGTCCTTTAAAGATCCAATTCATGCTCTTGCTCAAGCCTCAACATGCCCTGACCGTGTTTGCCCTAGTTGTTGTCTTGGACACTGGCACCAAGAGGAGCCTTTCCCAGGGAGAGTTTTGTCAGAGCGGGCGTATTTGGTGTAAAAAATTCTGTTCAAGAGCACTTTCTGACAAAAGAGAACATAAAGAAAAACATTTTGCTGAAAAATACCAGGTCTGTTGAGGAGGAAGTCCTTTCATCTTCCATCCTCTGAGTTGGTTTTATTACTGTGAGAAGCCATTTTACTGAATTAGTATCGTAATCATGGCAATGTAATGGGGGTATTGAACACGGCAGCAGGAGCCAGATCCCTCAGCTGGTACTCACCAGCATGGCTCCATTAACTTCTCTGGAGCCAATTTATATCAGCTGAGGATCTGCCCTTTAGTTTTTACTACGGGAAAGCCAGACTACAAATGGGAGAAACCTATATTAAAAACAAATATCTTCAATCACAACAGCAGGAATGCAGAAAAGTATTGGCTGAGTCAACTTTTATAGCAATGTTTTCTTTCTCTCCTGAGTGCTCAGTTCTGAACACTCCCCTATAAAATTTTCCGAGCCTGGAGCAACTTTCTTCCTTCCTTCCTCTGATTAAAACCCACCTCACCTGATGGAGAAAAGGGGGCTCTGGAGATTCTCTGTTGCTTTGCCCACCTTGAGGAGCTGGCAGCATCCCCACCTTGAGGCAGCTCCATCCTGCAGCCATGCAGAGGGACAATTGTGCAAATGGAGATGAAGCCACAAACATCTGCTGTTCCCAGGCTGTGTGACCCTTCCCACAAGGAGGAGGTTTCTCCACCAGCCCCCTTTGGAAGGCCACCAGGTCCCCCAAATGAAAGCACGCTGAAGAGTTCAGGGCCCCTCAGCAGCCTTGCAGTAAGTGCCTTTTGTTCAAAGCCCAGAGCTGTTAATTAAAGACTGGTGATTAATGATTAAACTCCACGTGGTTCCCATCTCGGGCTTAAAAAGTCCTAGGGATGCTGACTTTGCTGAAGGCTCCAGTGCGAGGTTCTGGGACATGAGGAGTTATTTATAGAGAAGTCCATCAGAGCTCTGGAAGGAAGTGCTCCTTCCACATAATTAAGAGGGAAAGAAAGAAAAAAAAAAAAAATCCAGAAAGTAGAAAGGTCAAATATTCAGAACAGGTAAACAAGCTCTCTGCCTGAGTAAACCACAGCCAGAAATGAGAGAATCTTTCTGTGTGCACTCTCCCCAAAGGGCTGTTTTTAGCTCTTGGACTCTGGTTTCTACAGCAAATGTTCTCTCTTTGTGAGTTCAGAATTGATTGTCCATAGAGCTCCTGGATCCTTACCTGTGCTCATGAGCAGTGGGCACAAAGGGCTCCCCCAGGCAGGATCTGACCCTGTTCAGGGCAGGGTGTGCTCAGTTGCCCTTAAAGGGCTTTCCAGTTGCATCTGCTGTGCAGAGCACACTTAAGTAAGCACCTTACAGGTCACAGAAGCTGTCCCACCTGGACAAGCATTGTAAGAATGACACAGAAGGGCTCTTTGCAGTCCTGCTCCTCAGTCCCTGAAGCTGGTGCAAGGTGCTTGGCTTTCCTGAATGCTGCTAAATTCATACTACTCTACCACTTTCTTAAATACCCTGAAAATGTTTAAAACCAAGCAGGGGCTGTCCAGGGCTATTACCAGATTGGTCTGCTCTGTGGCCAGCTGGATGCACCAACCCTTCCTGAATTGCAGTCTGAACACTTCAGGGTAAGATCTGGACCTCCCAGCTTCAAACTCTCACGTTAGACAATGCCAGAAAAGCAACATTTGGCTTCTGCTGCCCTCCACCGTGAGAGAAGCGTGTCAGGGCAGCGCAGAGCCACGCTCTGACCTGGCCCAGCAGGAGGGAAGGAGGCTCCAAACAGAGCCTGCCTAGGCTCAGGGTAGGAGAATTCAAATCAGGGGCATCTTCTTTTGACATCTGCACTACCACAGCTGAATTCTGTTTGAAGTTTTGAAAACTGTTTGAAGTTTTACTGTTATAAGACATCAGAAATTTAAATACTTTTCTCAGGTCCCTAGGCTGGGGCATTGCTGACCAGCCACAGACCAGGTGCTTTTTTTGATTGTGAGATCTCTCTCTGACCACATTCAATTAGAGAAGGCTTGATTTATGCCCTCTGTGTTAGGGAGCAGCCTCTCTCCTTACAAAAAGGTGTATAAACATGTTTTGACAGCTCCTCATTTGCTTCAGTCCGGCATCTGATTTACTGCAGCCCACAAATCACAGCAACAAAGGGCCTCTGGGAGTCCTGAGATCCTACCTCCTGCTCAGGGAGGGACTATTGGCTGTGCTGGCCCAGCTCAGCTGTGGCTGTGGTCCCACAGAGCCCCTCTCCTGTGCTGTACCCACACTGGCAGTCATTTCTTAGTCAAAGGCAGTTGTGTTGCTCAAATGCGATTTGCCCCGCACGAGCCCATGCTGATTTCTGACCTGCATCTCATCGGTTTGAGTCCCTCTCTCAGGATGGGTTGCAGGAAGAGAAGCTCCATGAGCTGGAGATGCACTGCCTGAGCTGGCTGCTCCTGCCTTTCCAGAGACTGGAGCAGCATCAGCCTTTTCAGAGCCAGCAGGGACCTGCCCCAGCTCACCACGATGGCTCACACACACCAAACAGCCCCACAATCTCATCTGCTGACTTTGTCATCACCTTTGAGCGAATTCCACCTGACCCCATAGACACAAATACACCCAGCTTCTCTCTGAAGTCCATAAATTGTTGGTTTTCCACCACTTTCTGCCCCTTTCCTTCCGCAGGTTATCCTGACAAGAACACCCTGTACCTTTTCTTTGGTTTTCACACCACTACTGTAATCCACCCTTCTGCTGAAACATTGCATTTTTAAAACCTGAGTTAAAACAAATGAACATCCTCTTAGATAAACATTGCCAAGTCTGAGTCCCATTGCCACTGTTTTACATTTTCAGGTCCCCCTGAGGCATGAAAATTTTAAATTGTGGTTTTTGGGGGTGTTCCCGCTCCCTGTCCTTCAATCATACTTGTGGGTAGCAAGTTAGACATGTTTATGTTGAAAATCTTGGTAGGAGTTCTCAGAGCCTAATCATTCCCTACCAAAGTATAATAAATCCTATATAACTTGCACAGGCTTCAGGAAAATGTAGATTATCCCTTTTTGACCTCAACAGCCAAAAAATAAAGATACATATATGAGGGGTTTTTTTCAATGTAAATGAAAAATAATCGAAGGTAGAGCCAATGAGCAGATCCTGTTTACAAAAGGCCATAAAACACCCCATTTTTCCTCCGTGGCATAAATTGTGAGAAAGGATAGTTCTCCAGAAGTGCTCACACAAAAATCCCACTCTGTGTTTGCCCGAAATTCTCCTCACGGCGTGTTCTGTACTGCTGTCTCTCAGGTTTCACGGCCTTTCCACAAACACGTCCTACAAGACACTCCAGAGCCTCAGCACATTCTCCACGTGCGCCTGCTCCACCAGCAGACACATTTGGCTTCTGCCCGGTGGCTGCTCTCGCTTAAGCTGTGTGGTTTCAGAAAAGTCTTCTTAAACCCTCCTAGTAAAGGAGTGGCACTCCTCCTTCCCCGGACTCTTCCAGGGCTGGAACTCATTAGATGGTTTTTCTCTGCTTTGTTTTAGCCCGTGCAAGAACGTGTTTGCTGCACAGCGCCCCGGGCAGCTCAGCAGCAGCAGGGCTGGAGCCCAGCGTGACAGAATTACAGACTCATGGAAAGCCCAGAGATTGTATTAAAGTCGCAAACGCTGTGTGCACATCCTCGTCCACCCATAGTGACAGTTCTCCTGGCTCCAGGAGTAAAATATAAAGTGCTTTTTGCAAAGAAATGGAGCTGTTAGTGGGTAATTAATGCAAGCCTGGAATGCTAAAGCAGTATGAGTAATAGATCTTTTGAAGTTTGGCCACAAGAGGAGGGGGAGAAAACCTCACGTATCAATTTGACCTGGCCCAAAGCTTCAAAAAGTTCAAAATGACATAAAATAAAAGTTCTAGCCTGGAGGATATGGTCGTTTGTGTTTAAGACCTCATAGCCACAAAACCAGGCAGAAGAGCATTCCCTCTCCCATTCCCAGGCAATCAGGGCTTAGGAAGACCCCGAGGTCCTCACTGCATTATGGAAAACAGCCAAATGGAAATACAAATTATCTGCTTGTTTTTAAAGATGTTTTTTCTGCTTGTTTTTAAAGATGGTTTTCTTGGAAGTACTCTTTTTTCCCAACAAATAGCTCTCTCCTACCTGGTAATGGGGTGATCCATCTCCCTCACTCTGCGGACCCTGGGAGAACAGGGCATCAGCCTTTGGACAGTAAATTTCAGGAGTCTGTGGAAAAGAAGCCTTGGTTCGAATCTGAGGTTCTACCTAGATAATATGACTTCCAGTAGGATCAGAAAGTGTCAAAAGAAAGGTACGATCACATCCTGAAGAACACGTTGCTGATACTTAGAGCTAGAAAATCCTCTGCCTTGAGTGGTGAGAGGAGCCAGAGCTCTCCATAGCCCACAGAGCCAGGGAAAGCAAGCGTGAGTTACACCACGGCTTCCAAACTGATGGCAAAAAGGGATAAACCATCAAAATACAAAATCCCATGGTCTCTTATGCTGAAATAAAACCAGTTTTGGTTTGTGGAAATCAGGAGTGGGTTCTCCAGCTTTAAGTGAAAGAAGTTTTGCCTGATGCTTTTAATAGTTGCACCAGAACACAAACATCTGGGTCCAATTCCCCTGTGATCCCAGCCCTTAGTTACCACAACTGTAAAATACCTTTTTCACTGGAGAGAAAACCAGCATGAAGTGTCGTTTTGTGCTGACAAACTCCATTACAATGAAGCATCACCTAGACCCAAGCCCAGCCAATTCCCTTTGTTCCCAATTTTCACAGGCACCAAAGCCTCAGACTCACTTAAGCAAAGCAAGTCACTAACGTGACAATGGAAGATAAATGTCTGATACAAGAGCACCAGAGGAAAGACTTAGAGTGTGATTGTAACCACGAGGATAGGTCCTTCCAGAGCGGGAATAATTAGCCCTTTAATTAAACTTATCTTGCTGCTAGACAAGAGCAATGCTCAGCAACACCTGGCCTGGAACATTCCCGTCTCTGCAGGCAGCAGATGGAGCGCACAGACACCATCCACCTCCCTCCCACCAGGTCCACACTTGCCTGTGCCAGTAATTAAGGTCTGGGACAATGTCTGAATTATTGCGAATATCGCCAGACATTTCCTTGTCTGATTTGCCCTCATTAGGTAAAGCTGCACTTCTCTTTTTGCTGATTTTCCTCTCATCCTTTCCCCCCTTTCCTGCCGTCCTGCTGCTCCATTCCTCCATTCCTGCCCAGGGCAACAAAGAAACTCGGATTTTGCAGCAACTTGCAGGCAAGTATTTCCTGGGGAATTGAGCGGGGCTTTGCTGAGACAAATTCATCCAGGTGACAGCCAGCACAGGCCTGAAAGTGTCAGCCTCCGAGTTAACTGCTTCTTTGACCCCTTCTTGGTGCCCTGAAGGGGAATTAATGGAGATGTCAGGCCTTTGGGATCCTTCTCAGATCCCTCCTGAAATCATTACAACATAATGACAGAACAGGGGCAGGTGAAAAGTTTAGCTGCTCCCATAACCCTCCCCCAAGAGCAGCCTGCCTGGGAAAAACAGAATGCAGGAACAAATCAAGGATGTTTGGCAATGCAAAATATGTAAAAGTATATTCGGTGTCCAGTGATTGTAATTTTTCCATGGATCTGGCTGTTTGAACCCAGATAAACTTCACACATCCCATTATCCCACAGCAAGTGGCTTCATATTATAGCTACATATCATTTCAAAATTAGTTTGCTTGTATTAATTCTGTGACCTGATGAATTGTTTTGACAGTTCTTACTTTATCTTGTTAGAAGCAGTGATGAGCTGCTCCCTATTTAGTATCTCCTGGCAGCTCAGGTTTTATGCACCTCTGTAACAGGCAGGTTTCCTTTTCCCAGCCGAAAGATCCAAAGTTAATGTCTCTGTAAAGAGTTACTAATTATATTCTACATTTTATCACCTCCACTGCAGCTTTTCTGTTCCAACCACACACTTGAGATGAGGACAAAACCCTCACAGACCACTCAGAATTCGGGCACATCAAAGAACCCACAGTGAGTGGACAGCAGAGACATTTCCATAGAAATGACTCCCAGATCTCTTTCCCTGAGTTTAAATGTCTTGCTTAAAGACCATTATTGAAAATGAAAAAAAAAATTTAAAAGTTAGGACTGATTTTCTCCATTTCCTTTGCATTTAACAACATGCAGTTTTATCCAGCTCTTCATCACCCACTCAACATCAAGAGATTTCCTAATTCTTTGTGCAGTGTAATGCAATAGTTAATCTCAGTATTTCCCTCCTAACCCCCTCACTGGGACATGGCAGGATTAACCCCTGACAAAACAGCTTTCACAGAACCAAACTCTGCTGCTCTGAAGCAGAAGGTCACATTTTAACTTAAAACCCTCCTTAAAACAGTCATAAATTCAGAGGTGTTGGCCTTGTGCTTGTTGTGGGTGAAACTCAGCAAGCTGTAGAGCATGTGGGAACACACGAATTTTAACCTTAAATCACTTGAATTCTAGGCCAGGGCTTACCTTGAACTAGATAAAATCAATCCACATTTCTCAGCAGCTTGGAAAGGCTTCCTGGTTTGCTTGCAGTGAAAAAATTCCATGAATTTTCCATCCAGTGGTTCCAGATTGGTGCAGGTATCTTCTTTATCTGAACCATTTAGTCAAGAACACAATCAGGAGCCAAATTAAAAAGACACTTGCAATTCCCCTGGTGTAAGTTTTGCACATCCCGCAGCAGGGCTCAGTGAGGAGCAGACAAGTTTGAATGGCACAAGGAAAGTTTCAAGTGTGATTTCTGTAATGGCATCAGCTCACAGGGGAATCTGAAAACCTTGGAGAGGCAGTGTTCAGTGGCCTTCAAATTTAGATTGTAAAGACAATGAAAAAAAGCCAGCAAATATTGCAACAGGGGAAGATGAGTGTTATATTAAGGTATTAAAATTGGTTGAATAACAATAATACTGGACTCATTAGTATTTTCTAAAAGAAACGCGCCAGCTTTCTGGGGTGACATTAATCATGGCTTGCAATTATTCACTTGAAAAGACAGCATGAGAAAATAAAGCTTGATGTTTCATCCATTTTAGTACACATTCTTTCTGCAAAAAGTCATCCCAGAACTCAGTGATTATTATTCTCTTGTTAGGAAAGGTTCTCTCATCCCATGGAGAAACATGGATTTGGAGTGTGTTAACATTAACCAAAAGAGGAAGATAATTTTCAGAGGTGAGCTGATCCAATTCCCAAAAAAATAACAGACATAAATCACCTACCAAAAAGTGAGTGCTTTTTAATAAATTAGGATATTTTTTTACTTAAAAAAAAAAATAAAAAAGAAGATGAGTTTGCAACTGATTATATTATAAGGATTATTTGACTTGGACTAATTTCTATTTTTCAGCTGTGAAAGTATCACTGTACATAAGCCAGAGCATAATGGCCAAAGAAGAGACCTGTAAGTTTGTTTTGTCTCTCCATTTGCTGCAATATCCTGCTGAGTTACTTCCATAATTTAAACGAAGTAAAGACCACTAAGGTAAAAGTAGAGGAGGAATCTGTCATCACATTTATTTTTTGGCAAGAGGCGGACAGGAATCCCAGGTATAAGGAAATTGAGGGAGAAAATGAAGCAAGGAGTTACCCAGCACTAAACCTGACCACAAACTGACACAGGAGGAAACTGCAAGAGCCCCACAGGAGTCACATCCACACCTTGATGGATCTGCTAGAATGAGCACGAGAGAAATACTGCTGGTGTCTCTGCACAGACGTGGTAAAATATTTGGGTTTTTTTGTTTGTTTGGAATAAAGGATGAAGATGGCACAGATTTCCTAGTGGATTTAGGTGCTGTTCCTCTCTCCCTTGCAGCTCATCTCCTTTCCAGCTCGCACAGAGCAAGCAGATCTGCAGGCAGCGCTGAAGACAGCTGACACACGACTGGAGGGCTAGCTGGCCTCATTTGCATATGCAAAGGGAATCAGAATTTAGTATTACTGAAACATGACTTGAGATGTTTGCTAAATTCCGCTGTAATTTTAGGCAGTACCTTAACAAAATCCTTTCAAAGGTGTGTTCAGAAAAACACCAGGAAACCGATTCAAATCCTGTGCATCGCACAGCAGCATGGAAATGCCACAGGAGAATTCCTCACTCCCTTACAGGAGGCTGGAACCATTTGGATCATCCCCTCTCCTTATCTGCTCCTGGGATAGAGACAGGCAGCGTTCAGATAACATTTGTGCACCAGCAGCTGGGAATATTTGCACCCCAAAGCCCGTGAACACCAGCACTTTCACTTCTCCAACAACTTTGTCTTGTGTGAGTATGGAGCAGGTGGGTCAGCAGTGACTTTCTTGAAGGAAATTCTTGTTACAGGGTTATCCAAGGGCAGCTTTACTCAGAAACAGGGGGAAAGCCTCAAAATCTAAATCTTTCTTCCAAATATTTCTCAGTTTCTTTGAACCATGAATGCTGGCAGCAGTGCAGAACATTCCCGTTGTCCTTAGGACACAAACAAAGAGATGGATCTGTTCTCCACAGGTTTTATGTCCAGTTGTGGTTCTGAAAAGCCAAGAGGAATAAGCTGAGGCTGGTCACTCAGAGATAAGGAGAGTGTTGGGTTGAGGTGGGAAGATGGCTCTGCCTGACAGTGGAACACAGCTCCCACAAAAGGTTTTGCCAGAATACCATCATTACTGGCACAAGGCAGGACCCCAAAGAGATGTTGTAGGAAAATAAAGGAAATATCTCAGTGCCTGAGCACAGCCTCAAAAGCAGCAGAGGCCCACCAGCAGGACAAAGATGCTCCTGGTTGTAGCGAATTGCAACAGATTAATCCTCAGTTCAGAGGAGCCTTCTCTCCCCATCCCGTTGCAGGGAGGTACAAAAGCACAAAAACACAACAGAAAAGGAGAAAAACCCACAGCACTAGACACAGCACTGGTGTGAACGTGAGAACATGGGCTTTGGTTTGGCAAAAGGTCATTTGCTGATGCCCACAATGGGCTTGCCCCTCTCCTTGAAGGTGAAAAGGGGGATTGCTCCCTCTCTGCCATATTTGCTCCCTGGGCTTCAGCTGTGAGGGCTCTTGGCCCCCTGCAGCCCAAGGAGAACTTCTGTCCATGCATCCACAATCTGGGCACAATTAGGAACACAAATCGACCATCAGATCCTTTATTAATCTACTCCAAGTTCTGCGTGAAACACCTCATTCCACTGCTTTGGCTACTGGCCCCTAACATAACAAGTTACATGGGACTTGTCTCATCAAAATATCATCATGTCTAAATAGAGGATCTGTCTGAACCACAGTGAAAATGAGTAATGATCACAATTATGGGCTGTATAACAGTCCAATAAAATCTAATTAAAATGATACACATCCCATCTGCCAACGGCACATAAGCAACACCACTCATGGGGGGGTGGGCAGGGGAAGAGAGTAAATAACACTCTCTTAATTTTTAAAATATGAAATATTTCATGGTGAAAAAGCTGTTTACATTTTATAACTAGCTCCAAACTGTGCTCCAACAGTGAACTCCTGTGATGATTGGAGATTCATCACCCTTAACTTAAGAGAAGTTTTGGGGGCTGCTCCCTGAGGAAAAAAAAGGTCATACAGTGAAATCACAGAATAGTTTGGATCAGAAAAACCTTAAAGATCACCTGGTTCCAATGCCCCTGGCAGGGACAGGGACATCCTCCACTAGACCAAGGGGCTCAAAGCCCTGTCCAACCTGCCTTGAACACTTCCAGGGACAGGGCATCCCAAGAAGTTCCATCTGAGTCAGTTTTTGAGAAGAGCCTTGGCACTTTGACTTTAACGAAAGTATTAACAAGCAGTCTCTTTTAACACCTGGTTAAATTGTCTTTGTATTCTATTCTGATAGATAGATGAAAGGAGGAAAACTTCTCCGTAACATGGCTGGGTCTCAGTGCTTTGGCCTGACACAAGAGGTGGTTCCTGAGGGTTTGATCCACTCCCTTGCCCTGCTGCTGCTCCAGCTTCCACCCCAGCATTGCTCTACTGAAATGAAACCAGTCTGAGCCTTTCTGCACATCGTTTTACAGAAACAACTGCAAAGGAGCAGATGTGATCCTCCCTCCCAGGCTGGAAGCTGTGGGATCATTTCTCATACTTTGATGTGGACCCAGCCTTCACCCCGGTGATTTCAATGATAAGTGCTCCTGATTACTCATAAAATCTTCCTGAACAAATCTTGCGACTTAGCACCCAGTTCTTGAACTGCATCCTTGACTCCTCCCAGGCTCCACCTCTCCGGAGGGGCACACCCGCCTTCCCCATCCTCTGTTCCTCCTTCACGTCCACAGGGAGTGTGCTCTAGCTGCCAAGCCCAAAATAGAGATTTTTAATCAAAGTTAAGAATGTTCCTTCTTGAAATTTTATCTACTGATCAATTTTTATGTACAAATTTGTGAACATTTCTATGCCAAGGTACCAAAGCCATCCAAAATTTTAAGATTCCGGAACAGGAAAGGACTCACAATGAAATTTATTTTCTTCTAGCAGAATCCACCTGGGATGGAATCCATTTTTTGCATTTTGTGTGATTAGTCTCCATTGATCTACAAAATGGTTGTCACAGCTTCAGCCCCAGCTCTCCCAGAGCTGCAGAGGTTTCATCCCTCACTGTTTTTGTGTGGCTGGGGTCCATTTTCACACTGTTGCACCAGTGTAAAGCAACTTTAGCTTGGTACAACATTTTAAAGGAAGCAGAAGGGGTCACAGCTTTGCTTTGGCTGCCCAAATTTTCTTACCTTTGACTGGGGAAGAAGTTCAGGAATGCAGAGCCACAGCAGTCTCCAGCAAAAGTGTTGGGATAAAATGAAAGGGGGAAAATACATATTACACACATCACCTCTGGGAAACAGTAATCACAAGTTATTAAACATTCTGTCAAAGGCTCTGCAGAGTCTTTTTCTTTCTTGCCCAGTTTTGTTGGCAATAAAGACAGCTTGCTAATATTTGTCACTTTCAAATTCATAGTTTACTACTCAAAAGGCAGCAAAGGTACGTTATATTTTCATAAAAGACTATGAAGCTGTCCAAATTTCAGAGCTGCAGGAGGACTAAAACCCTGTGCTGTGTCACAGGCCCTTTCCTGCATCATGGATACAGAGATTTTACAATTCAGAGCAACAGTTCCCACCTTTCCCATTGCCTGGAATCTTGGGTGATGCTTTAGGAGCTGCAGCAGCTCCTGAGATTGGCAAACACGGGTTCATGGAGGCAAGAGGATTGATGGACAAGGCATCCCAAATGCCATCACGGTGTTTAGGGCAGGGATTTGGCTCTCTTCTCCAAGAGTCACTCCAAGTATTCCAGTGGTCAAACCCCCATTTCCTATGTTGGAAATCACTGTGATTTTCACTACTAATTCTGAGTTTGTAACCTGGAAGAAAAAGAGGTAAATTTTAGGAAAGCACTTGGTTTAGATATCCAGTGAGAATGGACAGGACTTGGACTTCCAACCCCGTTATGCCTTCAAAACAAATTATTTCAACCAGTTATCATATCCTAGAGGTTCTCATCAAATCTTTGGATCCTCCCCATAACAACAGTTTCTAATTAGGTATTGCGAATATATTCCTATTGTATTGCTCTTGTGGATTCTCTTGTACTCTTCAGTACAGGGTTTTTCCCCTGTGGCTAGAACCCTCTAGCCCTGGGCATCCTATTTTAGAGAAACTCATAGGAGGTTAATCTCTTTCAGACCTACTGACAGAATATGTTTAAAGCAAGCTAAAAGGAATTGCCAGTTTGCCTGCCTGCAATCAAGCTTCAGCCTTTTCCAGCCCTCACGACAAAATCCTGCCTCTGCGTGTTCCCGAAGCCAGCCCTGCCTGACACGTTAGGGCAGCATTTCATTTTTTCCAAGTTTAATGCAGACATTGAGCAGTTTCGTACTGCACACTTAACTTCCATTGGCTTGAGAAAGGTTTACTTAAATTCTTCTAGGGAAATTAGAGCCCATAGACACACAGCTTGCCTATCCACACACATGCCAAGAGACATGCCAAACCTCATCACATCCAGCCTAAGAACTTCCATTTGGAAATTAAAGGCAGGTTCCAAAAAGCTTTCTCTTCCTGAAGCACGGATTTTTGCTATGTAGTTAATTTTGCAAGCTTTGAAATTTTACTCTATATATCCCCCTTTTTCTAAGATATTGAAAAATCCATTGACAACACTTTTGATGCTCCTTTTCTCTTGAAATTGAATTTTCTCCCCTGTTCTCCTCCCTCCCCTCAAAAATCCTCAGATTATCTCCAAAACTATACTCCATACACCAGAGAAATGTAAAATAATTCCAAATCTCCAGTCTGCTCAGTATAAATATTTCATTATGAACAGGTCCACTGTAAATTGGTCCAAGTATGGAGAATAAGAAAAATAAGTAAGGTAAGTCAACAGCCTACATGTGGAGCGGGCCAAAGCTGGATATAAGTGAAGGGAGGGAAAGAGGAAGGGGCTAGAGCTGCAAAGCAGAAATCTGCGTTTCCAAGTGACGGTGAAGATCCCCACATTGCCACAGAAAAAGGGCAATGCCTCGTGTGTCCCTCTGCTGCCAAAATTGCGGGGAGCTCCTAATGCCTGGAAAAGGCTGGAAAGGCTGAGCAGGTTTATTAAATCAAACCAAGGGAGGTTTATTAAATCAAATGAGATTCAATAGTAACTTTGCTCGCTGCTATAGATCCTGAATCCAATATCCTACATGAGACAGATAATGATATAGTCAGTGGGAGGTCCTTCCAAAGAGGGGGAAAAGTACAGCTATATTTTATATTTCACTTTTTTTTTTCCTTTTCTATCTTGGACCTTTGTAGAAGGGAGGGGAAGTTTGTCTCGTTTCTACCTTTTCCCTGCTTAGAAAAAAGAAAACCAATTTTGTCACAAACATATACAAGAGACCAAAGCCAGAAATTCACAAGCAAGTGGCATTCCATCAGGAATTTTAGAGTTAGGCTAGGGAGAGTTGGAGATTAAGAGTGCTGGGTTCTGGAGGTTTTGGAATTAATTTGTAATTAATTTGAAATTCAGTATTCAAGCAGAAAGGGCCAACTTTGCAGCTTCTATACATGGAACCAAAGTAACCAAAGTCAAAATAATGCCACTGATTTACCCCAGATACCTTGGCTTATTTCTGCCCCATTCATAACCAGAATTATTCAGGACACCCACTCTGAGTGGGGGCCTTTAAGTAAGAGCAACAAATCCCCATTTTGTGAGAACCCTGGTAGCAGAAAGCTGATATTCCTCAGTTCCTAATGAGCAACATTAATATTATGCAGGAGATTTTTTAATAGACACGAACACAGGGTCTCTCCCTTAGGCACAACTTCCAACCTTGCTCTTCGGGCATAAAGCAAAGGAAAAATCCAGTTGCAGGGCTCTGGCTGTCAGGATGAGCTCAGCAACAGCAAGACTCAGTCACCCTGCACAGTAAATATTAACATATGGGACAGATTACACAGCTATTTCCTTGATTTTCCCAAGCATGGAAATCTCGGGTACTATGATTATGAACTGATACAAGAAGAAAGCAGATATGAGCGAGTCCTGGAACTACTGACCCTCACTGCACTGCAACAGAGACACAACAGCTCACAGAGAGAAGCCTGCAGAAATCTCCTGGATGCCAAAAATCCAGCAAACAAGTGAATCTGGTAGGCCATCAGATAAATCAGCCAAAACGCAACACGTAAATACAAGTTATTCTCGGAGCAGCTGAATGAAGAATGGAGCCCATTTAATTTAATTAAAATAAAATTGCCCTTTCAGCAATGTTTCACAGGAGTATTCCAGTGACAAACAGCAAGATTTCTGTAAACTGTACAAAATGTTTCCCCTACCCTACAAACAAGGAGCAAATATTCTGAAAGTACCTTTAGAGTTAGATTTTCACTTTAGCAGACAGATACAAACTCCCTGGCTAGCACAAGCAAGAGCTCTGAAATTTTTTCATAGGGAAAAACAAGCAGAACTCCCTGGCTGCTTTTTCTGATTTGTAAAGAGAAGCTGAGGCTTTTCAACCTTCCCCTCTTCATCTTGTCCCCAGCTCCAGAGAGATGTTTCCCATCACAATTCACATTTTTGTCAATTCCTCGTTTGTAAGTTGATTATTTGACTCAAAACCAAGTCTTAATTGAGAGCAGAGGGCTCTGTGTGTGGTGCCTCTTCAGCACCTTTGGAGAAGGCAGAAGGAGCTTTGCCCCTAATTCACTCTCCACCACTGGCTCTGGAGCCACCCCCCACCAAATTGTTCAACTTGTGGTGTAAAACTGCTGATGAACTTGCAGAATTTCTGGCACAGCCAGAGGAGGAACGACCAGGATGGCTTTGCTACATGGGACCACAGCATGGTGATCCTGTCACTGCCCCTGTGAGCCGCCCAAAATGGACTCTTTTTTCAAGAGATATTTCTCCATCTGACTGTAAATTACCTAAACCAATGAATTAACGAGTCATTTGGAGGCTGTGTGAATATATAAGCATATATTAGGAGCTGTCTCACAGCACAGCTGAGAAATTACTTATTTTCAAGTACCCTTTATGATAAACTATAAACTTGCAAAGACTGTCCATATTAAATGACCACTGGCTGAATGGGATCTCAGACCCCATACATTTCATTATCATGGGCTTGTTTTTAACAGCACGTATCTAATGTTTCCATTCATGCCTGTCTATATTTTGTTTCCCCCAAAAAACCTGTATTAGGATCGATATTACAGCAGGTTATATCAGCACAAACACGTCTGCCCAATGTCACATCAATACTAACAGGACTTCTAATGCTGGCTGCTGTCTTATGGGATATTGTATATAGGGTATAAATATTTATACATGACGTGTGTTTGTGAATACATGGCCGTACACAGGACCAGCCAGACCCAGTTAATCAGAAGGTTTGAAAATTTCATTGCTTTCAGATGAAAAAGAAAATGATATTAACATATCAATAGCATGTACATGCTGGGAGAGTGATTGCCCTTTACATCTCCAGGATATCCAAGCACCCACACAGGCCCAGCTACGTTAACACCCCATCTGGAAAATTCTGTCCCAGTCTCTCTCATTCCTCCCCTACTCTCTCATCAGACTTTCTTCTCCCTTATCTGCCTTTCCTCTTTAGCCTTTACCATCCATCTCATTTCTCTTTCCATTTCCCTTGTTCATCCATCTTTCTCCCCTCTCTTTTGTCATTCATCATTCCCTTGTCCTTTTTTTTTTTCCTGTTCCCTCTCTTTCCCATCTTCTCCTCCTGTTCTCCTTCTCCCACCCCCATTCCTTGCTGCCTGCTTTGCTTGAAGTTTCCACCTTGTGGGTACTGCTGACTTCACATTTGCTGTGGTGTGAACTTCACATCTGTGAATGGATGACAGGAAAGATTAATAACCCCGTGTTCCCCTTCTCCTTGACTGTGGGCCTTTCTAATGAATAAATATATAAATAATAAAAAAAACCCAGAGCTAAAAATCATCTAAATAGGGACCCAGAGCCTGGGAGAAAACAATATTTTGCTGAATCTAGTATTAAAAAAAAAAAAAAAAAAAAAAAAAAAAAAAAAAAAAAAAAAAAAAAAACCCCGCAACCTCTAATGATCTTTAGTTTACATACTCGGCATTTTTTTTCCTAAATAGTTTATGGGGGGAAAAAAAGAAAAGTTAAAGGCAAAGGAACAAGCCCTTTCTCCTGAGCCAATTAAAGGAAAAGTGATTTTAAAGCAGTAATACAGAAGATAATGTACGGGAAAGAAATTTCGATGCTCCACAGAAAGTAGAGCTGTCAGATGTGGTGTCAGCACGAAACCCTGTCAGCCACAGCTCACACACGGCCCTGTAGGGGCCACACTGCACAGCCACAACACTGCAGCAAGGAAGGGACTTCGGGCTAATTCCAGCTTTTCCAGGCAAAGGAAAATCTCTCCCTTCGGCTCCAGACCTGTTTATACCACCCACAGCAATTTACCCAAAGAGGTGCCCCCCATCACAATTCACATTTTTGTCAAGTCCTCTTTTGTAAGTTGATTATTTGAATTAAAATTCAGTCTTAATTGAAAACAGTGGGCTCTGTGTGTGATGCCTCTTCAGCACCTTTGGAGAAGGAAGGAGCTTTGCCCCTAACTCATTCTCACTTTAATCCTCATCTCTCCCTCAGTATTAAAAAGAGCTTAACCAGGTCTTTGATCCTTGAGGGAAGAAGAGACCCATCACTGCACAGTGCAGGAGAATTCATTGCACCTGCAGGGCAGGTCTGGCAGAGGTGCCATGGACAGCACTGCTACCAATCCTGCTCCAAAGACATTCAGCTGGAATTGATGCACAAACACGTCAGTGTCCAGAGGAAGGGGGGAAGGAATTACATCAGGAGCTCAGCCCCACTTTTTGCTCTTGGGCAAAGCTGCCACTGGCTTTGCTGAGCCCTCTGCACAAGCAGGGGGCAGAGCAAGAATCCCCCTGTCCTCTTCTCCTCCACTCACTTTTTCGGTGCATTTTTGCCCAGCCCTGGCAACCTACCCAAGAGAAAACCTTCCCTCCTTCCATCCCCTGCCGCCCCACACCAGCATCCTTTGGCCACACCTGTGGGGGAACAGACCAGAAATAAGTGTTCATGTGCAGCCTCAAGAAACACAAATCCTTCACAGTACCAAACTGCCCACGTTTAACCCCTGGGTTAAGCTCTGCTGCTCCTCCAGCCCAGACATCACCTTTGTTGTTTAGAGGAAGAACACCTCCCCTTGCCCCATCCCTCCCTGCTGCAGGGCAGTGAGGAGGAGCATTGGTACCTGCAGGAGCCAAATTCAGGGGTTCCTAGGGCAGGTAAAACCCCAATTTCTCATCTTTAGCTCAAAGACCTGAAATTAAATGTAGCAGCACAATCCTGGCCTCAACAGCCTTGTCTGGGGACACCTGTGAAGCAAAACCTGGCTGGTCTTTCTAAGGTCCTCTGTGCATCTAACTGGATTATTGGAATAGAGAAAAATATCTCAAACCTTCTAAAAATCTGTAATAAATAGAAGCTGCTCTAGATTATGCAAGAACTGTAAATAAATATATATATTTATATAAGAAACACATATAATTGTATAAATATATATATAATAAATATATTGTAAAAATAAATATAAATAAAAACTAAATCAGGCATGAATCATGTCCCTGTCAACACCTGTACACAGGGGAATTTTACTAATGTGAATTTACTGATAAGCCCCATGAAATCGAGTGGGGAAAACCCTTAGAGAAAAGATATTTGTTAAAAGATGACAGGATATCTATGTACATCACACACACACACACAAAATTTTAGATTATAGTATTTAAACTTATGTTATTAATGAAGAAAAATCTTTGGCCTAATCCTGCAGTTTTTATTTAACAAAACCACTGTTATTATGTAGTGCAGGATCATGCCCACTGCAGCCAATCTTATAATTCTTTTCTTACATTCCAACTTTAAAATAAAGCATTTTTTCCTCTCTGGAAATTTTGCAATATCCATGAATAATAAAATGTTCTAAAATGATAGTGACCTTCTGGTTTTAAATTTGAAAAGAATTCTAGATGGAAGAAAAAAACACAGTGTAAATAACCACTGGGTAATTAAATTTATTTTTAAATAGCATCAAAGTTCAGAAGAAAGAGAATAACAACGAATATCTCATACAGACATGCACAAAGGCTGTGTCTGTATAATTAAGTATCTAGCAGTAACCAAAGCCTTTTTTATACAGATTGATTATTTTTGAGATTGCATCTTGCAAATCTGAACTAGAAATGCTTTTTTTTGTGCAGTGTTCAAACACGAAGCTGCCTTTTGGTAACACTACAGGCTGAGGAGCCCAAAGAGATATTTAATTTAGATTGAGCAGGACACTTATGCCACAGTAAATAAATCAGTTTATTAATGAAAGTCTTTTCATTGATGTTTAAGGGCTATCATATCCATGGAATTGCTGTAAATCCAAAATAAATGTGTTTAATAATCAATTGGTATTTGTTTACAACACAATAATTTTCTTTTTGAATCAGAATTAAATGCCTTTTAGGAAATGTTAACTTAAAGCTTTACTAAGACCTCTGGATAAGAATATAATTAACAATTCTCTTCTTGAAAAGGGGTAACAAATTAATTGTCAAAATACTGTAATGAATCCTGCAAAACCCCATAAACGAGAACTTTGAATTTTTAAGTACAAAGAAAAGATAACACTTCCTAAGAGCAGATTAAAATTTCTACATTATAATTATTACATTTAGCTGGATTCCTTTTAGAATTTAATAATTCTAAAGTCTTTTTTTTTAAATCCAATTGTTTGACGACTGGGAAAAAAAAAAGAGAGGAGGGATATCTTATATTTCTTATTTCTTTACAGCTGCTTACAAAAGAGCTGTTCTCGGCTCGACAGATTTTCCCTTCCAACAGCAGTTCCGTACTGTTGAAAATTCCCAAGTTCTTTTTCTCTCTGATTCCATTTTAAAGGCACGTTTTCTTTTAAAAGACGGGGGGAAAAGAAATGATTACAGTTAACTGGTTGTCTTTAATTGCCAACGTCTCCCTCCCCATCAGCACGGCGCTTGATCAAAACGCCAGAGATAAATAAATTGAGACATCCATCAGATTCCTGTCCCGCCTGTCATTTTCTTTTAAAAAAGAACTTGGGAAGTGCCTGTTATTCCCATCCTAAGGGCCGGGCTGAGCTCTGCCGGGGTCTCTGCAGCTTTTCCAGCGCTGAGGAATAATTGTTCCAGCCTTGCACCCACCGGGAGAGCTCGGCAGCAGCTGCAGGAGAACCAGGCATGGAGCATCAGCAGGGATGGAGCATCAGCAGGGATGGAGCATCAGCAGGGATGGAGCATCAGCAGGGATGGGGACCACCACAGCAGGGATGGAGCATCAGCAGGGATGGGGACCACCACAGCAGGGATGGGGAGCATCAGCAGGAATGGAGCATCAGCAGGGATGGGGACCACCACAGCAGGGATGGGGACCACCACAGCAGGGATGGGGACCACCACAGCAGGGATGGGGAGCATCAGCAGGAATGGAGCATCAGCAGGGATGGAGCATCAGCAGGGATGGAGCATCAGCAGGGAGCGGGTTCCTGAGCACGGCAGGCACCCAGGGGAGAGGGAACGAGCCTCTCGTCTCTGTAAAAGTGGGATGGCAGCTGATAAAAAGCCACAAGTGCAGTGATGATCTCGGTGGAGGTGGTTGAGAGGCAGCCAGGTACCATCGGAGACGCTCCGTGAACTTCAGGAGCTGCCCCGGCTCCACTCAGCACATTTGGCAAACATTGATGGTTTTTACAGGCTGCAGTGGAAGCAGAGGACGGGGTAAGAGCAGCAGTTCTGTTTAAGGAGTAATGTTTTACAGAGGAACTGAAAAGGTTCGAACAAAGTGACACCTCGTTTTTCTTTTGCTCCCCACTCAGGAAGCTGCAGCCCTGTCCACAGCTGACAATTATCTCTATTAATGACCCAGACCTTTAAACTGTTCTTTTCCTAACATTAAAAGAAAAAGGGAGAAAAAAAAGAAAAAAAGGCAATTGGTGTGTTTCCAAGTCCTTTCAGACAGCTATTGGAGTTATAAAAAGAAATAATGCCCACAGCTAAGTGCCCAGTAAAAAAAAAAAATAAAATAAATCCACTATTTCCTTGAGTTAGCAAATTGAAGTGAAAGCAGCAGCAGCCTCACACCTTCCTTTCACCAATTGTGGTGACTTTTGACACAAGAGCCTCCTGGCACGAATATTTTTAAGAACCACCAATTTGAGAGATGTGGATTTAGAAGGCAGAAATCCACGTTGCAGCAGCCCTGTCCAAAGCACCAGCGGGTGATGCTCCCCTCAGTCAGGGCTGGAGGAACGGGGCAAAAATCCACAGCAAAGGGATCAGCCACAAAGCACAGGGACACCATCAGTCACGTCATGAACAGAGCAGCTCACACGAGAAGCAGACTGCTCGGACAGTCCGCAGACGGAGGGGGAATAAATTCATTCTCCTAATGAATTATTCAGGATGTGGTCAGCTCTACCTTGGGCCGAATTTCTCCTGGCTCCTCGAGAAGTTCCCGGCGCTCTGCAGCAGGAGCTTCGCCACGGCCGTGCTCCGAGTTACACCAGAGACTCATTTCTCTGTCAGCCTCTGTCAAGTGGTTCAAATTTCTAATAAAAATGTTCACTCCTGCAAAGCAGGGGAGATTTTCAGTGACACTGCATGCCCCAGCCCAAAGAGTTTCATTAACATTTTACAGAATGTTTGCTTGTGTTGGTCAAGTAATTAACGATATTTCAGGAGGTTATCAACTACCAGAATCTCATTGTCCTCTCTTAATGTGAGCTAGAGTATATAATTTTTTTTTGGTCATTTTTAACTATGTATGTGCACAGCTATTATGACCAAACTCCAGCAAGTCAAAAAAAGTCACCCTGTCTATGTAATACAGTCATAATTAAACACTCAGTCCCTGTCATAGCAGCAAGAAGAGATGAAGAGGTCTGACAGCCTTACACCAATTCTCTTGGAAAAGAAGCACATTGAAGAAGAGAGCTCACCCTTTTGAAGGGAAAAAAAAGAAGAAAATGGAAAGAAAAGTAAGGAGGAAAACAAGGAAGAAAACACATCACATAAAGTAATAGTTTCTTTTGTTTCTGTATAAGTTCTATATACTTTAGCATCTAAAATGCTTTTCTTTTAATTAAAGAACCCAATTCTCCTAATTCACTGCACTGAGTTAAATTTTACCAGCTCAGTGTTCATTGATTATGAGGGAATAGGAGCGTGTCAAAACATCATTTATTCCTTTACACACGAAGGAAAGCCGGTGTTTAATATTTGCAAATAGAGCTGGGCAGGTTCAAAAGCTTCCCCAGCACAGACACGGTGTCAGGGGTAAGAATGCTGTGGTCTAAGAGCATCCCTGAGCTGCAGCATCCCAGAAGAGAGAAAAGTGCTGTCCTGTAACAATCATAAAAAAAATATAAATAAAAGTTCCGAGTTTCAAGTGGAAAAGTAAATAACTTCGACCAGCAACAATAAATTACATTTTATAATTATAACGTCTATAACATTTACAATTTTAAAATGAATGTAAAAACTAAACGGAGGGGAAAAAATAATAAAACCCATAATTTCAAGGTCTCCAAACGGGTTTTTACGGTGAGTCAAGCCCAGCCGCAGTGGAAAGCCCCAGAGCTCCATCTTGTGGTTTTCCTGCTCTGAGGCAGGGAAAAGAATTAAAAATAAAAGTAATTTTGCTATTAAATCACTCTGAAATGCAATTTCTTTTGCTGGCATCACACAAAGAAGCGAGGCAGAGAAGAAAAATCAGCCAACAAACTATTTTTTGCTCTATTTTGCCATGCAATGTCACTTAAGGAAAAATTCTCTTCTTTTTTCCTAACCCGCAGCCCGTCGCAAAACCATTGCCAGCAGAAGGACCAAAATTAAATAAACCTGTGGTCTGGAAAGGAAAGTTTCTGGGTTGGAGAAGGGCACAGAATGGAGCAGAGGGGCCATGCAGCCCCCCCAAGGAAACCAGCTGGCAGTGCTTGTCACCATGGCTTCTCTTCCCACAAGCACCACCCTCAGTCCTGGAAAAAGAAAGGGGAGGGATATTTGGGGCAGACCTCCTCCATCCCAGCCTCTGCAGGTAATTTTACATTTATTATTTGCCATGTTATGACATCTGCCTGTACAAGAGCTGTGTTCCTGCAGGGATGGCTCTGGATTCGCTCCCTCCTCCGCCTCCCATCCATCCCAGCATCAAGGGTCAAGTTATAGTGCTGTGGGCAAGATGAGAGATATGATAAAAAAGAAATTAAAATTAGGAAAGCTCACCTTGTCCATCTGATGGAGTAAAAACTTCCAGGCCTGTCATGGAATGGGGCTGTTTCCATACCACAGCATTGAGTTTTGCTGCATTGGAGAGGTCACAGATAAAGTCTGCTCCTGTGGATTTCTGTAATATGTTTCTGGGTTTCTTAATCCTGAAGTGGCAACAGGTAAATCCCAACTTAATTGCTTTTCCCCCACTCTCAAGTAGGATCTTCCTTAGGAGGTTATTGATCTCTTTCCCACAGGAAACCGCTCAAAATTCACATCTCCACTCTGTTCAGCCCAATCAAGGACCACCCCTGAAAACAGATATTTTTGGGATGCCCATAAATCTTTGAAATCTCCCTAATTTGCCATCAAGCCAAAACACCAGAAGTGAGATCTTTTAGAAATATCTCCAGGATGAGACAAACCAGGCAGCACCAGCCTGCAGTGCACTGTGCATCCTATCAAAACAGCCACCACGGAGAACAAATGAATCTGCAATGGGATGAGGTGCCTGGTGCCTCCAGATGACCTGTTTGAAACAGCTCCAGTTGCCACCAGGGTCACCATCACGGGCCAGGCCGTGCAAAGCCAGCCCTGCTCCAGCCACAGCCCACTCACACCCCAGGACACTGGCATGGATGGAGCCCAGGTGATCTAAATTGAGCTAAATATGGGAGTCACTGTGGGAAAACCAAGGAAAGGAAGGTAGTGATGCACTGCAAGGAGCTGGTTGGCTGTGAAACCTCTCTCCTAACATTTATCCTGCACTGATTATGTTGAAACAAAGAGTGAGGCCATGAGAGTCCAACAAAACTCATACAAGGGTTCAAATCTGAACAATTCTATACTGAATCAAATCAAGGGGCTGGAGAAAAGGAGGCCATCCTGCAGGCTGTGGTGCAGATGAGGAGATGTTTCCCTGCCAGCAGATACAGCAGAAATTCATCCCTCCTCTCTTCCACCATCCTGCCAGGGGCTGAGCCAGAGCCTGCAGACATCTCTGCTGTCCTTGGGAGGGCTGGAGGGTGGCCTAGGAGCAGCTGGCTCACTCACAGCTAAAAATAATCAGCCTCTTCCTATATGTGATAGGAATCGTAGGAAACACATTGTCAAGTTCAGGGGAGGGCTAATGGCCATTTCCCCAAATCCATTTGTCTTTTGGCACGAGGTCATGCGACCTTTACTCATCCTGGGACAGGACTTTGCTCCTTCAGGACTTCCACTGGCAATAATGTCACTTTCCTGGATTAAAAGGGACACAGAGTATGAAAGGGAGCAGGGAGGAGCAGAAGGATGGGAGAGGCTTGAGAATAGCCAAGGCCACATAACCTTGAAGTCCACAGTAAAGGGGAATAAAAGCAAAGCCAAGAGAAGGCAGAGTGCAGTAGAGATCTAAGTGGAAAAGACAGGAGTTCTCAGAGAGGGACTTTAATTTCACAGGAAACTTTTCAGAGCTACAAGACAGAAGAGCTAGGGGGTGAGCAGGCAGCCAGGTGGCACCAGGAGAATGTTTGCCAAGGCTTGGGAGGGTCGTGGGAGGGAGAGGAAGCTAAATAAACCTGACCTCTTCAGTTATCCTTGTGCAGTATGGAAAAAAAAAAAAAAAAAAGGCAAATCACATGTCAGACAGATGTAAATTTGGAGTAAACATGTAAACAGGATAACTACACCGTGTACCTATCAGTATCTCTCTTTTTTCCTAAACTCATTTATACAAGGGGCTGTATTTATGTTTCAAAATACTTCCCATCAAAACAACCCGAGAGGACACAGGAGTTGAGTGACGCCTTATTTCTCTGTGTTTGCATTTTTTTGCCATGCAAGGCATAATCTGGTTCTCAGGGAGTTAATGCACCTGCCATTCCAGTGCTGACAAGCAGTTTTTCAGAGGAACATGGAATTTTATTTATTTATTTATCCGAGGAGCCCTGAAGATTGTACTCAGGAGACTTCTTGAGCACTGCCAATAACTAGCAGGTACCAACACATGTACATTTTTGACTGCACCATGATTGATGGTGCTTATTTGTGGCTTGCTGCCTAAACCTCTCCTTTTCCTCTGCTTTCTGTCTCTCTCAGTCAGGCTTTTTTAGTGCGGGCGGGTTTTTTTTCTTTTAAATAATAAAGACACTTTAGCCATTTGGGGGAGGGGGAGAGGCAGGGGAGGGATGATTTATCTGGTGCCACTGTTATCTTTGAGCTGTTCTATTCCACGGAGATTTTCTGAGCAGTGAGTGGTCAGGGGACAGCAACTGAGACCTGCAGGCACAGAGGGGTTTGACAGTGTTGGGACACAAACTGGCAGGCACCTGCAGGAGCAGCGATTGAGGGGAACCCACCTTCTGAGTCCGGTCCTGCTTCCAGAGCCCACGCCAAACTTCTCTCTCCAGAGCTGAGACCCAGCTACCTCCCATGGGCAAAGAGATCTTCATTTCTCCACCTTTCCTTCCCCATCTTCACCTCCTTGAAGCAAGATGGGGATGAGAAGTCCATACAGGAGTAATGAGGCTCGAAAAAACAGAAACCTACAGGGTTCACTCAGTACAATCTTTACTTTCCTGCCCATCCTTCACAAAACTCCATCCAACAACTGAGCTTAACAGGCTCACAGCAAACCCAGCCAAACCTCTGAGCTGGGCACCGTTCCTCCTCCAATTCCACACATGACTAATTGCTTTTATCACTTTTCCTAAAGCCCTTCACACCTGCACGGCACATTGGGGAGCGGCAGAGCAGTGTTTTCCATTCCCCTCGCACACAGGTTAACCGGCTACTTTCCTTTCAAAGGAGGAAAATTGATCTGATGAAAGCTTAAACATGAACTGCCTTGGCAACAAGACAGGAACAGCAATAGGGCTACGAGGAGATGCCTCCGAATCCAGGCAGGAGTTGTTCCATATGGGAATGATTCGCACGGAGCGGGTGGTGGCACAGCCCTCGCACCAACGAGGAGCTGCAAACCAAGACCCAAAGCCTCCAGAGCCTGGGGAAGTTCAAAGCTCTTGACACCTCATCTAAAATTCGAGCCTGTGATGAAATCAAAAGCCGAATGAATTTCAGCCAGATCCAGATGTGTTTCTGGCCCTTTTCCCCGAGTGGCACACGGGACCAGCCGGGCTGGATGCTCTGCTGGTGTCTGCGCTGCTTTGGATCCAGCCTGGGCAGCAGCAGGGTGGGGTGGGGTGGGGTGGGGCTCCCTGAGAGCTGGGACAGGGTCACGGGGGTGCCAGCTCACAGGGCACCTCCCTGCGAAAGGCAAATCCCTCCCTGTCCAGCTCACAGCTGTATCCTACCTGGAGGGACTGCCTGCCCGCCCCCCGGGCCAGCTCCGAAGGGAAAAGGTGAGAGAGGTGATTTCCCACCTCATTGACTTCAAAGAGGCGCTGGGATTTCGGGGCTGAAATGCAGATAAAGTGCAGAGAAAAGGGAAAGCACAGCCCAGCGTGTGCCAGCAAGGCTGTCAGAGCAGAGGAAAACTGCAGGGGACACATCAGCCTGCTGGGGTAGATGTAAGTGTTCAAACCCAGAAAGAAGAGACTCCAGGGCTAGCGCGGAGCCTCTAAGGCAGCCTGGTGGACAAGCGAGGCACCGAGGCAGCTGCGACAAAAACCTAACCGGCAGCATCTAAATAACTCACCTCCCTGAGCCTTCAGCCTGCACCGGCTGCTCAGGCGGACCCAGCATCATCCCCACGCTGCCCAGAGCTCTTTTCTCCGGCTGATGAGTTGATTAAATCCCACAAAAACCCTGGCCATCCACGCAGCTAAAGCTGTTAAATTCCCTCGGGGTGAATTCCATTCAGGTGCCGGAATTAACGCTGCCCATCCCCTGCTGAGAGTTGTGCCTGCAAACTCCCTCTCACGCAGCATGCTGGCACCATCCCAGCTGCCTGACCTTCCCAAAACCACCCAAAAACTGTGCGTTTTACGTGGGCAAGACAAGAGTTTTGCCCTTGCACCCACCAGGAGCAGTGGGTGCTGTGGTGCTGCTGGGTCTGTGCGTGTGCCTCGTTGGAAAATCGCCCTTAAACCTGCGGTGTTACCGAGGGTGGGTGGCTCCAAAATGGTCAGACAGTACCATCTGCAGGGAACGGGAGAGGTTGCAGCAGGTGCTGGTGGCCAGGATCACCCTCACTGCAGCCACAGCTGCCTTCACTCACTTCCAAGCAGATTAACGGGAAAACAAAATAAAAACAAGGACAAAGCGGTCTTTAAGACTTGGGGAAAGCTTCCAGTGGGAAGCTCAGACACACACACAGCAGGGCAGGGATGTGGCTGGCTGAGCCCAGGCTGCAGGAATCACCCCAGCTCTCACCCTGGGTCATGCGGGTGCCTCCAGAATTCTGGGGAGGCACAGGGGAGAGCAAAGCTGTGCTGGGGCTCAGCAAAAGGAGCTCAGAGCTGGGAGAACTGACCAGACATGAGCACGGGATCTGGAGCCTTGTGCCCTGGATAACTCCAAGAAAGGAGATTTTTCAGGAGCCCGAGGTGACACTCAGCTGTGACCAGCTCACCTGGGCTGGAAACCATTCACAGAGGACTCCCAGGTTCCCTTTAGCTGTTAATTTGTGGTGCTTTCCCTAAAACCACCGCCACAGTGAACCTAAATAGCTGCAGCCACAGCATTTCCTGCACATTATGGCATCTGTGAAAGTGCTGACAGGGACAGCTGACAGCCGCTCCACAGTGTAATTCACACCATAACATCATCTCCCAGGCACTCGGGCTTCTCACTGAAAAACTATGCCACGCTTTTCTGGAAACCCAGTGCCAAATTATTGATAAACAGCCTCAACCAAATAATGGGACCTACAGCAATTTTGCTTACCTTTAAGATTTCTTTTCTTTATCCTGTAAGGTCTGTTTCAACCCACCATGTGTCGTGGTTTAACTGGACAGGCAGTGAAACACCCCACAGCTGCTCCTCACTTCTCCCAGCAGGATGGGGGAGAGAATCAGAATAAAACATGTGGGTTCAGATAAAGGCAGTTTAATGGGATAAGGAAGAGGAAAAAAACTGCCCAGTTTGTGTCCCACCCAGGTTCTTGTCCCCCTCATCCTTTCCCTGTCAGGTTGTGTGAAATGCTCAAAAATCCTTGACTAGTGCAAAGACCACTCAGCAACAGCCAAGCCATCACCGTTGTTCTCATCCTGGATCCAAACCCCAGCTCTGCTCCAGACACTACAAAGCAAATTGACTCTCTCCCACCAGAAACCAAAACACTATGTTAAAAGTCAATGAATCCTTCATCTGTAAGAAATGTGTTTATTTTATCACTCACCTCTGTCCCCCCACGTGAATAATTCCCTCTCTGTGTAACATTCCTGTGACTCCAGCCCGCTCTCCTTTGGATTTCAGGCCTGAGCAGTTTTATTTGCTAAAACCTACACCAAGCCACAGCAGCAAAGAAATCAAACACTCAATAAACCCTTTTTAGTTTCTTTCACAACACAAAAAACACACCTAGAGGTCAGACCCAAACTGTGATCCACCTCTTTATTGAATAGATCAACACAAGATATTCCCTACATCAAATATTGTCTACCCTGCAGCCTCTTTGAGCCAGGGACCATCCAGCTGTCAAACAGAAGTTTCATTCCCAGCCAAAGTTCATAAGCACCACTGATTTCCCAATATCAAGTGCTGTATAGGATTTGCTACAGCAAATCAGACTCTCTCACTAGATTTTAAATCAAATACAGGTGACAAAAAAAAATCACACTACACATAAAGTATTCAAAGCCTGGGCTCTGCTACCAGGTAGCCAAGGCTGGATTAATCTCAGTTGCATCTAGCACTGGCTATCAGAGAGGCAGAGTCAGGCTCAGGAGTTATAAAGCCACCAGACATCACAGGACACCAGAGCTGCAGGAGCCAGCTTCTTGTCCAGCTGGAAATCCAGTGCTGGGATTGACCCAGCTACAGTTCATCAAGCTATAAATAAAGCAGTGGTCAAAGAGTTACTAGCCAGCTCCATTAAAAAATAAGAATAAAAATTAAAAACAATCTGTTGCCTTTGTCACCTGGACAGGTTCCTCTATGTTATTTGCAGAAGGACAAATCTCTCCACCTCTGTCACTGCCCAAACACAGTTACAGCATTGAAAAGGCACCATGATCCTCACACTTTGCTCGCTGCCCGGACTGTAGGCTGAGTTTCAGCATGCAATAGGCCACCAGAAACCTTGTGGATGATTGGAACTTCAGGCTGAGGGTTTGTTCCTGCCATGGTCCTCTCCCTAGGGTTACATCTCATGTCTGTAAAGGATGAGAACCAACACAGAGGCTGCCCAAGGCTGGCTGGGGGGAGCAGGAGTGTAGCTTTGTTGGCTGAGATGGTTCAAAATGCACCCACTGGCTCTGAAACTCAGACTGAACCACAGAGACAGGCCAAAAGGGGAAGGAAAAAAGCAGCTTATCCTGGGATTCAGTGCAACCTGCCCAAACACTGACCCACCCTGAGCACTTCATCTGTGTGCCCCAGGAACCTGAGCAGCGGGGTCCTGCTCAGACCCAGACATTTCCTGTTACCGAAGCTCCCAGGAGCAGCAAAGGGCATCCCCCCAGAGCATCGTGTCCTCGCTCTTGTCACTGGGGCTGTCTCCTTGTGTCCTCTGGGAAATCATGTGCCAGAGCCAGGAAACAAAGCAAAATGGATGTTTAATTCACCCACAAATGAATAGATTTCTCCTCCTTCTCAAGCTTTGTACCAAAGTCTACTTCAGTGTCAGATTGGATACAACTTAAGTTTAACTCTTTCTGGCAAATGTACATTTTTAATGTCCATAAGAAGGTTACCTTAAAATAAGATTAGTATATGTTTAGCTACAACTTCAAGTTTTGCTCGTAAAAGTAGGTTTTGAAAAAGCAGATGAGGGCATATTTTAAAGCTGGAGATCAAGCCTGAATGCATTTCCTAGGAGCACCCTTAATAAAAAAAGAGGGAATTATCATGTTCTGTTGAGGCTGACTATAAATCTCTATTCCCAATGAAAAAGTCAGCCCCAGCCTTCAGCCTCAGTGCTCCAGGCAAGCCCAGACCTTTCTGTGTCCTGGTCAGCTCTGCTTTCAGGATCACCCTGATCCCAGCAGAGCAGGCAGCCAGCAGCAGGGAGGGGAAGGAGAACCCCTCACCTGCCTAGTCCCAATTACAGAACTGCAATTTTAGAAGGCTTTAAAATCCGTGGCAAATCTACCTGTGCTCACTCTACAAAAGCAAAGGTAATGCAAAAACATTGCGAAGAGGATGAAAGTCATGACACAAAACAAGAAGGGGGCTTTAATGTTATAATCACACACAAACCCAGGTGTTTGGGCATTTCCTTTCGACGGAGCCAGAGCAGAACCTGCGCTTTGCAATTTGTCACTGCCAGTGAAACACCCAGCCAGGCCACCTGGGGCTCCCCAGCCCTTGACCCTGAGCTGCTGAACTCAAATAATGCTCTGAAAATCAGGCAAAGACCCTCCCAAACCCTGGACCCACCGAGAGCTGCTCCTGGGGGGGAGCATGTGCTCAGTGCTGACTTCTGTGGGTTTGTCCTCAACCCATTGACATTCTTTTGACACAGTTTGCCTCTCGCTGCCGAAAATGACAGCTCCCTATATTGACACTGCATGGTATATTTATTCTAGTTTAGCACAATCTCTGGCATTTAAAGCTACAGCCCGTGTTCAATCTGCATCAGTTTAACATGCCAGCACCATATGGTTTTCTATAATCAGCTGCAGCATTGTACTTCAAACCCACTGCTGCATTTATAATATTATCCTATGCTGCACAAACACCAATATTTAGAAAGGAAAACGTCCTTTTTATTGGACTCCTGCTGATGCCCCAGCTGGTAGCCAAAGCACGCAAAGAGTTTCTCTTCTTTTCTGTGCAGGAAAAAAAAAAAAAAAAAAAGAAAAAGAGCCCAAAGGGTTTTCTCAAAATCTTACATCTGAAAGGTACATTTTGTCCTGCCCCAGTAGGTCTGTAGGACTGAGTTAAAATGTGGGGTTTTATTAGATGAATTGCATCATTAAATTACATTATAAAAACCAAAAATGCACCATTAATTTTCAAAAACAATAGTAAATACATCTCATTTCTGATACACGATTCTGCATCTAATTTTCGCCCTGGGCCACGTTTTTCTAACAGGCTCACTGTCTTCCATTATGCCGACTACACAAATGGAGCTAAATTGCTGGAGTTGGGGGGAAGGAGATATTGGTCAAATGTCTAATGTGAAAACAAATGAATTTCTAATCAGCTGTTGCAAAAAGAAAAATTACTTTTTGATCTCGGCTCAGCCAAGCAAGAATCTACCTAGCTGGAGTAATAAGATCCAGTGGAATAGTGCAGGATTGCAGAGAGAGACAAAAGGCTGGACAGACAGACAGCCAGGGCAGTAAATGAGGTCCGTGCAGTCAGCTCTGTGTGAGCAGCATTTCTTAATTTAATGCACAGGAGCTCCCCCAGACTGGAGCCCCGTTGCTGCAGGGTCCTCACCAGCAATGCAGCTGCTCTCTGAGCACCCAAGGGTCCCCCGGGTGGGAAGGGAAGGGAGGGGAGAGGTGCAGGCAGTGTGTCTGTCTGCACAGCCATGGGTGAGCAAGGGTGGGAGCAGCGCAGGAACAACCACCCCAAAACTTCCACATGGGCCACAAACAGATAAGCCAAACCTTGCAAAAGGTGCCACAAGCCTGGCAGAGGCCAAGGACGTGTCTGTGCTCACTGGCTGCAGCTGGCTCTGATGCCACTTTTGTCTCTGCTGGGAAAGCTCCCTGTCAGCCGAGCAGGAGTGAGCTCCATCCAACCCACAGCAGAGAGCTATAAACATCTTCTGGCCAAAATTGTCCCTTGGAATGGGTCCAGTGCCCCAAAATGCACCCAATCTGGCCCAAGCTCCTCCCAAACCCAGCTGGGTGGCCCCTCAGCCTCCTGCTCAGGGGCAAATTCAGCAGGTGATGTCCCCACCCCAAAGGGCTGGGTTTGCACTCCCAGGGAACGCAGCCCAGGAGGAGAGGAGCTGCACAGCCAGGCTCCTGAGGAGCTGGCACCCACACCAGCCACAGCCCCGAGGAGCCTTGCTCCAGATCCACTCCCATGGTCTAAATGCCCCTTAGTGGCTGCAGTCACATGCTTGAGGAACATTTCGCTTGGTTTTAGAGGAATTTAGGTCAGACACTCAGAGATGTGAAATCAAACCAAAATCATAGAATCACAGAATGGGTTGGGTTGGAAGAGACCTTAAAAATCGTCTTGTTCCAACCCCTGTAAGTGGAGACAGCCAAGAGTTTTGCTTCAGAAGTGCCTCCCTGATCCAAAGCACACCCAATTTTAGGGTCACCCAGAAAGCCCCTGGCTGCCAACATCTCTGAGCAACCAAAGGCAAAGGAGAGATCACTGAAAGTTTGGAGAAATGGAGAATTTAATTCCCTCAGAAGACAGGCAAGGAAGACTTGAGTCCCAGTTTTGAGCAACCAAGTCCATCAGAAGTGTTTTATGAGTCATATTTCTCTGCCTCCACCTGCCACTATTAAAAATCACGGTGGTTTTTTTTGTTTGTTTATTTGTTTGTTTTTTAATGGTAGGAATGAAACCCACCCAGTAAAAATGATAAAAGCTGTGGCAATCAGGACTACAACTGCAGTATTATGTAGCAATATTGTAAGATAGTTATGGCTCAGTATCATTTTACACATAAAGAGGTTGAATCCTGCTTTTTGTAGGAAAAGCACAGAATAACAACACAGAATTGGAGCACTCTATAGTTAACTATTGTAAATAGTTGTGATTTATATTATTAACACTTGTTATTAAAGTAGTGGTGAGGGGTCAATGCAGAGTGAGCAAAAAAATCCTTTTATGGTCCCAACAGAGAGGCCAGGCTACAACAGGAGGAGGGAAAGGAGAACATGGATCAAACACCAGTGCAGTCCATGGTGTTTCTAACATTTTGTGCTGCTTTTATGGAGCTGGGATAAATTAAAAACTAAGGGAAACCCAAGAAGAGAGAAGGAGAAACAGAAAAGAAGATAAGAAGAGAGTGTGTATGGAAAATCTAAAGAGAGCTGATGCTGCATTTCTTTTTTTATCTGCATATTTATTTTTAATAGGAACACCTTGGTGCAGAAGTCAGATGCTGCTGGGAGCTCTGTCTCTCCCGTCAGCCAGATGAGTGATGGTTCCTTCCCCTCTTAAGTTCACAACCACCTCCTGTTCCACGCCCCCACCACGCCAGGCAGCAGCAGCATGCACCTCTTTTATAATCTGCTAATGGATGAAAAATATTTCCCACATTACCCTCAGGTAACCTTGTCAAACCACGGCAGGAGTCACACTGCCCCCCACATCCCCACTTGGAAACTTCTGTGCCAAATTAATTAACATGCAACAGTCTTGCAGAAGCCAGTGGTGGGAGTGGAAGAGCCCAGAAATGCCCTGTGAAAATGTTCAGGGTTAAGGGAAAGAAGCCTTTTCTGCTCCTGGGTGAGAGATCTTTAAAAAGAAAGAAAAAACAACGTGTCACAGGTTTACAGTCCCAACAGGCAAGGAGAGAGGAGAGGAGAGGAGAGATGGACCTGCTGCTGCTGCTGAGTCCAGAGAACTCTCCCCTGGCTGCCAGCTCTACTCACTGCTTTAACAAATAAATTCAGGATTGCAAATCACGAGCTACTTACTGCAAAATGCAGAGAGAAGTAGAAAGTGGTGGTTTTGCCCCAAAATGGTCAATAGCCTCCAACAGCAGGACTCTGAGCACCTGCACCTCTCAGAGCTCCTGCCCCAGGAAGGCTCCTCTGGGTTAAAGCAGAAGCCAAGTTCAACTCAATCTCATGTCTATGAAACCTTCCAGCTGAGGGTATATTACTCAAATTGATAAATTCCTAGAGGGGGAAAAGAAAAAAAAATACCTGTTACAAATTATCAGCAATTGCTTCAAACTAGTTTTGACTGAAATATTTCAGACTCGCGCTGGGGATGAGGGAGGCTGGCAGGTAACAACCCAGGAGCTGGGACAGAAAAAGCAAGGAATTCTGTAGGGAATGAGCAAAAGGGTGGCCAAGGCCATTTCTGTGGGCTACTAAGGGACCTATGGGAATTTATACAGCTGCTGCCACAAACCTCTTTCTGGAAAAGACATTCCAAAATTTTATTTTTATCTAAACTCTCCACCAGACAATAGGACCAGTTTAAACAGTTTTGATCCTGATATCTCTATTTTAGCCTTATCTTTTCCTTTTATGCTCATCATATCCACTTTCAATACCATTTTTTCCATCTTTTTGACATACTGAGGTTTCCATTCCTGTAGCCTTGCTAGGCTTTTGTCAGTTTGCTCCCTTTCAATATTATATATTTTTTAATCATAGATAAATTAATATTGCAATTTCTCTTTATCCAAACTGATAATGGGGATAATTGTGGGTGGACTTTTACTGGAAAAAAAACCAACATTTCTTTTCTTGGAATACACAAACCCTTTCTGCCAGGGACATGAAAGTGCTGTACACTCAAAGAGCCTAAACCCCACTGGGTCAGTGGCCTCTTGCACAAGGCAGGGCTCCTCGTTGCAGGCACTGTTTGTCCATGGAAGAATTTGCAGAATCCAGCCCTTCCAGCCCGTATTGGAACAGATCCCTTCCCAAACTGTCACTATTGCACTCCAGGATCTTTGCTAATGCAATGCTACCAAACACATACAGCTGGTTCCACATCCATTTCCTGAGCAGCAGCCTCTAGATCACTGGAGAGAGTTTTTTTTTTTTTTAAGCAGACTCTCTGTTTTTAGAGTGCATATTAATTACCCTTAAGCAGGTGCAAAATCAACCTGTTCATTACTGTTTCTTTGAATCCTTAATGGTAGTTGCGAGGAAATAAATCCAGTTAATGCAATAAAAGGATTTATTGTCATCTAAATTTATGCCAGCAGTTTAATCATAACACCTTTCCATCTGACACACTTCCTCGAGAACAATTTGACCCACAATTTGTCAGCAAGAAAATGGCCTTGTATAAATGCTGGGAGAAAATAAATGCTAATACGTGGCACAGTCTTTCATTCTTCTAATTGCCCAGGGAGTTTAAGGGAGACAGACTTATTTACTCACTGTAGGAAGTGTGCTGTAATAAATTATCACTATTACAAGCCTAAGTTAGTCCCTGACAGTGACAGAAGCAAGGGTGGAAGGGAAGCTTGGGGAGGCGTCGGCATCCAGAAAACATCCGTGCCGGGGAGCGGGAGTGTGAGGGCACAAACATCCATCGTGCATCCACACTGGCGGCCCCAGCACCGAGGGATCAATGATCAGGATCCGTGCAGGAGCCCCGGAGGAAATCCCTTGCATTTTATAGGGATTCTCACAGGCTGTAGGGTGAGCATCCTGCCCCCTGCCCGCTCCCTCGCTGGAGGGTTCCCGAACCCTCTCCAGCCGCCGCACCCATGGGCTGTGCAGCAGCATCCTGGCAGCTCCCAGCCCTGGCACTCCCTGTGGCACAGCCCGGAGCTCACAGCTCTCAGGGACGAGGGGAATGCCACCCTGTGCCCGGGATCACCATTTGAGCACCTGCCTCCTTCCCCCTGGGGAGCCGGGGTGAGGCACTGACCACAGAGCATCCCTGGATGTCAGAGCCCACAGGGCTGAGCCTGGCTCACGGCGAGGAGCAGCAGCCCCTCCATGTGACACAGGAACTGCTCAGCGCCACCAGTGAGTGGCTTGAGAAAAGTTCATCTGTCCACAGCCACCACAGCCCTTTGTGAGCCCTTTCAGATGACACCCAGCCCCCGCAGCTAGCAGCAAGTGTCTCATCAAGCCAGCAGGGAGGCGAGGGGAGAGCAGAAAAAAGCAAAGACAAACTCAGTGTTCCCACCCCAGACATCCTCCCGGGGTCCCTAATGAATGCCAAGGACCCCAAGCCTGTCCTTGAAGTGAGATTTGCCTATTGCCATAACAACAGCCTGGTGTTGCCACAACACAGACAAGCTTTAGGTATTCCCCTCTCTTATTATTATTACTTCATTTTCTCTCTTTTTCTTTATTTTTTTTTTCCCCTTTTCCTTGTGTCCCTCTCTACAAAGGCTCCCTCATTTCTCTGAAACAAATTGCCTGCAGCTTGCTTTCCCATACATCACAGAGTGGGGACCAGGCCTTATCAACGCTGCTCTGCTTTTCCCATCTATTACCCGGTTTGTTTGCACTTTTATCCCATCGTCCTTGCACAAGGGAGAAAACATCCATCATCCATACATCTGCCAGCTGTCACGGAGCTGTCAGCACGGTGACAGCCAACATGACAAAACTGTTGTAACGCTGCACCAGTGCTGGGGCTGGGTTGAGATTAAACAGGCAGAAAAAGGGAAAAAAAAAAAAGGAGGAAAAAAAATTAAAAGTAGATTTAGCGGCAGAGAGCAAAAGCAAAAGGTTAGGAACTGTACTTTGTGCAAAGAGAAGAGGGGAGTGAGGATAAAGCAGCAAAGAGGGAGGGGAGTGAGTGAGTGAGTGAGTAGCAGAGTGAAGTTTCTTTTAAGAGATTTCAGAGAGCTGGTAGAACAGAGAGAAGCTGAGATGTGTGTTTGTTGCCTGGCTCAGATGAACGATCCTGAAACACGAAGGGGTGCACGGTGCTTCACCCTGCGTTGTCAGGAGGCACAAATCTCCTGCAGGAATGTGGCTCATCTCCGGGGTCAGTGCCAGACCCCAGGTGACACAGGAGGGACACAGCAACCACAGCAAACCACAGCCTTAGGGATCTTTGCTCCTGCTGCTGCTTTGGCTTTTCTCTCAAATGCTTTGAACAGAGCTGCAGGTCCTCCTTTCATGGCCATATCCTTCCTCACAATTCACTTGTAGCTGTGCAAAGCCTTTCCCAAACCCCTGAGCCAGAGAGTGGGAGGGCTGTGACCCAAACCCTAAGGAGAATATTTTCCATTAAAGCAGTCAAGGCCTTTAGCATGATTACAGCCCCAGTGATGTGAAAACACTTTAAAAAGCTGGGGTTAACTCCTTCTCATCAGAGCACAAGTTATACCAGCATAAAACCTTTAGCTAATACAGCTACACTCTGAATTTCATAACTACTGTCCATGCCCTGCTTTGAACTCCTGGAGGGATCAAGCCATGCTGGGCACATCAACTCACTCACCCTTCTCTTGAACTCACCTTTTCCTCACCACCATTCCAAACAGGACGTGCTTCACCTCTGTCACTCCTTCCGCCACAACGAGAATGGAAACCAATTACAAATCCTCAGGATGCTTTTGTACTAAAGCAAAGAGAAAAATCACCATCCATGTGGCCAGGGGCTGATCCCCAGGTTGTTAGGGACATCTTCCCCTGAAACACTCCAATGGCAATGTGACAGAGACACAGAGCAGCTCTGATGTGTTCTGGACAGCGAGAATGCACAGTGCTCCTAACACCAGGAGGGCAGAGTCAAAGGCAGTTTGAGTTCAAACCTGCAGATATTTCTTTTCTGGTGATATAAAAATAGAGCTGGAAATCTTGCCCATGTTTATGATTAGCTGATTTATTCACAATATACAGTCTGAAATCCATTACCTTGGAAAATTAATTTAACAAGTAGAGATTTTTAGCTCGCACTTACATTTCAGAGAGTTTTCTTTTGCAACCAAAACACCATTCCCTCAGGAATGTGTCTTTACTGGTTTCTTTTTTTCAGGACTCCTGAGTGAAAAGTGTTGAATTGGGCTTTAACCCACTCTTGATGCAAAGCAGAAGAGTTGCAGTTCCAGCATCCCAAATCTGTAGCATGTTGTCCTGGGTTACAATATAAGATGTGCCCAAAGTATGTATTCTATCACCACCTACATGAGCTGTTGAAACTAAGTTGTGCACTGTTTCCCGTGCCCCCTCCCTCCAGACTATCTTCTGTTAATGGGCCATCAATGCCCTACTGCATGACTCAGATAACTCCCTCTGGGAGCTGTCTCTGTTTAATGGGCAATCAAGGACCCATTGCAAGACTGATAAAATGATATCAGCCCACTGTGAGATGCTCCACCCAGGGGGAGGAGCCAAGCATTCCCACCTGGATATAATCTGGGCTTTGGGACAGCACAGGCAGCCTTACCCACTGGATTCCCAGAGGACAAGAGCTACCAGACCTTTCTAGGGGATCACTGCTTCAACAAGACCACTTCATCTGGACTGCTACCGCCACGGTTTCAGGCTGTATTCTGACTCTGTCAGTGATCTTTTGTACCATTGCATGTGTTTTATTTTATTTTACTTTTTTTCTCTCCCATTAAATTATTTTTTTTCTGACTTGGAGTCTCTCGCTGGTTTTGCCTTCAAGCCAGCACGCACGTGAAGAAGCCAAGCTCACTCTGGGGGCAGCACCACATTCCCCCAGGAAGGTTTTTAGTCCAAAATCAGTAAACAACCTGGGATTCTCCAGCTGGGAACAGGATGGCCAGACAAGACAAAGGGGGTAGGAGTCTTTAAGCTGATGGGCATCACAGGGCAGGTGAAGGGATGGTGACAGAGCACAGCTCCTTGCAAAGCACCAAGTGGGGCAGCAGGTGAAGGGAGACAAGAAAGGACTCTAAAAGCAGGAAAAAGGAGGCTTTTTTTTCCTTCTTCTTTCTCTCCATCACACCACATGTTACAGAGGGGAGGTAATGAATGTACATATGTTCAACTCAATAAATTCACAGAGGGAAAAATCCATCAAGGGCCATTAACGAATGTCTTCCCTTTGGCTCATAAGTTCCTATATAATAGATTGCTGGAAGGACGTATTGAGGGAAATATGTGCATACACAGTGAGACTATTCCACTTCCAGCCTCAGTGGACCACAGGTCTGAGTCAGGACTGCCATTTTTATACCAGCCTTCAGATTTCTCATTCATACTATCTTTTTTCAAAAAAATTCTTAGAAACAAAAATTATTCAATTTGATCTAAAAACAATGTTTCTTCCAATTTACAAATCAAGTATATAATCCATTCTGTTCAGAGCCCTTGAACATGTGGAGGTGAATAAAAATGAAAAGCAAAAAAGGAGTAGATCATTCAAGACTGCAAAGTCCAAATCAGAATTGAGGTGAGAGCTCATTCTTAGACCCTGTCAGATTTACAGTTAAGAAAGCTCTGGTTCAATGTTTCCATCTAAACAAGGCCATCTCATCTTCTTTTTCTTTCTTATATTCAGATATACACAGAGTGGATCAAAGGGGACCAAAAAAATCCACTTTTGTTTTGAGAACAAAAATCTTCTTGATTAAAAAAAAAGTAAATAGTTTCTATCATACCTCAACACAGCATTGGTTTAAGCCATCTGAAACTTTGTGCCAGCAGTAAAACCGTCTCAGAAACCAGCCCAGATGGTTTAACCACAGAAACATTACCAAAGGTTATGGATAAGGAGATCCTGGATAATCCCTTTTCCCATGCCCTGGTGGCACCACTTCCTCAGCACCAGGAGGGTCAAATTCAGCCAAGAACTGCCAACATTCAGCCTAGAATTCAGAGTTTCTTCCAATTTCCCTCTGGTTTGTGACTACAACAAACCCCAGTTTAGCCAAGGCGGTGCCTGACACAGCAGCTCTGCAGGAAATAAGGATTGTTATGGTTAAGAAAGCATGGAAAAGCTTGTGTGTTCCTTTCCCCAACTACTTTAGTGTTTCTGCTAAATAAAAATCCATTTTTATTCTTAAGGGAGCTGAGTGGAGAGATGTTGTTTTACGTCCTGCTTTTTGCCAGTGATGATGTATGTCCCTTTTACAAACTTATCTCTGGGTTTTTGCTCAGTTTATAAGCTAGGAGCAATCTTTCTTTCCTAAAGCTTCCTTCTCTCACAGTCTAGAGGAACCTTGAGATTTCCTGCTGGTGATTTAAGGGGCTATAATACGCACAGGCTAGATTTGTTTTAGTGTCCATAAAACTCAAAAATTTCATAAAACAATTGGTGAAAATAAAATTACCAAAAAATGATGTACTGCCAGCAGACTGTATAATAGTTACGGGGGAAATGGAGAATATGATTCACTGGGGTATAAAAATGACAATGTATTTATTGCAGCGCAGTGACAAGAAACTAATTTGTCCCTTTTACTTTTCAGACAGGACTGGAATTCTGATTTTTCTGCTTCCCCTCTGCTGTGGCAGCGTGCACACTGGCTGGAGGGACAGTGACAGCTGTGGCCACAAGGCCAGTTACCGTGCCACTGCAAGAAGAAATGTCAACAGGGGGTTGTTCTTTAGAGATAAAGACTCATGGAAACTGCAGAAGTGTTGACTACAAGCAAACACCTTTGGCTAAAATAAGTAAATGTTCAAGTGTTAACCCAGAAATTGGTCTATTTGTGCAGCTGAAGTAGAGTTGATTCTCCCAAAGCCATTTTCTCTTCTCCTTTAAGTCAAACTTCTCCTGTGGCCCAGATGATTTCCTCCTTAGGCTTCTCCAGAAGCTCGCAGGAAAAGCAAGCAGACTTCAAAAAACTCCGAGTGAGGACACAAGCAGCAAGTGAGGGATTTGTCTTGAGGAACCACACCTTTTCCTCACCTCAAATTGTGCAACATTCAGCTCCTTCCCACCCTGCAATCTTTGGGAAGTTTGCTCCTTTCTGCTCCGGAATGGGGAGCTGAAAAACTTCGTTAAAACACAGATTCAGAATTAGATCTGGAAACAGGGAAAGGAAGCTTATTCCCTGAAAAAATGAAATGATTCAATGGGAAGTATAAAGCAATGAAAAAATGCATTTGGTATTTCCAAATGAAAAATTCTTGGGGGAATGGATACTCAATAAAATTCAAATACTGCTACAGAAAATTCAACACCAGAAACTGAAGATCCCTGGCACAGTCAATTAAAATACGCTGGGAGTGTCATCTTCACCTTCCCTTTGGGGGGGTGTCTCTCTTGTTTCAGCTGTGCTACCCAGTGTAAACAAACTTTAAAAAAAATCAGGTTCTGGAGAGCAGAGGAGTTCCCTCAAACCTTGGGCTGCAGGGAGAGGCTCTGCCCATGACACAGCAGGATTTATTTATGCCAAAATATCCCTTTCCTACTGATCACAGAGGTGAGCACCACGGCTCTGCTCTCTGTCCCATTGACACTCCAACCCTACATCATGAAGTGCTTCTGCTGGCAGCCCCTGCTCTGGAAAGCCCCAAAGAGAACAGGATTGATGCCAGGACTGTATAAACCGGGTTTTATGGGGCGAGCAAAGCAGCTGAACACAGTGCCCAGGTCATTGTCCTAAAATGCGCCATAAAAGGGCTCTAAATTCTCTCTGTTTTGGGGATGGAGTGGAAAGCTCACTTCTTTCCCCCCAGCTTACACAGGTCTCTGAAGTAAATAAGTTTCTGTGGATTATAAAACCCCAGAATTGGATTTCAGCACAATTTCAATTTGTTGTTTCATTCTGTGCTATTAAATATATTTATTTTTATGAGCCCCCCTTACTCCCCCTCAGTCCCCAGAAATGAAAGGCGAATCCCTGCCATTTGCTGCTGGCCCATAACACCCTAACTCCTTGTGGGTCCCTCCAAATCCTGCCAGGAGCTCCTGAGAGGGGCTCTGGACCTGCTGAACGTGAGCTGATTACAGGCTGATGGTCTGGGGATAACTCCAAACGTGGGATCACGACCTCAGGAAGTGCACTAACTGTCCTACAGCAGCACTGCTCTGGAAAGGGCCCTGCACACCAGCTCAACACACACTATCCTTGACAAGTATTGCAGGGCTCTTAGCAATGCTCCAACTCCCGTTTAAATCAGCAAGGACAGGAAGGAGGGAATCTCCTGGCATCTCACCAAGCAAAGCCAGAGCACTGCACTCATCTCCTTGTCCCCTAAACTCTGTGATCTGGGCTCATTTCAGCATTGCCGTGGGCAGCAGAGCATTAGAGCCATCTCCACTGGGCTCAGAGGGGCAGGGAGAGATGGCTCACCCACAGCAGGCTGAGAAAACACATTCCGCTGTGCACAGTTCAAGATTATTCAGACAGAGAATCTGGGGTTTGGCGTTTCAAACCAGCTTGGAATCACAAAACCATTCAGATTGGAAAGGACCTGTTGAGAGCACCAAGCCCAAGCATCAACCAGCACTGCCAGGTCCGCCACCGAAGCAGGCTGAGAAGCACCACACCTACCTCTGCCAGAGCTCCTCCCCAGTCACTGAAGGACTGCGCATTTTCCCTTCCCTCCTCGTGTTTTCTCCTTAAACAAGAGGTGCCAGATTTTCCCCTCACCAAATTGCTTAGCAGACATGCTTATTCTGTCATTGTCCTTGAGATTTTATTTGCTTATCTGCTAATTTTGATTCTATTTTCCACCGTAGTCCTATGAGATGAAAACTTAATTGAGGCTCCTTCCTCAGCTATAACCTTATCAGAGAGCAGATCACACTTGACACTTCATACTTCACAATTCTTTTACCAAAAGTGACTTTTAAGCTGGGGAGAGGTCTACAGTACAGGCATGTGTGTGAAACGCCATCCAATTTACTGCTAGTTACACTTGGTCTAAAAATTAGAGAGAAAAAGACATTTTTTTAATTAATTAATTAATTCAGCTACAATACACAGAAGGCGAGAGCCAAAAAGCTGATTGCTGCCCACAGAAGATGGGTTCAGGTGAAGCTGATATCCTCCCAGGTACTCTGCAAACACTCCAGAGCAATTTATAGACATCTACTTTGCTTCTGACCCTCCCAAACTTTCAATCCTGCCATGGCAAAACCCTTGTCCAGCTAGCAGGCACGGGGGAGATATTTTGTGACTACTTCTAAGCAAAGGAGAGATTTAGTCACCCATTGTTTTGGTTTTTCTCCATGATGTTTAGATGGTTTTGATTTTGGATTAAGGAATTTGGGTTCTGCATTTGCTAAATTACAGATGAACCCAAATAAAGCTCCTTGTGCAAGAGCATGAAGCTTTCAAACCATTAACATTTTCCTGAGATAAGGCAGTCTGGAGCACTTTAGAGGTAAATTCACTATTCCTCACAAATCAGTCTGTGCTAGCATGTCTCTTGTCCCCCAGAACAATAAAAATTAAAGCCCAGAACAATAAAAACTTAAGTTTAAAGATATTTTCACAATTCTTAGCAAGGCCAGGAGAGCTGGCTTTAAACCCAGAGCCAGCACTGGCCTGTGAGGAGCCCTGGCAGGGCAGCAGGGCTGATTCCCCCACTCTGATTCTCACTCCACACCTGATTCTCTCCCTTCTCTCACTAGAGAAAGTTTCAAAATGACATTTGTTCTTTTTCTCTTTTTTTTTCTTTGTTGGCCCAGGAGAACATTGGTGCAGAGCCATCAGCACACATTGTAGATATACAGAGCTTCTGTATCTGATGGAGGAGTTGGAAATTAGTACTAAAGCAACAAAAAGGGGTTATTACCAAAAATCACAATTAGTCCCTGCCTCAGCAAGGTCCAGAGTATCTCACAACCTACCACCGTTTTTCTGGAGGTTTTTAGCACTCCTTTGCATGGACTTGTCTAGAAATATTTTGGGATTACAGACAGATACCCACAGCCCAAGCACACAGGCAGGTAACCCAGTGCAAAACAAATCACTGCAGCGGGACAGGCGAGGATAAAGAGCTGGGTGTGAGCAGCTCCAGGCAGCCCCTGAGCCCGTCTGACTTGATTGATGAGGCCAGACAAAGCAGCTCAGGCAGGGAACATCCCCATTCCACATCTCTCATAGTCTTAAACACTTTTCTCCATGCTGGCTCGAAGGGCTGACACAGAAATAACCAGCAGCACGTGGTGGGTGCTCTGCGCAGAGAGGTGCAATGATGAAATCATTGCTCCAACACTTGGCTGCCCTTTCCTGCTCCCTCCTCTCCCTTGCAAGAAGTTTCTTTCTTTCTTTTCTTATTTGCAGCATTAATGTCACCATCTGAACTCCTCAGCCTGCACACAGCAGCCCTTAGAGCGTGGATTTATTATCCAAATGCCAAGAGTCTTGTTATCACTAATGAACTTTGGGAAGCAGGAGGACTCATACATGATGGTCTGGGTTTATTTACCCAGCTGGCATCCTTTAACTACTGAAAAATGCTACCCCTCTAAATCATGCAGCCCCAGATAAGTGTGTCTGCTCAGAGGCTGGTGACTCTGCTGACAGGACACGTGGTGACCCTGCCCAAACACAGCTGATGGCTTTCAGATATCAAACAGGATCCATTTTCTTAGGCTGTGTCTGGAATCACTTTCATGGCCACAAATCTGAATTGTGCTAGTCCAAAGAAAGGAAATCTGTGATTTGCACTGCAGATTAATTTCCTGAAAGACCAGGAATGCATGCATGTGAACACTGAGATAAGCAAGACATCCACCTCACTTTGTTCCAAAAATCAACTGTGTATTTTGATCGACTAATAATTTATCCCATTCAATCAACTTGATTAATTTAACCTCTTTGCAGCAGCAGCTCTTGCTACTCCACAGATCCCAATTCCACGATGCACGAGGCAGCTTTGTGAGTGAACAGGTAAGAGACACACTGGGCGTGTCACGTAATAAACATTGGCTTTGCTCAAGAAACCGTGAATTTAATACTTTGGTTCGCACATGCAAACTATTAGTTTGGGATATGGAGTATTGCTGCACACAACTTTAAACTTTATAGAAGAAAAAACTTCCATGCCAGCAGGGTTTTATAGTCCCAATTTTCATGGGAAGTACTTGAGAGAGAGGCGTGAACACAGCTGAAACAAATTCACTTAAGATGTTACACACTTCCCTCACATTGCACATGTGCTTAGGGGTTCTGCTGGGCTCTGGACCAAAACTCCAGGCATAGAAATCCTTCTCATTTGCTCTGAAACTTTGTTTTAGTACTTCTGGCGCATCCACACACAGGCTGAAGTTTCTGACAGAGGTCTGCAGAAAACAGAGTTAATGCTCACCGCAAAATTCTCTCATTTACATGGTGGGGCAAGGCCAGCTGCTAGAGAACAGACAAAAGGTGGTGGGAAATGTCCCAGTCCAGCAATACCCCCCAAGTTCAGCTTGTTTCTCTTTAGAAACCACAAACTTTGGAGATCAAAAACTGTTCTGGAGAGATGGCAGGTACTACAGCTTCCTCATCAAGTGAAAAAGGATAACAGGAGTTTTGTCAACAGAAAGAGTTCACAGGGAAATTTCTGTGAACAATTTCTGTTTTCTTCACAAATATTTACAATCCAGCAGGCTACTCTGACACACAGCAGGTTTTCAGCTACCTCTGATTGTCCATACAAAATGTAACATGTTTGGCAAAAACAAAAATAACAGACACAGAAAAACTAATTTATATTTTCATGCCTGAAAGAATACAAACCAACCAACCTCCAAAGCAGACTTTTTGGATGATAATAGTTCCTTTTTGACCATAATAATCATGCAACCACCTCCATATCCAAACCACTCAAGGTGTCATCACCTCTTGCTCATCCCTTTGGATCCCAAGGTGCATTTCCTCAATTCCAGTAGCAGAAGTTCCTACAGCCATTTCCAACAGGACAGGAATTCACCATGAAAAGTCATTTCCAAGCCCAGCATTCAGCTGCTTTGGCTTGCATTGGATGTGGACAAAGTGAAGCACCACAGGAGGAAAGCAGTTTCAAATATTTTTGTTGGAGTTGATGGTAGCCGCTTGCCAATTCTTTACATTACACACAGCTTTCCAAATGAAAAAAAAAAAAAAATAGAAGGGAACACCTCCATATATATGATGATATACAGAGACATGTATTGTGAGTATATTGTCTACCCTCTAAAAAATAAATAAATAAAAGAACATAAGTAGCTCAAAAATTAGTTGGGGTTGTTGTGCTTTTCTAACTTAAGTTTTTATTTGTTTTCTAGTCCCTGCATTGTTACATTGGTGCCAGATCACAGTTTAAAGCCATTCTCACAAACCACAATTACTAGAAATGCTTAAAGCAGAAGCCAGGATTCCCTTGCAGTGCCTTGCCTCCAGGAGCAGGGGTAATAAACACAAGCCCAAATATCCCAAGACTCAGGAAAAGCACAGGACCAAGCAACACTGTCTCCATGTCAGTGTTAAAAGGTGTTAAAAGGTATTAAAAGCTTTAGTCACCAGAGGGTATCAGCCAAACACTCCAGGATCTGTGACTGGAGATGCTAATACTCAAATGGGTTTGTGCAGCTTTAATTTTATAGATAAAACTAGAAAAATGAATGTGTCCTGCAGAGTGATCCTGATAATTCTCCCAGGGTCCCTCACAGATGGGCAGAGGCAGGTGTGCCAGCTGGGTGTGAGCTCCAGAGGCTCTGCTTCCCTTTGGGCTGCCAGATCCAGGCTGGTCCTTTGTTGGACCTCATGGGCCAGCTTCAGGAATTCTGTTTGGTTTTCTTCCAACTGCTCAGCTTCTCTTGAGAAACAAGAAAAAAAATAAAAGGAAACCGAGGGGAAAAAAAATGGGGGAGGATTTAGAATAAGATGGGTATCTGGGAAAAGTTTAAAAGCCTCAGCTAAATACAGTGGTGGGTGGCACACTCGGGTTTTACTGTCAATTTTGCTTTCACATAAAGTTTTAGAGCTGCAGATGACCCAGCCAGCTGCCCTGTGCCTCTTGCCATGGGCATGCAGGAGGTGACCTGCTCCTGCAGCTCCTGCCTCTCCACAGGTGAGTATTGACCCAGCTCAGGCTGAGGTTAAATCCTTGTGTCAGCTCACTGGAAGAGCAGAGCAGGGGCGGCAGGGATGAGGATTTCTCCTTTTGGGATGTGCACTAGGGCTAAACTCTGCACCCTGGTGTGACAGACCCTGAGCATCCCTTCCCAGCACACCCAGGGACGTGGCAGGAGTCAGCCACCCGAGGGGACTGTCCCCACTCCTCTCCTGTCACGTGGCTGCCTGGCTGACCCCTGTGTCCACCTGGCAGAGCTGGAATTGTTGTGGACCAGCTGCCTCAGGCATGACTGAGATGGACTGAGGATTCAAACCAACAGACAGCAGAAGTTTGGGGAAACAGCTGATCATTTCCAGCACACTGGTTTTCTGAGAGCTGGAGAAGAGTGAGGTCACTGCCCAGTAAAAGCCCAGCTGGCTCCTCCCTGACACTCACAGTGTCCAGTAGCATGAATCCCCTCTGATCAATGATTGACTTCAAAGCAGGACAGCCCCTCCACCAGAGAACCTCCAGGACTTCTGCCACCGTGAATGCCTTTTACAGGTTTCTCCACTCCACTTTAAGAGTATCCAACACAAGTTAGGAGGAGGCCAACGCTGCAGCACCACTCAAGGGAAAGGGCTGGGAAGGAAAGGAAAGAGCCCTGACTCACAGCTCTGAGCTGCAGGTCAGAGCTTCTGAGGCTCAGCTGGTGCCACTGGGAATAAACATCCAGCCACCCACACTGGGTCACCCCCTGAGAATCCTCAGAGTGCTAAAAATAAATCTGAAAAATAAAAGCTCCTGCCAGGCGCACCAAAACACAACAGGCATCAAATTGCATTAGAATGTTTATATTGAGGAAAATTGCATCCTGCAAACTTAAATTATCTCTCTCCTCCCTCTCCCCTCCCACCTGCCACAGCCCATTTCCTATTATATTTTTCTAACAAACCAATAGATGCTTGAAATCATGGAAAGCCATAAAGAATTGGAATCAAATTAAGTCTACATTCTAACTGCATTAGGTGCTGTCAAGCATAGTTTACTCACTCTTCACAGTTCTATCTAGAGGCTAAACAATTTTGTACCCTTTCTCTACTAATCAAAACTGATTACTCTGATAATGGACCCCTGACGCTGAACACTTTATGAAGGTAAATTATGCCACATCGAACAGGAAGGGGAATGGAAAAATCACCCAGAGATAAATAGGCCTAAAGATGCCTATATTGATCCCCCACTCATTGCTGCTCTCTCTCTCAATGTCTCTATGGCTAAAGGCTCAATCAATACCTCCAGCACTGTAATGCCATCTTTTATAATCCCATCATAATTGGCCATTACCATCGTGGGCCCTGGGATTGGCTTGAGCTGCGCCCTTTTAGAGCTGGGATCTTTTGTTTCTTTCCTTCCCAGATCAAGGAACTGAAGGGGCAGGTTACACCTGGCCCCAGAGGTCTCTGAACCAGGACCTGCCCGCACGCCAGGGCAAGGGGAGGGAGGGATGCTCAGCCACGAGCTGGAATGGCTGGGAAATTCAGCCAACAACCTTCCAATCCATTCACCAAGGAATGCTCAAGTACAAGCAGATCTTATGCTTGAGCACGTTGATTTTTGATTGGGAGAGACAATACACCCTCACTCTAACAGAGCTTCAAAACCCTTCCTGTCCCCAGAGGAAAGGATGGCTTTGCCTTACAAGGTTTAGCAGTTAACAGAACAAGCTGCTCAAGGGAAAGAAATGCTCTTTTGATGCCTACCCGCCGTGAATTTCAATAATCCTGGACTATTCTGTCAGAGGACAAAGAACAGGACTGCTTCCCAGCCCTGCCCAAGCACAGTGCCTCAGAGGCCCCCCTGGAGCAGATTTGTGGCTGTCAGGTGTTACAGGGAGCACAGTGCACACCTCCACAGGGGAGGGGAGGCAGGGAAGGGCCTGTGAAGGTTTATTTTTTCTTGTGGTGTAGAGGATATGTTGATGAAGGATGTTGGGACAAGAGGCAGCTCCTCCAAGTGCTGTTTATTTTATAGAAGATGTTACAGCACTCTTGGGTCGTGGGTGACAGAGCCAGGCCTAAAGCTGCCAGCTACAGGTTATAGGCAAACCTGAAGCCGCCTTGGTTCTGCTTAAAATGCATTCTATATTTTTATTTACTGTGCATCTCAATACATAATAACCAATCAGCATCACACACAAACCTTTACTATTACCTATAGCCTACCATAACTATTATCATTACCCTATTATGGTCACTACCATCCAACCACGAGCTGGTATGTTACAGTTTAAGCTTAAAGTTGTTTTTCTGTTTTCTTGCCGTGGAACAATCTTTTTACTTGGGGTTTTGTTTGCCTATGCTTTTCCTGAGGTTTCTCTTTACTTGGTAAAAAAAAGGTTTTGTTTGTAGGCAACTTATTATTTGCTCTTAGCCATAAAATTTTCCTTCCAACTCATCCCAGCCTTCGTCCAGTAACAACTAACTCAGCAACCTTTCATTTCAGACATCTTTTGCTCTCCTATATCAAAATTTGCTTTCATTTCTAGAGAACCTTCTGCTAAGCACTCATATCTGTAAGACTTTCCTGTTAAATTTTCCTCCTCCCCAACACCATGGAAAACCTGTATTTGGTCACATTGGGTTTCCAAAACCCTCCCAAAGCTTCTGCCTGAGATATCCCCAGAACAAAGCTCTGCTACCCTGGGGCAGGAACCCCTCTGGTTTTGATCCAGGGCCAGCCTCTTCCTTCTCACCCAGCTGTTTATTCACTGTAAGAAGCTGTGCTTTCACAGAAGCCAAGGGCATCCCAAAGGGTGTCACCTCAGCTGCTGGTGTCACTGCTGCCTCCCTGGGGCAGAGCCACAGGTGCTGGGCTCTCTTGCAAAGGGCTCACCTCACTGAACACAGCTCTGATCAACAGGGGAAGCCTCTGTGTCAGAACAGCACAAGATCCCCCACAGCCACAGAGGGCAACACAAGCACGGAATTCTCCATAATCACAGCTCAGGGCATAATATCAGCTCGTGCAGATGTCAGGAAACTTCTTCTTGGGAATCAGGTGGCAAAAACAATAGGGAGAAAAATAAAAAAACTAAAAACGGAGAAACTGCACAAAAGCATGAGTTACACTGAAGAAAAGTGAGCCTTGATAAAATTCCTGCATTTCATCTAAAATATCCCATAGAATTCCTTCACTGCACCTGTAAATATTCCACATGTAACTCACAGGTGAGACATGAGCCAGGTTATATATTGTGGAGTTTCCTTGGTCCAAGGTGTTTTAAATATCACACAAAACAAGGGGAAGATTTGTGACATCATCCACAAATTCTACAAGAGAAGCTACAAACTGTTCTTTGCTGCCTGGATGTGGCCAAAGAATTCCACCCCCTCCCTTACTGAGTCAGGAATTTAGACTGTTGCAAGTGTTTAAAGACATCACAATGAACTTGAAACACAAATAAAAAGGCTCAACTAATAAAAGCTTGGCTGAACTGATACTGGGCTAAATCTCCTCTTTTGACCCATCCAGATTTCTCATTTGTGTGTTTCTCAGTGAAGAAGGAATCAACACCCCACTCTCCACCCTTCACAAAATGTCCTGTCCTCTCCCCACCCTTCTAAATCTTCAGGAGGCAAAAAAAATTGCATTTCAGTATAACAGGACCCTGACCCCAAATTACACCACAGGAAAGCACAGGGAAGATCCCTCTGGGGGTCAGCAGGACCAGTCTGGGAGCCTCCTGATCAAGAGGAAAAAGAAAGAGCAAGCAATGCTCTCAGAAGGCAGGTTACTGCATACACACACACACAAAATAAAAAAGGTGCATCAGGTTCAATTTCCCACCATAATTACACCCAGCCAAGACAAGACCATGGAAGATCCTAACAAAACCATCGAGCCTCAAGGACTGATGTGCTTTACTGCAGCCACCAATGTGCTTCACCAGTGGAGGGGTTGTTATAAACCTGCATCTGCTGTTTGGGTAAAGATTTCCGCCCTGAAAAAATCCAGAATTATCTTTGGCTCCAAGAAGAGAAAGTTGTTGTTTCAAACAGTTGGATTTGTTAAACTAACTCTTGGCACAATCAGGGGATTATCAAGGACGAGCACAACACTTGGATCACAATCTCAGCAGTCTCACCACACCTCTTCGGGTGTCACAGGGAAATGGCTCACTTTCAGAACAACTGTGGGGAATACTTAGAAATTAAAACATGAATAACTGGCACTTACAGATGAGAACCATCTTAAATCCCACCCAAGCATACAGCACACACCAGCAGCTGGGGCTGCCCCTGGGTGCTCAGCAAGGTCAGTGTCCTCCTCTCCAGGCTGGGATCCCCATCTCACAAATCTCTGCTCTCTTCCCCTGCACCATCCCTGCCCTCCAACCCTCCTCCAGTACTCATCCACTGCAGGAAAACGCAAAGGGCAATAATAATTAGACAAGCTGAAATAGCAGGGTGGTGCTGGGGACGGTGCCTTCCCCTAAATACCCGGCTCCTTCCATAGCAGCAGGCCTGAGTGTGCTCACAGAGGCTGCAGGGCTGGCACCTCCCTGCCCAGCTCCTCACGGCCCCTCGGTTTCACCTGGCACTGGTGAAGGAGGGAGCTCTGGGAAAGGCTCCATGTGAGCAGCACCTCAGGAGGTGGCTCAGCTTTGGGAGGGAGTACAGGCACAGAGAATGCAGCTTTGGGTGGACCCCAGGTCCAGAAGGGGCTATGGGACAGCCACGCTCCCACCTGCACCTCTCAACAGTCTCAGGCGAGCTGAGTGGGATGTCGAAGCTGCATGAAAAAGTGGGGGCTTGAAAGGTGAGGAAAAGTTCTTTGTTCTAAGAGTAGGTGCAACAAAACCCCTTTAGGATCCTGCTAGCAAAGTCAACAAGTCAGCTTCGGGTATTTCAGGAGAAAATCCGATGGCAGGGGAGTGCCAGGACCTCCTCTTTGGAGGTGAGCAGCACTCCCTTCACCTGGGCTGCTCCAGGGTCATCTCCTTTGTTATCATCCCTGCCCACCCAAGCATCTCACCTTATTCCCTAGGAAATAAAACTATGAAATTTAACAGGCTCAGTAGAATATAAAACTCAACAGGGTGTGCAAGAAATACCTGTGCACCCCACAGCCACCTGCCCAAGATCACTGAGCTTCTAAAAAAATCTCAATCATGGCTCTGGGCTTAGCTAACAAAATCTGGTTGAAAGAAAACATCTGAAAACACCAAAAGAAGCACAATTGTACTTTTCTAAAGGGACAGAGGTGCAAAGGGTTGCAGTGGGGTTTTCCTCTTTTTCCTGCTACATGTTCAAACTTGTAAGGCTGGAAGACCCAACAACAAAAGGAAAATCCCAGAACAGGTTACTAGTTTTTCTATCATGTGAAGGGATGGGGAAATGGGGAGAGGAAGAAGTCAATCATTTTCTAAACCTTTACAAAATATTTAATGAAAAATCAGTTATTATTCCATTTTATACCCTGCGAATGTAATCAACTTTTCTCTCCAAAGTTCTTACATAAGATTTTATTATGAGGTTTAACAATCACATATTCATTAAATTAAATTAATCTCTCTTTGCTGACTGATCTGATCTTGCTGTCTATAAAATGGTCAATGTCCGAGTTAAATTTTGCAAATATTTTCAAAGGTAACCCTATCCATTAAAAAAATAAAATTATTAATAATAATAAAAATACCAAAACCCAGTCTTCTGGGCTTAGGGTCTTCAAAGAGGAATTTAAGGCGCAGTTGTCTCTACTATCACAGAAAAAACCTGATGAATCCAGCAATTCCTTTAACCCCTGTTCTCTACAGCTGAGCTACATAAATCCCTTCTCCTCTGTCAGCTTCCTTTGTGGACTCTGCTCTTCCCCCAAAAGCTCGTGCTCTGGGGGAGCTGCCAGTCCCTGTGCTGGAGTTCTTCACAGCACACGGACTTTCAGGGCACTCCATCATCACCACGGCAGGGATCTCACATCAGTTTGCAAGTCAGTATTTATTTCGTCTTCCCTCCACAAGGGAGAGGAGCAAAAGCCAGAGGAAGTTATCTTTCATAAAAGAAGCTAACAAAAGGGTGGAGTTTTTCCTTTTCTTTCCCAAGTAACTCTGTTTTCCCAGTGTTCAACCACAATAAAGGCAGGTAAAAGTGCACAACGATAAAAGTTCATGTAACAGAGAATGGTGCAAACGCTGGGGTAACTAAAATAGCTCAACAAAATAACCTAGACAGACCCTCTCTGTTGTTTCTGACTAGTTCTGGGACACTGCCCTTCCTAGACACACTAAGAATTGGAATTAAAGGGCATTGAAGAGGTCAGGCAGGACAATTAATTCCTAACTCACCTATTTCTAAAGCGTGGCAAACAGCAAAGATTTTGCTAGAAGATAAAAACAGTAAACAAAAGCAGCTACTCTGATGTGCTGGGTTTTCATTGCACAGATGCACATATCGAAGAATTATTCACTCACAATCCACACACCTGCAAGGCACTAGCTGGACCTGTGTCAAATCTTTAAATTAGCTCTTTCCCAGCAGAGAACAACCACTCAGGAACCTCACCCATTAAAAGCAGGGGAGGTGAAAAGGCTCCCCTGATCCCTTTAAATCCAAGAAGAGAGGAGAGGAGTGTTCTTATTCAACATGCAACATCAAGACCCAGAAATAAAGTTATTCCATTCCCCCCCATAGCCAACCACACAGCCTCATTCATCTCTTCTGGTGCCTTTTCCAGGCAACACTTTCAAACACATTTGCTCTCTTTACAGTTCCTTACCTCTCTCCTTTCACACTGTCCTCTCACCATAAAAAGTCTTTTTGAAGTTTCTTGGAGTCGGAACGTTTGGGCAGTTCCCAACACACAGCAGTGCCCAAACACTCTCTTATCCAGCTCTGGGGCAAGTTTTAGTTCATGGCATGGTCAAGGACAGCTGCAGGTTGTGCCTACACCAGCACAAGGAGCTGACCTGAGCTTATTTCAGACAGGAAACGAGAGCATCAAATCCTCCAGGCACAACTGCAGGTATTTCAGGGTGGGAGGAGGCAGGAAATAAACTTCTGTTAATTTAATTATTGTTCCTAATTGAAACACCTGTGTCCTGGCAGAGGCCTGTCCTCACCTGCCTCCCTCAGCCACGTGCAGTTAGAGAAAACCAAGGAGCACAAATCACCTGATCTTCCCTATGAGGAGTGATTCGAGGTTTGTGCTTTGGGGGTGCTGAGGCAGATGTGGCCAGGTGTCACCACAGGTGCTCAGGTGACCAGAGTGACCCATTTAAGGCTTGGGCCATGACCCAAAGCTCAGGTGGCTTCTGCAGGTGTCCTGGCAGAGCTGCTGTCCCTCCCCAGCATCACAGGCTCCTTTTTTTATCTCTCTGTACAAAATCCACGCAGTTTTCAAATAGCACAGCAAACCTCACGCCTCTCCTCTGCGCCTCCCAACAAAGCTGCTTTGTCTCCTTCGCACTTAACAAGACAAAGAAGATGGTTAACAAGAACTTTTGCAGATATGTTTTATTTTTATTTTTAAGACCTTCGGAAGCCAACTCATCTGCTCTCATGGGCTTCTCGCTGATACATCTCACTTTATTAGTGACTTTGGCCTTGAGTGTCTCAGCTGTTTGATCAATACTGCAGGGGGTCAGTGATATTTTCTCACTTTTAGCGTCTGGCTGCCTTTAACTTTGTCACCTGATGAACAGCACTACCCCTGGAACGCTTATCTCGTATCGATTTTCTCCGGGCTCCTGCTGCATTTCCAGCTGTCCCACCATTTCCCTCCCTGTCACCACATGCCCATTTAACGTTAACTTATCCCCTTTCTCCTGGGCTTTTCATCCTTACGGGGTCTTTTGCCTCCCCCCTCCCCTGCCCAACAGCAGATTGTCAAAAAAACAATTTCCTTTTTTCACCTGACTCATTGTTATCCTTCAGCCGTCCATTGTTTGTCAGCGGGCGCCCGTGGCTGGGCTCGGAGAGGGGCTGAGTTGAAGCAGATGTTTGAAAGCCCCCTGCCCCAGCCACACCACCCAGCCTGGGATGGAGGGCTCACATTTACCATACAAAGTTTCTCTCCCTCGCCAGTAGAATTTTCCTCTCAGCTCCGTGGCTCAGAAAGCAAAAGAAAATTATTTTAGCACGGCGAGGTAGAACAAACAGCACTGTTTGATACCTTCTAAACTGTGTCAGTTTGAAGACCAAAGCTGGTTTTGGGGAACATTGGAAACCTTAGGGCAGGGAGTGTTTAATTCCAGTGTACCTGGCCACAGGAAGGAGAAGCCTCTCCAGCCACACCTCTGGGGGCAGGGAAATGTTTTCAAAACCAGCAAGGGGCTGCCTGAAAAGAATCAACTCCTTCCATTCTCAACATCTGAGAAATTTACCCACGAAGAGCCACTCCTGAAAACAGGCTCGTTTCCAGAGCTCTGGGCTTTCTGCCCTGTACACTTCACATTTAGTAAGGGCAGAGTGCTCTTGCCATCTTAAGATGAGACTGAGAGAACCATTTCTAGTGAGAGAATCTTAGAAACTTACCTCAATTTAGAAATATCTAAAAGCAAACCAAAGTAACTCATCTAAAATAAATTAAAAAAAAAAAAAACCAAAAAAAAACCAACACACATAAGATCTAAGCCAGTATTCTTGATTTTGCATTCCAACAGAAAAAATAAAAAGTAAAATAAGTTTCACTTGATACTTGACACGTAAAGTTCAGTTTGTGAAGGAGAAAGAAAAAGAAGAAATGATTTACATAGTTCTGCTTTCAGTCACATAGGTGGGAGTCCACTGGTTTCAGCAGAGCCATCTCAGGTTTCCATGTTGTTTCCTTGTTAGCAGCTCTGACCTTTCGCCTTTCAAAGCCCTGATCTCAGGGCTGGAGAGGTGGTGAAAGACAATTGCTTGCCTTGTTCTACTTTTCATGTATGTCGTTGGCTTCAACTGCTCCATTTTTAGGCGAATAGTACAGTAAACCTCAGGGAAACTATTCCACTACCTGAATTAACATAGGAACTGTCCTCTGCAGTACTTAGCCCAACATTTTCCTGATTTATACCTTTTGAAATGTACATTTCCAATGAGCACACCACCCTTTAACTGTTGAGTACCACGGGGTCAAATGCTGCCAAGGAAATCTGGGGCGCTGAGCAGTGACTGGGGCTGGATCGTTCCCACATCCAGGAATTAACCAGAAGGGAGAATCCATTTGTAGCCCACCCAGGTGAGCCATCACTAAGGCAGCTGGGGGTCGAGGTGGAGGAGATGATCACCACGACGTAGATGAAGCACCAGGACTGCCCAGAACATGCAGGAGAGCCAGGGGACGTTTTTTACCAGGGAAAGGTTTCACAGGAGCTTGTTTACCTGCTGGGATTGTTGGAAAGAAATCACAGGCACCCAGCAGGCTCTGCCCAGCAGGACCAGCAGAGTCCCAGGGAGTGGAAGAGGAGTGCAGTGGCGAGTGCTGCTGCCACCACCTCCCACCAGGGCAAGGATGCTCCATGGATCCTGACCTCCAGCTCCCTTCTACAGGAGCCACTCAGTCCCAAAGGGAGCTGTGGACAGGTCTCACCCTCTCCTTTTCTCCTGTGGTGGGTGAGAACAACACACACCCTCCGGACTCCGGGGCACTTTGTCCCCGTCCTGCCCAGGAGAAACTTTCAAACCTCTGTGCCCTTCCCGTGCCTTCCTCCGAGCCATCCCAGAGGATGGAGCTGCCACCTGCAGCTCCCTGTCCAGCGCTGAGCCCTTCCCCGAGCGCCTTTCCCCCCTGCCCAGCCTCTCAGTCGCTGCCATCAGACCCTGATTTAGTGTCCCCGTGCTCTTTCATTCATCTGACAAGTTTATCCCTTTGTCAGGTGCAGCGCCGGGACAGAGCCAGCGGGATTTATTGCGCTGCCAGGTTTATTCCTGCAGCTGCAGCTCATTCCTGCAGGCTCCCCTGTCCTGTGCAGCAGTGGGGCAGCAGCAGCAGCATCCTGCGCTGAGCGAGCCGGCATTGCCCTCCTGCGGCCAGCGCCCGGCTCCCGGAGCCCGCGCATTCATCACAGCAGCGGGAGTGTGAAATTCAATTTTACCTCTCCATTCATTCTGAGATGAGTTGAAGGCCGGCCTTGTACATATAAACCGCGCTTTACTTCATCAGAGCCCCGGTAACAAATGGAGTGTCCTCTTCGGGGAGTTTAACCATCAAAAAACGCGGCGCCGTTTAATTCCGCGCGCGCCGAGGGTCAAAGAGGGAGCTCTCGGCATCAGCAAATGCTTCAGCCCTCAGCTGCGCAGTAAACTATGTTTTAGAGATTGTTCCTCAATACGAAATGATCAGTCCATTTATCTGCTAAAGCAGCCTGTCTCTTTGTTCAGTCTCCCAATATTTTTTCCGCTGACCTGATCTGGACAATAAACCAAAGTCATCTTAAGATATTCACCGTTCAATTTGTTACTTGAGTGCCTCCGGGCCCGGCTGGCCCTGCTGTCAGCATCCCAGGCTCCCCAGCCTTCCCCAGGAGCCCCAGTGCCTGTGGCAGGCACCCCTGGGCCTGGGTCTGCAGCAGCTCACGGGGCCCCAGCTCCTGTCCCAAACCCCAGCCAGATGTTCTGCAGAGTCCCTCACACCAAACGCACCGCAGCGCTCGTAGGGGGATTTGAGGCTCTCTGTGAAGCTGCTCTTGCCCAGCTGCAGCCACAGTCTTTCCCCAGGGTGCTGTGAGGCTGGTTCCCTTTGAGGAGGGGGTGCTGATCAGAGCTCAGGGGTGCCCAGGTCCCCTCTTTGCACCCCGACCCCTCTCCCAGAGCTGGGGGTGCTCTCCAGCCCCGCTGAAGAGGGCTCAGCAGTCACACCATAGTTTGAGCGAATGCCCCTGAGCCAACGTGCAGGGCAGGAATTTCTCACTTGTCTCCTCCCATAGCTGGGATTTTAACTGTTTTGCAGCAGTGTGGTGCAGGAAGTCACCATCCTGACACTTCTTTGCACGCTTACCAGCAAAGCCAGTGCAATGGTCTGTGTCCCTCTCCCTCAGGAGGGGCTGTAACTCGTGCACTGCCAAATCACTGCTGGCCATCAGCATCTCACTGGTGTCTGAGTCCTGGGCGTCCAGTTTTAGAAGTGGTTTACCTCTCTCTACATCTCTTTATGGGAAGCTTTCAGGAACTCAGTTCCACCAGAGGTTTCACAGTACCTCAAAGAGCTGAGCTCGCACTGGCACTACCACCTCAAACCCACTTTTCCCTGGCTATCTCAGGTGTCTCAGTGAGCAAACTGGGTGCCAGGCACCTTATCCTCTGGCATCAGCAGTCCCAGTGCACTGCGTGGAAGATCAGACACCCACACAAGGCTGTGGTGTCCTCTGCAGGAGCCAGAGACCCAAAAGTCAGCCCTCACAGCTCCCTGACTCACGCCCAGAGCCCTTTCATGAGTGCAGCTGTAAATAACTAACACGAGTTTACACGACACTGATGAGGGATTTTATCTTTAAAGATGTTAAAAGAGCTTCCAAACCACCAAACCGTCCTGGCTGCACAGACAAAGACATTGCCTGGAAAAGCTGCTCCTCCTAATCGTTAATTTTGGTTCACTTGCCATTTTTCATGACGTGGTTGCCCCGTGTTGCTCCGTGAGGAGCTCCATATCATCCGTTCAGCATCAGGTGAGCAGCAAGATTTTAACAGCAGCCTGCTGACTGCAGCTTTCTCAATGCTTCCCACTCGGCTGTGCCACACCAGCCCTTCAGCCAACACAGCACCGGCCTGCAGAAGGAAATGAGAGATGCTGGAAGTCTCTAGAAAAACATTTTAATTTCACTGCAAAGGCTCAGTGAGTTGGATTGTTTGGGGGTGTGTGTGCGCACCTCAACAGCTGGGCAGTGGCAGACAGTGCCATCATCTTAATTTGTGGTATTTTCACTGAAAGCTCGCATTAAAAACATTTTTGATCCTTTTTCCCAAGGAAGATTCTAACATCCGTGTTTTGAAGTTTCACCCTGCTTCTTTCACAGTCTTTTGAGCACAAAGGGAAGGGAACCAAGCCTCCTTTGCAGGTCTGCATCTCTCTGCAGTGGAAAAGCACAGCGAGGAGAGGGATGTGGCAAAATGCTTTCTGCCACTCAGCCAGAGAGAGTGAAGTGAGGAGAAAAGTGCAACCGAAATCAAGCACAGCATTTGAAGATCAGTCAGCACTGAGAAATATCAGATGTCAGCAATCTGCTCCTTCCAGTTTTAGAAAGAAGAGTTTTCTCTCAAACCGCCGCCGCCAGTTTTGGTGACAAAATTCCAAACACGCAAACCCACTTGCCAAAACCATTTTTGCCTTCCAGAAAGCATCGTGTTTGTGGGTGTCAATAAATCTGACAGACACTGCAGGCTCCGACTGCTGTAGGAGATAAAATTTCACCCGTATTTACACTTCAGTAAAATGAACTACAAGCGGATTTACCCAGAGAGAGATAAAGTCAACAGCAAAATTCACATGCTCCAGTTCCTTGTTTCCAACCAATAACTCATTCCAGAAAAAAATTCTGGAGGGAGGAGGTGAACATTCAATGTTTATCTACTAACTTCGGTAAAAATACCCAAAGCTGCCTGCTCCAAAGTGGTCAATCGTGCCTCTGGCGTCCTTGAAGGTGTTTTTTTTCCTGGAGAACTCACCTTGGGAAGAGCTGTGGTGGTGACAGGCACAGTGCCTGCCTCCGTGGCTGCACCCTGAGCAAAGCTGTCAGGCTCAGCTCCACTCTCACTGCACCTGATGCAGGAATTCTGGCAAAGCCTAAAACTCCTGTCTTGCCAGAAGTTATTGCTTGCTTAGGTACAAGGGCTCCTGGAAACTTTCCAAACCCTAATGGGAACTTCACTCAAATGACTGAGTAGCGGGATCCCACATATTTCAGCCTCCCCAGCCCCTGAGATTTCCTTCTACAATACATCTTCCCTCTGTATTCCACTCCTCACCCTCACAAGAGAACCCTTTAACGGGCTCAAGAGGACTTTGTGACAAAGGGACAAGAGTTAGGAGGTGTCTGTGAAAAGCTTCTGGCTGGAGAGCGGCAGGAGGACATTGAGCAGAACCAGAGCAGCCAACATGTACCAACCCCTGCTGCCTTCACTCCCTGTTTAATGATGAGTGCTTCCCACCTGGATCTCCTCCCTCATCTTCACAAGCCTTCCTCAGCACATCCTCAGGGGGCCTCCAAGTGCTGCTGAAATTGAGAGGTGCAGCAGTGAATCCCACCGAGGGCACAGCACCCCCAGAGTGGGTTACACGCTGCTCCCCTGCTGCAATTCCTGCCCACAAAATGCCACCAGTGGGGACATCCTGAGCAGGGCTTTGTGAGGTTTGAATGGGGCCATTCAACATTTACAGGACTCACTTAAAATTGGCTTTTTCCACATATATTTCGGGGATAGGGTGAGAAACAGAGCATAACAGGAGTCTTGACAGCTGCTTGGAAAATCAGTGCTAGGGGACGTGGACACCTCCCAGGCATCACCCTGTGGGGACCCTTGGCCAGAGCGAGGGGCAGTGACAGCCCGGTGATCTCGGCACAGCAGGCAGATGTGCCCTGCTGCCAGCAAGAAGCCCACACAAACACACCACCAGAAGTGTCCCCTCCTCTCCATGGTGAGCCCTGCACGGCAGGTCAGGTGTCCAAACCCTGCTCTGACTCCCTGCCACGACGGTGCTCAGACAGGCAAGCTCTGAGGGCAGGGTTTGTAACAGAGCCAGGAATGACCTCTGGAAATGCCCCAGTGCAGCAGGGCCCCTGCACACAGCTGCAGGAGGAGTCACCTGCTGCTTCTCTAGCCAAACCAAGAGGTTTAAAGGCTTCTCTGATCCCTCACCTTTGTAGCACACTGCTCTCCCGCTGTGTGGTGAAAAGGGTTAAACCAGCAGCAGCTGCAATTTCCAAAGGACAGATTTTGAGTAAAACAAGACTCGTTCAACAGTGCTGCAGTTCTGACACAAGCCCCCTCCATGTGCCAGGCTGCCCAGCATCCCCAGGGAGCTGCAAAGAGCCTTGCTGGTGTCCTGGCTGCTCTGACAGCTCCTAATGGCCGTCACTATTTCACACTGTCCCAGGCTGTATTTACATCCAGAGCTGCCTCTGTGATGGATGCCTCCCTCCATCCCTGCCCCAGCCTGTGCCAGCACAGCAGCAGGGCCAGGCACATCCTGCTCCCTGGGGCAGGGCTGAACCTGATCCCGGCTCTCCCAGGTCCCAGCACCCCCCAGAGGGTCCCTTCCCTGCCCTGGCTGCAGCAGGATCTTTGCACAGCCCATGAAACCCTGGAGTCTCCGCAGACACCAAAGGGAGAAGCAGCAGGAGTCCCATAAAACCCAGCTCATGGCCGGTGATTCCCTGTCTGATGGGATCCTCTCTGCCAACAGGCATCTGCAATAAACCATTTATTTCCTGGCTGAAGGGAACCAAGGAGCTGCTGTGATTTGTTGCTCTCTGTCTGCTCTCTCTCCTGTAAGTTTTGACTTTTCCTAGCAAAGCAGGACAGGGTGGAAAGTGCACCAGGATCTGGTGGGTGATCCCTGCTCAGGTGGGAGATCCGCAGGACTTACTGCAGGGACACCCACCCACTTCCAGGCATCTGTGGGAGGATGCCAGAAACACCCCAAGGACAGGGAACTTCCTCCTCTGACTGCTTCTACCCCAGCTTTTCTCCCCTTCTGCCTCTGCCTGCAGCACCCAGCCTGGGAGGAGAGCACAGGGAGCAGCTTTGCACCTGGGAAAGCGAGGAGGCAGCAAGGGTGGGATGTGCAGCTGCAGCCATCTCCTGCTCCCACACATCATCAGGGATTTCCTTGAGCGGTGCTCCTGACGCTCTGTGAGCTCCAGGAGCTGTAAGGGAGAGTTCAAGTAAATTTGAAAGGCAAGTTAAATGCATTTAGTTGTTTTAAATTCTGTTATTCTAGAAAGGAGAAAAGAGGGATATTTTCTTTTTTTTCCCAGGCAATTTTTGATCGTTCACAATTGGCAACACAACCCCTGCATCTCGCAGTCTTGTACATGTGAAGCCCTGAAAAAGCCAATTTTGGAATGGAGCAGGAAGATATTCCTACATCCTCTGAGACAAATCGCATCTGCCACGCTGCCACAAACAGAACAAGGGGGTTTCTTTTTTTGATTTGTGGTTTTGTGGTTTTTTTTTTTTTTTGCACTAAACTGTTAATTTTGTTTATTACAATAGTGGCTAGAATCCAACACAGCTCAAAGATTCCTTTGTAGTGAATATGAAGTGTGCACAAACTGCCCATTCCTTCTGAGTCAGGGTATAAGCAAAAGAACCACTACAGAATGCCCTGCTTGGGAATTTTGGGGGTTTTTCAGGGCATTTTGTTTGTTTGCTTTTAAACCAGCAGGACATTCAGCCCTCTGGGCTTTTCACTAATCTCTGCACCTCAAGCACTGCCTTTATCCCACAGCCACCGACATCTTTTTCCTTTACCCTTTCTCCTCCCACTTACCATTAAACTAATTAAATGTTAAAACTGAAGAATAAGGGAAACTTTTGAAGAACTGGCCAATTAGTTTTTCCCCAAGATACTTCTTGAAACCGGTGCCTGCCATCTACTGGCACCTTTCTCAACATGCAGCCAGTTTTAAGCCAAAAACTGGATATAAGAACATTTTTTTTTCCACAAGCTACTTACGTTCATCTTGCAACTCGTTTATTCCAAGCCCCAGCAGAGTCACTTTCTCTAAATGCTGAGTTGTGGTGTCGATTTTCTTTGCCAGTTGTTGATGGTATGATCACTTGATCGAGATTAACATTATGAAATTAGAGCAATAAACCTGTTTCCAAAGCTGCTTTCAGTAAAATTGCCTGAGCCCAGTGAGAATTACCAGAATTACCAAAATAAGGAATACTAAAAGGCTCTCTGCTTCCCTGCTCTCTTCTCTCCCTCCTTCCCTACAACCAAGGCTCCCAACTTTTAATTACTTGTCTCTTTCTTCAGATTATCCATAAAGGGTTGTGACTGTTTTCCCATTCGTTTATCAGAATTGTTTTTAATCCACAAGCTGCGAAATATATTTCAATTAATGTTTTCTTGGCTGAATCTTTATTCCAGTTTAACTTCATTTTCTTCTCGACCTGGCAATACCGAAGTCCTGAAACACAGACAGCACTTTCTCAGGGGCTTGAGGAGTGCACCTTTTTTTACCCCACAGTCATTTGATGTCAGTGGGTAGTAAATTTACTTTTTAAAACAATCTATCTCCTCGCCAGCAGTGCAATGACTTCTATCCCAAGCAGCATTTTGATTCACCAGGCTGGTATTTTAACCTCATTCTCTAAAACCAGGGTTCAAACCCTTAAATGTTTCCAAACTCCTGACAACCATCTTCAAATTACTCCAAGCTCCCCCACCGCCTCCTGTTCGTGCAGCAGAGAGCCACCACCAAGGCAGAGACACCCCCTTACACAAAGCTACTTAAAGCAGAATGCTCTCTACTAAGCTAGCAGAGAGCTGGAGGTCAAAGCTTTACAAAATAAAGAGATTTTCAGGGGTTTTTTTAAGTTTTCTGTCTTCCACCACCTTCCAAGGGCCCACATCTGATACCAGCAATGTTTTCTCTCTAAAGTGATCTTAGTCTGGATCCTAAGAACACTTATTCTTAGCCTGCATCTCTAGTGCAAGTTCTGCCTGTTCTGGGCGTGGTGATACCCCAATAGTTTGTAAAACTGCTAAAAAGACTAGTCTCAATTTCTCTTTTGTTTGTTTGTTTATAAAGACCTACTGCACTCATTCTTACCTAACCACAACGGTTTGCAGCATGTGACAAATCCCTGGATTCTGACCTCTGCAGGAATCACAATCATTCCTAGAGGAAGTGTTGCAGCTGTGCAGCCAGGTAAAAGAACATCTGGACAACACGGATCTCCAGAGCCACCCAAAATTCTCAGAGCTGGCAAATGCAGTGCTCACCCACTGCCAGCCCAGCCCAACACACCCACCCAGCCCCCTGGCAAATCACCCAGAAATCACAGCTTTAATCACTACTTAAATAAATTCCGCCCTGCTCAGGCCAAAGTGATGCATTCCCAAGCTTCCTCAATTCAACAGTTTTATTTTTCTTAAGAACACTTCCAGAGGACAGAGAAACACAGACAATTGTCAAGTCTTCATATTCAGTTCTTTCTCCCATCCTTTAAGAGAAAAAAAAAAAAAAAAACCACCTAAAAATTGAATCTTTTTAGTGAGTTCCAACACTGCTCTCAGCTCTGGCTGGGAGACAGTCCCTGCCCCGAGGAGCTTCCAGTCTAAGAGAGAAATACAAAGGTGAGGCTCACAGGGACAACGAGGAGGAAGGTGACACAGTTTTCACGCTGCTGGTGCCATTCCTGGAGACTGGTACATGTGTTTGTGCTGGCAGTCAGGGCAGACACGCCGAGGAGACCACACAGTGCACGGGGCACGACGTGCTCTCTCCGCAGGCATTTGGAAGGGACAAGGGAAAGAAGCTCTCAAGAAAAGTTTTCAAGGCAGTCCTGTGATGAGGAAGGCATTTGTTCTATGTAGAAATTTTTGCCTATTTACATCCTATTTTGTTTTGTTTGGTTTTTTTAAGAAGAAAATAAAACAGCGAAAAACACATTCATCGAATCAGTTAAATTACAAAAATAAAATCTTCAAGTGATGTCTTTCTAAAATAAATATCAATAGGTAAAAAATGGAAAATGGAAATAAATAAATATATGTATCCAAGCTATCTTGTTAAAACTTAAACGAGCATAATTTCCTACTGAAAAGTAGCCATGGGATCCCAATTAAAGCAGCAACTGTTCAGAGCATCCTTCTCCTCAGTAACAGAGGAAAACGAGTCCCAAGCAGTAAAGAACAGATTTGTAATAAAAGAAATATAAAGGACTGTGTTCCTTATAGGAAAGTATAGAACATTTCCTTCTTTGCTGATCAACAGAGGCTAAAAACCAGAGTTCCATGATATTCCCCAGATGAAATTTACTGGAATTTCCAACCAGTGGAAGGTTAACATTTTTTCTCTCATAGGATAAAAAAGAAAAGCCCCGTCTATGAACTTGATTGATTGTGAGCATACATCTTTAGTCCCCTGATTGAGCAGAAAATTAATCCATCTTAAAAATACTGAGCTGCTCTTTCTACCCCCTCCCCCAAACAGCAACTCCCATGTGCAGAACCCAGACATTTCAGTATCCAGGGACTGCTCAGCCTCGGGCAGGACACTTTTACTGCTTGGGAGCACAAGCTGCACCAGTTTGGGATGGTCCAACACGACATCAATGTTTCCACGGCAGCACCTTGCATTTCAAGGAGTAGTTGATTGCCCTGAACTCCTGCTGGCAGGAGCCAGGCTCAGTTTGGCCGGTGTAAGTCACAGTGCTCTGGGTGACAAGAGGCAGGGTACCCTACTCCCCACGCTCATAAGGCAGTACCACTCCAGGAAATCTGTTTCTTTCTTGAAGGTTTCAGGTTTTTGTGTGGTCCTGTATGTCCTCTTACTTTTTTAAGTTGTTTTTTCTACCTATTTAAAAGGAGCAACATGCCCAGATTAACAACAGAGGTCAAGTAGGCAAAGATTAAAATGTCCACAATGCAAGCTCTATGTTTACAATGTACTGGTCATGCATAAACCCCTACAGATCCTGGCAGGCATTTAAACATTTAGATTGATGGAAGATCAAATTGCTAATGAACTGACTGCTGAATGGACTGTAGCCAGCTTGAAATCACTGGTAGGTTCTGCTTCTGATGTCACAACTGAAGTCATGTCAGTGGTCATCTACTTTAGCCCTTTTTGCTTTCAAGGAAAGATGCTGCAAGAAAAGAAAAGAACAACAACAACAACAAAAAAACTGCTTAGCAGACAGAACAAAATTAGAAAAAAAATCAACTACAATGCTTTCTATCCCTAATCACAATTTAAATAAATTCTAACACAAATATCCACACCCATCCAAGCTCTGCTTGTCACTGACACAACTGAAATAAACCCATTAAATAAAAATCCACATGTACCCCAAAGTGATATTCTGGCTTCTAATAAAATAACTTCTAGTTCTTCTGTACTAGCTGCAAGCATAGGAACAATTTCCCACTGGAAGCGATTTTCCAGGTGTAAAAATGCACAGGAAGAAAGATGTGGCCCCAACATCACATCTGCAAAAATCACCAGGAGAATGTACGTGAAGGACAAGATTTTAACAACTGTATAAATCCTGAAGTTGCACTGGACCTTTGGAACCTCTGCGCCCTTAAAGACCTACAAATACGGAATGAAATATGAAAAGAATTCTGCAAAACTTGGAATGAGAAATAACTGCTCAAGATCAAGCTAGAGAAGAACATTTTTTAGCAGAGAGTCCTATTCAGTGGTAATTTGTTTTCAATTTGACAAAAGAATAAAGATGTATCCTTTTTCTACTGACGGATACATCTTTGTGCTTTCCTTCCCAGCACAAAGATGTATCCTTCAGTAGAAAGAGGGTCTGAATATCCATAAACTAACACAAACCTGTGTGATTTCCAACAGTTCACTTATTCAAATTTTACATGTATGACTCAAAGTTTTATACAAGAGAAATATTTCTAATTTTCAAACATTTTATAAGGACACCCAAGACTTTAATATGGATAACTGACCAGGCTGGAACAGAGAATTTTCCTCAAAACCAGCAGAATCCTTGAGAGCCACCATTTATTTTAAGATGAAAGCAGTGATTAGGTCACACTGCCAAGAAACTTCACTTGATCAAATAAAAGGTAAAAATTGGTAAAAATTAGGTTTTGATGTAATTTGACAGAATATCTACAGCAGTAGTAGCACTATCCTGAAAAACATGTTCCCTCAGACAGGTAGGCAGCACAATTCAAGACAAGTTTGCTACCATCTACCTAAAGGAAAACCTCATCCCAAACTTCAGCCCAAGGAGAGGTCACAACTGGATTTTGTGTGGGTGTGGGCTGCTAAATGTAAATTACATGACAATTGTAAATAAGTGAGTCAAAGGACTAATTATTGCAGGAACAGATTTAATACAACATTGGCTCAGCTCCTTTTCACACCATGTCTGCAGATCATTTCCCAGCAGCCGAAGGCTCAAGGCTCTGCCCCAAAGGGGTCATCAGTGCCTTTGGCAAATGTCTCACAGGAAAAAGGCAGAAAATATTCAGCTCCTTAGTAAGTCCATTTATAGATGGGAATTGTTTGGATAATTGAGATGAATTATCCAAGATGAGCATAAAAAAGCCCTCTCTCAAGTCAATCACATGAAGAAATGCCAAACCGTTGGGAAGTGTAAAGAGGTGCCCTAAGGTGCTCCGTGCAACACAGGATTCTCCACTTTGACAAAACCCCAAGGAAGTGAAAGAAAACAAACATCACATTCTCCAAGAAGTCAAATAGGGAAACAGATGTATAAATTAGAAACAGATCACCTTTTTCACAGGTCTGATATGCAAATGCAGTTTTTCACTCAGATTTTGGAAATATTTCATTAATTTAAAATATAAAGCTCAGTAGATATTAATGTCCCACGGGAAATTCAAATACAGGATCAATTTGTTAATCTGTATAGTATTTATAGGCTACATGGTACCAACAGCTCCAGCTGAACTAACATTTAGTTAATAATTCATACCAATTCAGCTCTCAGAATGACAAGTGAATGAGTCTGGATTGACAGATTCACCTGGGACAGTCAATAAAGGTTAGTGACAACTACTAAAAGATACTTATAAATAAAAGGTATCTGTATCACACACAGCAATTTGCAATAAAGGTTTGCACAAACAGCAGCTGTTTTTTGCCATTTCACATTTGAACAGATCAGAACTGATTTTTCTGCAGTAAACATAATTAATGCTCCAAAAAAAAAAAAAAAAAAGGCTCAGGATGTTCACAAACATTTGCAAAGCATGCAAAGGCTCTCCTAAAATTATTATGCAAATTGTGACCACTGCCTACCTACAGTGCTGCTCAGGGAAGTGCTACCAAGTGCCTGTATTGAAGTGTAGAATGGCTGAAGGCTTCATTTCCCAAAGTGATATGATGGTAAATGTAACTTGACCAGCAAATGGATCTCATTTTGTAACTCTGAGATCCATTGGCTGGATAACAGGGAAAAACGCTTCATGCATCCACTCATTACCCCCTTCCTTTATATTAAAACCACCATAACGAACAGACCCAACCTAATTTCTGTCCCATTAGACCACAGCAAAACAAAAACCCTTAGAAAGTTCAGACACAAGAGCTGCTGGTGCAGCAATGGTACCGTTTGGCCTTTATGCCGATTCCGTACCGTTCCTTGCTGGTAGAAGTGAGGTGCCAGCTCCAAGAGCCACGAGGATTCAACAGCTGTCACATCTCTCATGTAGTATTTAGCAGTCTGTATGACTTCATTGTAGACCACCCTGGGAGAAAGGAGACAAAAATGAACAGTGTTTGGTGTCAAGCAAGGAGCTGATTAACAGCATGTTTGGACAGTTTCACATACATGCTGCCAGAGGTGGCACTCACAGAGTGACTAGAGAGTCTCTGAGCTGCAATTCAGCCTCTTGCCTCTTTCTCTCGGGTTGGTCAGAGTTCCCCACATCAAGAAAATCTTTGGATTGCCATGAAAACAACCTCACATACTACCAGACCACATGGGTGCAAGGTTTCTTATGATAGGGTCAAGGGGGACTCACAGCTGATGCTTTGGAAGACAAAGTATGAATTACTCTGGGATATCAAAAGGGAAGATGTCCAAAGCACCAAAACTCTGCACCCACAACAAGGAGGGCACAAACCCCAGCATGACCATCCCTGGCGCCAGTCTGCAGACAAGTGAGATAATCATCAGAGGAAGAAATCAGCTTTAACTCCTGCCAGAACATCTCCTGGGAGGAGATTTAGGAACATCCAACCATGTGGACTCATCCCCACTGCCAGCACAGTCAGGTTCCCAGCACAGGGGAGGTCATATTTCTGAGGTCACCTTCAGTAGGTGAGGTCATTTTCCCCAAGGAAGTGCAAACCCTTGCACTGGAAGGGCAGCTTACCAAATCCTCGAGTCACTATCTGCCTTCTACACACAGCAGAGCTGCAAACACCTGAGGTTTGTGGTTTCTCATTAATTGGTATTTAGCTCTCAAAAGCAAAGAAGAAAGAGTCCAACATTCTCTTTGCCAAATGCGCCCTGAGACATGGTAACTAACACAACTAAAAATAAACCAGAGGAAAACAAACCAGAATGAAAACACATTTCCTATGCACCTGTAGGAGAAAAAGAATTGAAGCCCTCAATAGAGGATGGCTGCCCAGGCTGCAGTAGCACTGAAGTTTAGGCTGCTGACTAAGTTAAACCCATATGTGACAGGATGCCATGACAGCAGGACAAGCTTATCCTTCTAAGTCTCAGCAGCAGGCAGTGAAGGATGAACATCCCAATATTTCAGGTTGATCATGCTGACCTGAGAGTTCAACACACATTTGTGTTTGTTATCTGAGGACCTTTGACCTACCTATGGAATGATCATATCCCAGCTGATGGGAAGTACAGTCAGTTCTTTCCTCAATCTGCTGGACTGCCATAACTTTTCACATCATGCATTTTATGTGTAAGCCCTTTCCCTGCAATCCATTTGCCATTTTGCAGCACCTGTTTGATAGGCTATTTCCTTAACAGGCTTAATAAGAGTAAATTGACCCTAGCTCTATTGAGGTACAGAGACTACTTGGAGAGCAATCTGCAGTGCAAGATGTGGTGCCCACTAAACAGGGTCACCTGGCTCTGCTTTCCAACCTCTGCAGGTTTCTTTGACAGTTAAACATCACCCTATTTCCCTCATTTATTTGGATACTCCCTACAAAGGAAATGCCATTTGGATTCTCCCTGTGGGAACTATGACCTTCGACATCTATTCTCCCACTGATGCAAAGAAGCAATTCAATTTGGATGCTGCAAATCCCTTTAAAAAATCCCCAAAGAAGAGAAAGCAGCTGTAACGTACCAGCGTGGAGGTTTCTCTGCATACAGCACCGAGCTGGGGTGGATATGAAGCTCGTGGTCATCACGGATAGTCCTTGAAAGCAAGATACTATTTCAGACTGTGCCTCTCTTTATTGCTTAACATTTGGTTCCTTTCTGCCCCAGTATGGATGTTTAATAACAGCAAGAATGAAAGGGCTGGAGTAAATTAACAACATTTGCATTTAATGAACAGATGAAACCAGGCTTAAATACTGGCCAAAGGAACAATTGATAATTTGATGTCCTAAAAGAGTTTTATCCCCATTAAATGAAAAAGTAGCATTTCAGCCTTTTATTCAGTGCTCTGGGAGCGCTACAACACTACTGCACTACAATTGGACTTGCTTAACTTTAATGAAACTAATGACTACTAGTATCAGCTTCCCACTATTAATAATTTTAGTTATATTTGCCAAAGAAAAGGGATAAACACTGAGGCAGTTTGCAAATACTGAGCTTCAAATATTTAGTGTATCAATTGCCACATGGTCCTAATTGCAAATTAGGAGAAACATCTGCTTGTTTATTAAACTTAGATTTATTCATCAGAGGAGCTTTCCAACCAAGCACCAGTTGCAGTGAAACCGTATATAGTCACCTGTAAGCTCCCGTGGAGTGGAATTTAGCTGCATTAGCAAAGAATCCAGAAACTATGCATCTCAAAACAGGATCTGGATCACCTGGAAAGAAGATTTTTTTTTCTGTAAGATGAGTCAGTGGAATGGCAAAAATCCCTAAAATACCACTTAATCATCTCAAACAACTTTTCAGAGTGCATCAGGCTTTGATGGCAAAGGCAGGAGAGCAGATGAACCCTGAAATTCCTTTTGACTTCAATTTCACAGCAAAGCAAAAATTCCTGCCTAAAAAATGAGCGTTGTCTCCTGTGTCTCCATGCAGAGTTTCAGCCCCTAAAGAAGCCCAGTGTGACAGCTGAGCACTGAAGGATGATTTTTCAGAGCAGGTAGAGACAAGTGCTACAAACCAGTCCTGGCACCCGTGCACACACAGCACAGCTGGAAATCACATCCCAAAACCTGAACAGCGCTCTGAACAAAAATGGCCTTTTTGAAAAGACAAAGAGGGAACAGGGTGACCTATTTATGAGTCTCTTGGAAAACCTGTCCATTAAATAGACAATCGGTGGTTGTAACTTTTGTTGGAAATCTCAACTAATGAAGACTGGACTAAAATTTAATTGTACAAATAGGTTAAAGCGCTCTTCTGCAGCCATTTTTAGGAAAAAAAAATCTGGTCAAAATTAACATTACTTTGAGGCCACGATAAAAATACTGCAAAGGTTACAAGAAAAGCAGGGAGAAGACTGACAGTTTGGAAAGGACCTTCACTGTGTATTGGACAAGAGCTTAAAAAAATCACCTTCACTGGACTTCTTTGGCACTTTAAAGCGGACGAGAAGTTTTTTTAGCTGCTCTCTTACAACAGAAGCTCTCACAAGCCCTTTGTAGTTCAAAAAGTGCTCCTGGCACCACTGGGAGCTCTTGCTGTGCTGTACAGGGAGAAGAGAAAAAAATCTCAGTGAGATACCATCAGCAAAGCAAACCCAATCTCTTTTGGATAGCCTTGTTCTGTTTCAATTCTCATCTCTTACAACACATTTATTGTGGTTTTCCCTGAAAATTACCTATTTACAGAGCAACTAACAAGGGTATGTAGCACTAATAACTAAGAAACATGTCTCAAACAACTTGTAAATAGCAGCAGATCAAATGCTACAGGGTATTTTCAAACAGATGTGCTTCATTTCTTCATACGTGGTGAAAAAGAGCATCAGTCATTCCATTTAATTCTCTCAGACATAAACTCATCTGCTTTCAACCTCAAAATGTAAACAAACTTCTCAGTGCTGTTTTCATTGGTCTCCTCTCTGCAAAGAGCTGCTTCTCCAGAAACCAGCACTCCTTCCAAGAGCTTTTGCATCTGACTGCTTCTAAGAGAATTACACAGATACAAAATGTGAAGGCAACATTTCAGTTGGTGCCTGCCTGGCTGCTTTGTGGCTGGGGGAAAAAAGTCATCTTTAAACACTTGGGTGGTTATACTGCTTCAACTCAGCACTGCTGCAAGTATTTTACTACAGAAGTGCTTTATCCCAACAAAATATACTTCCCTCAAATAGGTGTAGCAATTTTAAAATTATTAAATAAACTGCAGCTTACAGAGCAGTACTAAGGTTGGTGTTAGACATCAGGGTAAAAACACAAGGTGAATGAAAAACATGGTATGACCATCAATGAGTTTAAATTAACACCAAAGAAAGACTGCCAGATTTAAATGCATATTATCATCAGTAAAACATGAGAAAATAATAATTTCATTGGAAATTTGGATATTTGCTTTCCCCCAAGCCAAAATCTGTGTCACCTTGAAAACACAGCTGTCTATCCATAACATTTCTGTGCTGTACTCCAACAAAATCCTCTTTTACTCCCTGTTCAGAGGAACTGTGGAAGGTCTGTGGCAAATGGTGACCAGAGAGTCTTTCAATGCAGAATCATCACTTGATAGGCTTGGTAAGTCCTCAGCTTTGAGGACTTTTTGTATCCAGAACTTCCAGATTCAGAAGTGAGATCCTCACGTTCCTTTCATCCCTGCAAATCCACATCCACTTGAACTTACTTTGACAAAGGCTTCATAAACATTCAGCATGGTCAGATGATCACCTTCTTCCACAGCAAACTTTCTGTGTTGCCTGGCCTGCAGAACAAGAAATAGCATTTTATAAGCAGATTGATTTTTGGTGAAATCAGGTCTGACACGCCCAGTTCCCTTCAGTTCTGTATTTCCTGGGGGCTGTTAAAATTCTTACCATCTAGGGCAGCTCCTCTGGGCAACAGCAACACTTTACTAACCCCCCTATAGCCAGGAACACTTCTAAAACTGAAATTAGAAAAATGAACAGATAAAGAATCTCCATTCATTAAAATCAGGCCCCTGCCTGATAATCCCCTATTAAGGATTTGCTACATCCTTCCTGTTTTGTTCATCTCAAAAGGAATTGGTGTGTGGCAAGGTCTTGGAGGATTTTTTTGCAAACTCTTACACTGACCAACATTGTTTTATAACCTTTCATGTTTCTGACCCTCAGAAGGAGGATTTTAGCACTCTAAGGTTCCCCTGTTATTTGGTTTCTTCTTTTACCTGCAACACAGATACAATTCCAGACCTTATTTTATTTTCACACGAAGTTGCAGTCTGTAATAGGCACCAGTAAAATACTTGCCAGAAGTCCAGAAATGCGGAACCAACAAACAGAAAACGAGACACAACTGAACTTACAGCCTGATTTTTTTGATTTGGAGGGATCACAAAGATGTTTTGAATCTGCATCATGGCAGCAATTGTCAGTATCTCTTGGGAGCAGCCAAAATTTCCTGAAGAGTAAATGGAAAAATTCAATAAAGGAAATCTTCCATTCAACTTACCCCCACAGAGAATAAAATGAAAAAGAACCAGAATATGTTTTTATAATATTTAAAACAAAAATACATAAACTCCTGGATTTTTTTAGTATAAAAGTGAATGTTTTCAGTGGAAAACTTAAGAGGCAAATGTTAGAGTTATTAGGCTGCAAAATGTCTTAGACTAATTATTTAATAGAGCCTTTAACCAATTCTTTTCACTGCAGACCACACCAAGATGAAGTATGGTTTGAGTTTAGCAAATGTCTATCAACACATTACAATCACATGACTGCGAAGAAACTCTGATCTTTTTTTCTCCTACCTGATTCCAGAAGCATCTTTGCAAACATAGGGTTCAAAGGAAACTCTGCTATTCTCATTCCAAGGGGCTCTGTTAATCGGCAGTGCATATCCAAACCTGCAGCACATTAAGAAATGCAGCTGGGACACAGGGAAAATAGCACAGCAAGGCTTCTTTTAGACTTAAACTGCACTAAAGAGCAGAATTACAAGCTAAAATATAGCAAATGCACCTTAGATTTGCTGAATGTATATTACACTAAGCTTAAAGGCAATCCATGATACCCATTTACTCTCCCATGGGTCACCAGAATTTTTTTTTTCCAAAAATACTCGAACACACAAGTTTTTTAATTTTGACCAAGTTTCACTGTTACTGTCAATAATTAAAAAAACATGCAGTCCAAGTCAATGCCATGGCCAGAGGGGATATTATATGTTAGACCTCTGATCCCCTGTTTAAATATTTAGTAACATTTTTGTTCATGGGGATGTAAAGCAGATGAGAATGAAAATGAGGATAACCATGGAACAGGCATTATTGCAGAAACAGGAAGCGCTGCTGACAGTAGGCTGTCATTTTTCCAAGCACATCTACTTAGGTCATGGAGAAAAAGAATTCATTATTATCTAAAAAAGAGATGCACAGTTGATGAAGGTTTTCTACACTTTAGTCTGCCCCGTGTATCAACCACTCAACTGCCAGCCACATTCCAGCTGTAGCCTTTTCCCTGGAGATGGCACAGGAGGGAGGCCTGAGCTTGTTCTGTGATGCCCAGTTCTCCCTGAGCAACCCTGCACATTCACCATCTTAGAATTCTGGCTCCCTCCAACCAAAGCCCTGCAGCAAGGGTGACCCATGCAAAGCAACAGGTCACAGACTAACCCTGAGTTTTGTGGTGAGATTTCAGGGAAAGATTTAAATGGAAAAGTTTTTCCTTTGCAAGAGGAGGTTGAATTAAAAAAAATACAATACCCAGGAAACAGTAACAAGGAAAAAAAGCTTGCTAAGGAAGGCAGAAAAGAGGAAAATTTGAAAGAGAAAACTTCAAGTTGTATGAGGTATGACGAAGAGGTAAAGCACAAGAAAGGCTACACAAGCAGGGGTGAGGGAGAGCCCAGTAACAGGACTTTGGGGCACTGCAGGTTGCAAAACCAACCACAGCAAAGCGACCGGAGGAAACACAACTGTGGCTCCCACATAATCTAAACACATTATTTGTCAGACTGCGTGGTGGTAACAAAGCCACAGCTGCACTGCAGCTCGGTTTCACACAGAAAAGCAAAACCACAAATCAGGTCAAGGAATGAGATCTCCTATAAGTCATGTCAGCATATCTGAACCCACAGATCCCTCCAGCCAGTGTTTATTTTATTATTTGATAAGCTATCAACTCATGACAATGTAGTAATTCACTCTCGCACGCCTACACTGTCCAACAAAACCTACCAGGCTTTTCACATAATGTCACAGTGCTTTCCTCAGAAACAGGTACCAAAGGCAGCTTTGGTGCAATGGTGAACTAATATATTTAAACACAAAGTCACAGCAGCTGCAAAAATTAAGCTATGATAGCTTTCATTTGACTAGTGCCCCATGAGACATTTAAGTTCTACCACAGCTAATAGCTTTGATGGGTTTTCATCCACAGAAAGACAACTGCATTCCTAAGTAGCAGAAATTACATATGTTTATGCATCACTTTCTACAGGTGCATCCAGCCAAAATTTTTTGGCTTCTGCTACATTCTACAAATGTCAATACAATTTTGCATGATCTATATATGGGTTGGGCACAGATCTATCTGTAGTAATAAGCTTGAATATAGCGTGCAATGGGTATTAGTTTGGAATAGGTGAAAGTTTCCTTCAAATAATCCTGGAACCAACCACTGAATCCACATATATACAGGAAATTAAAGATCTTAGAAAAAGATATTACAAAGATTTTAATTAAATGTTCTCAGGAGAGATTATTCAAGCACGATGGCACTAAAATGTTTCAAGTAACAACCACCAGTGTGTGACAGGCTGAGGGATTAAAACTATCCTTTTTAAACTTAGGTAGAGTGGCTGTTTCTGATAGGTGACAACCCACAAACAAATCTTCAACAAAGACCTGAAATAACTCTAAAAATAAAGCCACTTTTTGCCTGCTTATTTACCTCTTCAATTATACTCAAAACAAATAAACTCCAACAGACAACTCAGACGCTCAAAAGGGCATCAAAGGAGAAGGCTGAGGAGAGATACTACTGATGTAATCAGTTTGCACCACTGTAAAAATAATCCCTCTACAAAGAGTGATGTGTTTATTCAACACAGCTATCTCAGCCTTAGGAGCATCTGGAGTTGGCAGCACGCTGGCACAACAGGGGCCTGACCCCAAACTGCATTTCTGCATGTGACTGCAATGCCAGTGATGAAATTCATGTTCCTAACTTGCATAAGAGAAATTTAATCCTCACTGCACCTACAAATGCTTGGGCAGCTTCACCTCTGCTCCTTATATAAAATCTTTGTAATAAACCACCTAAAACTTAACTTCACCTTAAACTTCAGCAAAAACTGAAGAGTGAATCCATGTATCACACACATGCATACACATTTCTTTCCATCTGAAACACCAAGATCAGCACTTCTCTGTTCTGCTACAAAGCCAAGAGAATTAAGAGCTCTTTGAGGCTACATGAGCACAACACTTCTGCCAAAACATCACCCAGCTAATCAGTGAGTTTATTGAACTTTCCTCTCCATTTCCCTAAGGTGGTTTTGGCTGTGAATTCATCCTTGCAACACGTTCCTGAGCCACTGTGAAGGTCCTTGTTCCCAGCTTGCAGAGGTTGCCAAGAACCAAGTGCCTTAAGTGAAACCCTCCTTTGCGAAATGGAACTGAACCAGCACAGGGCAAAACCCTGGCCAAGCAGTGTTACAGCTCCATGAGAATAAAAAGAGAGCAGAGTGCCACAAGTTACAGCACAGCATCTGTGAGTGGTCTAAAAAACAGCCACAAATCTCTGGAAGCTTCCAAAACTTACACAATCTCCTTTATGCTGCCTCATGTTTACATTATGGAGCAAACACTGTCAACTCAGAATTAGCTACAAACAAGGAGCTAAAGTCAAACAGAGATTAGTTTTGATTGCTTGGCCTCACATTGAGTTTCTGTTTTGTTTAGTTTGTTGCATTCAAAAAGATTAAATAGCTGTCAAAAAACCTCCACAATTTAACAGTTCTTCCTATAAACAAAATTAGGCAGCAGGCATCCCACTCACCACACAAAAAGGAATTGAAAACTGTGTATAAAAACATATTACTACAGTGTGATCTGAGTGTTAAAAGTATCCAACAGCAACATAATGAATTAAACCAGAAAGAACACACTTAGAATCAAAGCCTATCTCAAGCTGGAAGGGACCCACCCACAAGGATCAAGTCCAAGTCCCCACTCCTCACAGAACCACCTAAAAACAAACCATATGCCAACAGTGCTGCTGAGACTCCAGTGATTAGTAACACAGAGAACAGAATTTAAAAAATATACTCTTTTAAGTAGCTAATAATGAATTATGCTCTCAAGATCTGTCAGACTGATCTTTTCTTCTCATTACAAGTTTATGTGTATCTGTTGACTTGTCCATAATTGGCAGGTTCAATACTAAAACTAGAGCAGAGTCTTTTCAAGCAGCATACATTTCAAAGCATGAAAAGCCATCAAGCTGTGCACTGGAACACACACACACTGCCTTGACAAACAGAGTTCCAGTTCATCCAGGAGAAAATGTGTTGGTTTTAGGGATGATCGGAGGTTTTATTAGTGGTTGTATCCTGTAATCACAGCTAATAGAATCAGAACAGTTTGACTCAGCTGCAGGACCAACAGCACAAACATGAAGAGCATTACACTACAGCAGGTGTAGCCTTACAGCCACAGCCCATCCTGCAACCAGAGCAGAGAACAGACTGGAATTCATTTTAAAAATTGTAATTAAATTACCTCTTAATAACTTTTGTAAGTCAAACCTTCAAAATTATAGCAAGAAGGCTGTTTGAAAACTATCACATTCTCTGTGGGGTTTCATGCATAGCCTCCAGGGACTGAGCTCTCCCAAATTCAGGCATCACATTTGACTCACAATGCTTAGGCAGAGTTCCAGTACACACACAGCAAGATCAGATAATGACAGCAACGTGTTAACAGGAAAATTTACAATAGACACACTGGACTTTTCAAAGTCCCACTAAGGAATAAAGTTGCAATTCTATCAGCCTTGATAAATTCTGGGTTATTACAGCCAAACCTTTGTTTACAACTTTTTTTGTTTATATTTGCAAGTGTTAACATTTCCACTGCTGGCACAGTAACATGAAATAAAAGACACCACACACCAAGTCTTAGGCATGTAACAACTTATCTAACTGGATGTAGGTAAATTTAGTGTCTAACTCCTCTACCGGTCTAATTAGTGTCCATACTCTATTTTTATCTTCATATCACTCTGTAAAGACTGAAGAAACTCAAACAGGATCTGCCAGGGAACAAACACCCTCATCAGCTCACAGCCTTGTTCTTAGCAAGGACAAATAGCTGTTTTCCTCCCATGAAATTGCAAGGAAATACAGATAAGATAGCTACAAAATACTCATTTACCCAATCTAAATAGTTAAATTCTAGTTTAAACTCTATTGCTGCTGTTTGCTTGCTTACCTGTCTGAAATAACCACAAGAAAGCAAATCCAGAAGAGACTGAGGTATACTCCAAAAGCCCACCAACAAAAAGTCTCCACAGTCACAGCTGTGTTTCTCTTTCTTTCCCAGAGTACAGTTCTCAAATGTAAATTTTATTAAAGTCCATCCAGTCATCAAATACCAGCTACCATTTTTTTTCACAACTCCTATAACATAGCTACAAATAAAGTAAAGCATTAAAATCTCACCTCCCAAAGCATACAGCAACTCTAAAGCTTGCACCATTGACTGTGCAGGGGGTGGCTGTGAAGAGAAAATGTGCATTGATTGAAGTTATCAGCATAGAACATGAGTTCATAAATCTTCCTCTTTTGCAAAATCCTTAACTACCTACTCTCTGCTGCAAAATGAAAAAAGAGCTCTCACACCCTTCCTTGTTCATAAATTCAGTGCAAAGGGATTGCAGTTACAATTCTACAAAACTTCACAGTTTGTCTTTTGAAGACTTTCCTGACGTCTCAACAATTTTAACATCCAACTCTGCAATATAAATGGTTGTTTCTAAGTAGTCACACACATTATTTGCACTTTTGGTTCCCAGGAACACACTTTGCTGCCTGACAGGGGACAAAGCTTTCCAGATCAGCAGGGCCATGGTGAATGATTCTGTGGGCTGTCCCCAAGTCATCTCCTGAGCTCTCCTCAGCCCCAGGAAAGGTGACAGCCATTGGGACTCACCGACAGGAAGGGGAACCTGAGCACGTTGTCGATCCCCAAAGCCTTGAGCTGCAGGATGACAGGGGCCAGGTTACTGCGCTGCATCTCGGGCACCGTGGACTTGGGCAGCTTCTCAAAGTCCTCCTCTGTGGGGGGACAAAGAAACAACTGGGGACTGAGCTTCAACTCCCCTTCTGTGCAGTCACCACGACAGAATCACACCCATTTCAAGTTTAAATTATCACATACGGATACTTAACATCTCTAACCCAAAGATGATCTTTCTGCAATTACTGTATTTTATATTACTTTTATTTGAATAGAAATTCAATGGCTTTGGCTACAGTGCTGATTCTGTAGTTCACCCACCCACATTTCAATTTGAAACGTTATAAAGTCTTCACAGAAATCTGGAAGTGTTTTGTTTCTCTTCTGTTTGATGTTTTTGTCAGAAAGTAAAAGGCAGGGTGCAACACTACAAAAAAAGCATCTTTTTAAAGAGACATGGAGAAGTTCCAAAGCAGCATGCTTTCAGTACAAGAACACTATTTTTGTAACTACTTAAACAAATGAAGGTTTGAAATATATATTTTAAATAAAGATTAAGGGTGGAAAAACAATTTATTTAACAATGCATTTTTAAAATCACATCCACTATAAAGTCCAAGTCTGGAAAAATACTCAGTGTATAAAACCTTTGTAACCTTCCACTAACCAACTATAGTACAGTAAAAAAAAGAAAAGGCACATCCAACATTATTTTCACCCAAACTATTTTCATTTCTACAGAACCCTTTTCTATCTCAAACCTTCCCTAGGACAAAGACGGTGCTGTTTGTCTGCTGTTGTTCACTCTGTGCACTTTCTACTTTTCTTTTTTTATTTTTTCCCTCCTTTAAAATACTTCTTACAGCACTCCCTAGACTAGCTCTTGAGCACACAAAAATATCCTCAGTGTAGTCATGGTTTCTCCAGTAAAACACTCACAAAGCTACGAGTAGCACATATTGTCTCCTGATTCTTACTGGATACACATAAATTCAGACCATAAATCATGGCTTGGTTTAACGTGGCAACTGCTGGCAAGCACGTTTTAAAGGAAAATGCTTCATCTCCAATGTCTCAGAGCTCCAGTAAAACTAGAGAGGACCTGAAGCCCATCAGCAATGGGAGTGTTCAGTTGCAAAGACTTTCCTCATTAAGCAGCTGAGAGCAGACACTTTGATTGCAGCTTTCTGGAAAGGGTGAGGTGGCCAAGAGATTTATTTATAACAGCAATTTTTGTGCACTGCCAGGGTCATTGATTCAAGGGGAGAATTTGGGGTTGGCAGCTACTCCTAGGAAAAAAAGAGACATGAAGTTTTTTCTGAGTTACCTAAAGGATTTCCAGAGCCCTTTTGTTAAATGCAAGGTCTCTGAAGGCTTCAGTCAGATAAGAGAGCATCACTGGTAAGTATTACAAACTGAAACCGCTCAGAAACCAAAATCCTTAAAGAACAAACTTCTTAATAAGCACACCACTTTAAGAGCTGCATTAACATTTCATGTTTGCAGCTGCTGACTCTACCCCATTTGTGCTTCTGACTCACAAAAACACTCCATTTCCAACACCTAGCACAAAAGAACGAGGCATTTCTAAACAAGCCCGAGGAACAACAAAGGAAAATTCTGTTCTTTCGACAAAAGAACGAAAGGCTTTTTCTCCCTAATCTCACACTACAGACACAGCCAGAGCGCAGGGAAATGAGGTGACAGCAGCTGCTGACCTGTGTAGAGGCGGTAGCACTTGCCCGAGCGGTTGCGGCCGGCGCGCCCCGCCCGCTGGTTGGCCGAGGCTTTGGACACCGGCACCACCACCAGGCACTCGATGGCCGTCTTGGGGTTGTAGGCACGCAGCTTCACAAAGCCACAGTCGATGACAAAGGAGATGCCGTGCACCGTGATGGACGTCTCAGCAATGTTGGTGGCAACGATCACCTGCAGGCACAGGCACAGAGAGGATCCCGTGAGCTCCCCGGTCTCAGTGACCCCATCAGCCAAACACCATACACACTATATATACACACTATACACACTGTATATACACACCATACACACACTATACACACCATACAGACTGAGAGAGACCAGACACACGCGAGAGACACGAGGACACACCAGACAGACGAGAGAGACCAGACACACGAAGAGACACGAGACACACCATACAGGACGAGGAGAGACCAGACACACGAGAGAGACACGAGACACACCAGACAGTACTAGAGATACCAGACACACGAGATACACGATGACACAGCATACTTACTATAGATACACCAGACACACGATAGAGACACTATTACAGACGAGAGAGACCAGACACACGAGAGAGACACGAGACACACCAGACAGACGAGAGAGACCAGACACACGAGAGACACACGAGACACACCAGACAGACGAGAGAGACCAGACACACGAGAGAGACACGAGACACACCAGACAGACGAGAGAGACCAGACACACGAGAGAGACACGAGACACACCAGACAGACGAGAAAGACACCAGACACACGAGAGAGACACGAGACACACCAGACAGACGAGAGAGACCAGACACACGAGAGAGACACGAGACACACCAGACAGACGAGAAAGACACCAGACACACGAGAGAGACACGAGACACACCAGACAGACGAGAAAGACACCAGACACACCAGACACACGAGAGAGACACCAGACACACGAGAGAGACACCAGACACACCAGACCGACGAGAGAGACCAGACACACGAGAGAGACACGAGACACACCAGACAGACGAGAGAGACCAGACACACGAGAGAGACACGAGACACACCAGACAGACGAGAGAGACCAGACACACGAGAGAGACACGAGACACACCAGACAGACGAGAAAGACACCAGACACACGAGATAGACACGAGACACACCATACAGACGAGAAAGACACCATACACACTATATATACACTATACACACCATACATACTATAAATACACCATACACACCATACACACTATATATACACCATACACACTATATATACACCATACACACCATACCTACTATATATACCATACACACTATATATACACTATACACACCATACATACTATAAATACACCATACACACTATATATACACCATACACATCATGTTGGATGGGTATTTCCAAATAACGGGACAGGACTGCTGGGAGACGTTCCTCGAGCTTTTATTGCAACATCAGCCTCAGTACAGGGTGAGACAATTGAAAGACGGCAACAGCTCTCACGTCTTGCCAACAGCAGCCAAAGTTCTCTTTGTTACAAGGCCTTTTAAAAGTTTTCTAACCAAAAGGAAATTGTTAAGAGCTTTCAGACATCTGCATAAACCACTCATTAAAATGACACGTATACCTTGTATCTAGCCTTGTAGCTAACAATTTCTTGCTATTCAGAATCTGTTTATACTCTTCTATAAACAAAGCACAGAGCCTCATTATTAAACTTTTCTATTATCTTGCTTGACATATTTTTCTGCTTGCTAAGGCCTACCTCTACACAGCACAGAAACACAGTTTTATAATTGTCCTTGTTCCGGTATATTTCTATCTCTAGGCCTGCATCTACACAGCTCTGAGAGTTTTCTGCTTTTTCTGTTTCCCATAACCAGCCAGTGAGAGATCTCAGCCATGACTGAACCAGGACACCCTCAGGAGCACAAAAAAAGATGCAGTACAAGCAGCAGAAGGAGCTGTCAGCTTGCAATAAGCCAAATAAGTTTGCATAGCAGTTCTTACAGCTTCACAATCACTTTCTTATTCAAATTTATTCTCTCTTCATAAAAGAAGAGCTTGGCAGTGTTTGCAGAGAAAATCATTGGCAGTGTTTGCAGAGAAAAAGATTAACTGACTGTAAATCAAGTGTTCTTATGCAGCATACAAAGAATATTTTCTTCCTGCTTCACAGTTACACTGAACTATTCCCCACACTGGAAGGAAGTGGGGGATAGGAGGAGAACAGAGTGGATTAAGAGTTCCACATTCCTGCAGAGATTCACTTATATATGTATGCCCTAAAATATTAAAAATAATTGTTCCCAGACAACAGAGGGAAATCTAATGCTTACTTCACCTGAAATTAAAAAGTAAGTTTTGAAAGTTAATTGACTAATGTCATATCCCAGAGAGAAGTATTTATATGAAATGTTCTTCAATGCCACATGAACAAGTTCACTTGTCAAACTCCAGCAGGTACAAGAATTACAAGTCACCTTGTCGTTTCATCAGCTTATTTCAGCCCCAACACAGGCTCTGCATAAGCAGAAAGCACTAATCACATCCAATTATAGACTTCTGTGATATTAAATGTCCAAACAAGACTTGCAGAAATCAAAACAAAGCTTTTTTCCACTAAAATCAAGTAAGTTTGAACTTGTTCCTTAGATGAAAATATAGCATTTACCCACTCTGTCATTTGTTTTTCCACTCCTGGTGGAAAACAGCCATGGACATTTAGATCACAAAAATAAAGGAAAAGGTAAAAGCAGAGGAGATCACAGTGTAAGAAGCTGCAATTCAATACAAAGTTGCATGGAGAAACTTAAAAAATGCAGAGTTGATGAAGCAGACAGGAGAGTTGGAACTGACACATCTAGGAGTGATCAAAGATGAAAAGGGAAGCAAAAAACCATGTTCTTGGTTTCCAGTTTGAAAGCTGACAGGCACTGATGGGAGATGCAGAAAGCCTCCCTCAAAGCAGCACTTGCAATAGTCCCGTGATGTGAACGTGATAAATACAACCTGAGTGTGCTGCAGACACCCTTCTGGGGGGTGGAGATTGAGACAGACACAAGAGCTCACCTTCCTGACAGAGTGAGGGACTCTCTCAAACACCTTCAGCTGCTCAGGAGAAGGCAGCCCAGCGTACATGGGGAGAACACGGAGGTGCTTCTTCATCCCGGTGCGAGCGAGGGCCCGAGCCTGCTCTATGAGCATGGAAACAACAGTCTCCACTTCCTCCTGGAGCCAGAGCAGCACAGGGCACACAGTGAGAGAGGCTGCACCTCAACAGCACATTCCTGTCACCTAGATACAAAAACTGCACCAAATAATGTCATTGTAATTGTACAAACTCCAGGACTTTGACTAGCCCACTCCACGCTGTAATAATAAATAAAGCTTTATATACATGTTTGTGTTCACTGTTAGTTGAGTCAATGTCATACCACAAACACAAGCAAAATCACAGGGGAAGGACTGAACCAAGCTCAGGAGGAAGCAGGTGAATTTTTCTATCTCAGCTGGTGAGGGCAAAATGGGAGGCCAAAATATGGCCGGAATGCTGTGGGCCTGGATCAGGAATGGCACAGAAACAGCATTGACACCTCTTGCTCAACTTCATGTCTAATCTCAGCTGTGGCATCTCACTCTTAAAGACAGAAAACAGAATGTTCAAACATTGCCTCACGAAATACCAAATTCATTATTCCAACGTTAAATCAATAAAGAGGAGGAGGAATCGCTTTTGAAAATATGCAAGATGCTATTGAAGCTCTTCAAGGTAGCTCCTCACTGCAGAAATGAGTTGCCTCCCATTTGCTCTTCCCAGCAGCAAAGTGAGCTGACAAGCATAAATAGAGCAGAAGAGACCAGTACATTTTGATCTCATAGCAATTTGTTTTTCTGTTAAACACTTCAGATGCCTAACAAATGGAAATTCCATTTGTCTTTACTATTAATGATGATTCACTGTCAATTTAACAGCTGGGTATGTGTGACTTGCACCAGCAAACCACACAATATTCCCCTCACTAACAAGGCTGAGAAAATACAGCATTAAATGACAAAAACTATCATCCATCACTAGCTTTGATAAATTCAGGCCATATATTTTCTTCAAATCTTTGGGACTGGCCTAATTTTGCCCCCATCAGTACAGAAATGTTTGTCATCTTTACTGAGAATAAAGTAAGCACAACTAAGGAAAGCCTCAGGAGACTGAGGCAGCTTTGCAAACCCCACAAGACAGCACTGTAAAGCAAAAAAAACCCAAAACCTGCTTATGTCTATACCTGGCCAGTTAAAAATGCCAGTATATCACCATCGTTCTCCATCTGGTGAATCTTCATTGTAGTTTCCACAGTAGATTTTATATAGTCAGGAACAGGGCTATGGGGAGAGAAACAGCAGAGACATGAGCGGAAAAATAGGTACAGACTCCTCCCCTCCAGCAGGGACAAACAGAGCAGCTTTGGGACACCAGAGCTCTAACCGAGACAAAATGATAGCCCAGTCTCACTACTGCCAAGAGCAGACAGGAACACACCTCTGCAGGTAAAAGATGTCCACTGGAAACGTCCTCCCCTCGACAGTAAGGATCACACTGGTGTCTTTGCTGGGGTCACCGGTATCGTTCTGATTAAAGAAATCCCTGAATTTCTACATTAAAATAAAAACAAACACTTTCAGTTTGACATTTCAAGGTACAGAGAGAAAAACCTAAAGACACAAAGAAGTTAAATTACTACTGCTTGGGTGTTTACTTCATCAGTTCGACAGTGCAAATTTAAAAATGTGAAAGTTTGATTTTGTTGCCTTCTGCCCTGTCTGGGGTTCAGGCATTTAGCACAAATAATGCTGCATGTTTATTATTTTGAGAAGTAAAAATTGGAAAGGGAAATAAAATTAACTAAATCATCTGATAAATTTGGAAAAAGAAGATAAAGAAACTTTTAAGTGGCTCTATCACATTAGTAAAGTCAAAGCTAAGAACTTAGAAATAATTGGTGCAAAAAGGTTTGTATAGGGCCTGCATATTCTCATCCATTTTTGGATGAGCGAGTAAATTTTATAGCCCTTACTGAACACCAAGATCTCATTTTGTAAAAGCAGAGTTAGGCATGATTTATGAGAGTTTTTGATTTATGTATTGTGAGACACCATCATAAATTTAGATTTATTGTCATGAAGTATTTTCAATAAATAACAGCAAAAGATGGAACTTAAGAACCCATATAATTCATCACAACTTTTATGAGCTTTGTAGAGATAACCATCAACTCTTTGTATTAAAAAAATGCTTATATAGTCACACCAATCATTTTGCTCATATTAACTCATTTTACATTAACTGTCATCTATTTGAAATGTGGTTTCTGGCAGTTAAAATTTTGCACTGTAATGTAGACAATATCCAGCCAGTGCAAACACCACCAAAGCACAGCACAGTACCAACATCCATGGCATTCTTGTCACTAAAGGAAATCTCTGTGTGCCCACATCTTCAGAGCCACGTGCAAGCTCTCACCACCACACCTCATTAAGGACAGAGCAGTTAGGAAAAGTGGAGAGGAGGAATGAAATAGGAGATGGAATAGCTGCCATATGAGGAGAGACTGAAAAGGCTGTGCTAGGGCAGCATAAGGTCGAGAAGACAAGCTGAGGTTTACAGAATCCAAGGTGACAAAGTAAATTTAAAACTGGCTTTGGGGGTGTTTTTTTTTTAAAACACAAATCCCCAGTACAAGAATGGGAGATCCCTGATGAAACTAACAGGTTTGAAAGAAATAGCAGGAGGCAAACTCCTGAAAATTACTCATGGTGTCCTGGAGACTTGCAGATTCAAAGACAAATTAACAAACAGCAGGTCCATAAACACACAGCAGAGGCAACCAGCAGGAAGGTGCTGAATGATATCTGTACTACAACTGCTGCAGATGCTGAGGCAGCTCAGACAGAACAGACCCACAGCAGGTGCACAGGCTCACGTGCCCTTCCTAAACAGCATCTCCTGTTGCTGCTGCTACAAGCAGAACACAGGGCTAGGTGAAACACTGCTCGGTTCCAAGAGAGTTCCTCTTCTGTTCCAACTCAAAATTAAATTAATGATGTTTTTTACTAAGTTTACCTAAGTGTCCACAAGCCACGAGTCAATCAGTAGGATCTCACTGAAATTAAATCTATTCATTTATCACCTATTTTTACTTCTCTGTAGTTGCCTCAGATTATTTCTATCAGCAAAACTGAGCTAAATAATGCCTCTTAATAAATTTAGCCAAGAGAACATATTTTCATAAAAAATACAAATAAGGAGAAAAAAGATATCAATACATCAAAAGCAGATTAATATTTAAATTCACATCCAAACCAGTTTGCCAACAGAACGTGAAAACCAAACAGAGCAACTGAACTACAGCAGAGTTTTTCCTGCCACTCAAGCAGCAGCGATGCAATGCTTCCCACGCAGCACAGAGGATAAGCTGTACATAAATAGCAGTGGAGCTGCCACCTAATGTCACTGCATTTCAACCCAAATCTCTGAGCTGTACCTCTGCATCCAAGGTGGCTGAAGCCACAATCAGGCGAAGATCCCCACGCTTCTTCTGAACCTGGGAGAGACCAACAACACCCAGAGTTAAAAGTGTTTTCTCAAATACAAGACTACAACAGAGATTTAGAGAATCCAGATTACCAGAAAGCTCTCTGTGAAACTACTTTAAAGTACAAGACAGATGATGAATGAAGCAGCCACATCACCCCGATGTTAAGCACTCAATGGCTGTTTGCAGTTTTATGTATTTAGGGAACTCAGTCAGTTAATTTATCCACTCATAATTTCTGGTGGGAATCAGATCTTTAGTAGGTTGAAAGTCAGCAACAAGCCCCTATCAGATCACTTCACATGATCATCAGCAGCAGAATCAACAGTGTATTTTCAGTAGTATCAGCTAAGGAGAGATTTCAGCATCAGGGAGAAGAAACAGAGCATCCTGAATGTCAGATGACCAAAGTAAATAGCTGGGTATGTAGAATAGGCTGCAGGATAAATGAGGAAGCAGCAATCACACTCCCTAAATGAGGAAGCAGCAATCACACTCCCTCAATTACCAGCCATCAGGATCAGTGGTTGAATGAAAAGGATGGAAATTAAAACAGTTACAGAGAACTATATTAAAATTACCCAATTAACATCACTGAATTACAGTGAATTAGAAAAGAATTACCTTTTTTAGTAAGCCAATGGCAATGTCTGTATAAAGAGTCCTTTCATGAGCTTCATCTAGCATGAGGACACTGAAAAAGTAGAGAAGTAAGGTTTCAGAAATTACATGACTTTAATCAGTGTCTTTACATACTTTAATCAGTGTCTCCCTGTCCTCTAGAAACACCATTATTTGAAATCTGCTGCTGGACTATTATTGTTCATAGCCACTTACAGAATTGGGGAAGTTAAAAAACACTTGCAGCAATGGAGCAGGGAGAAAAATGTACCTGGCACCACATGGGGCATACACACTGTTCTCTATTCAGGCTAGCTTCTGGAAAGGGGTAGAACAAGTCTGTGTTTGCTGTACTGCATAGGATTTCTGGGGATCAGAAAAGCCTGTTTATTGTTGATTCTGTTATTAGTATAAGGAAGAAAAATAATTTAAAATTAGGAAATGAAACAATTCAGACTCCATAAGGCCCCCTAAGCTTTTGGCTCAAAACTACAGCATCAAATCCTGTTGGTTTTGGTGTTTCAATCATCAACTAACAATAATATGTTGTTGCTAAAAACAGTGTTGTTTTTACAGCATGAAGACGTCAGACTTCTACAATAATTTTCACTTTTTTGGTATTTAATATCCACTAATAATTTATAAAAACTGCTATCATAATAGCTTGAAAAAAAGCAGGTTTTTACCAAATTGCACTTCAGCAAGCACCCATTCCATGTTTTCTTACCTGTATCTTGTTAATAAAGGATCAGCCATCATTTCCCTCACCAGCATACCATCAGTTAGAAACTAGAAGTGAATGCCAAAGGAAAAAAAGTAAAGAAAAAAATCCTATGTTAAAAAAAAAACTAACTGTGATTTTTAAAGCTGATCTTCTAGGCTTTTGCCTGAACATTTCCTTGCCTTTAATTTTCTAATTATCTATCAAATTAGACTGTGACTGCAATTGTGGTCTTGAACTAAGCAAGAATTGATGGAAAAACCCTCCAAATTTCCAACTCCAAATGAAAAACCAACATGCTTTAAAAAAATTAAATTCAGCTCTATTTAATGAACAAACATCTCCATTTCTTTCTCTGGAAATGGAAGAAAGTGGGAAAAAAAAAGATCACAAAACAAATTGTCTCGTTCATCATCACTGCTATTCCAGCACAACTAAAGCAAATCCTCTTCTGCAGGAACACAAGCAACACTAACATTGCTCACAGCACTGAAGAACAGCTGCAAAGTTGCTATTTAATCCACCAAATTATCTCTCAGCCTACTCATCTTGGCTTTTATCTGTGCTTTTAATCAAAATCTATTTTTAGCAGGGGATACTTTTAATCTGTGATTCACTGCAGCCTTTCCCTATGACTTTGAGTGACACCCAGGTCACGCCAGTGCTGTACCAACAGCTGGCCATACCTTGAAATTGTCCTCTAGATTTAAAATGCTGCTTGTCAGATTTTCAGAATAGAACAGGCAACTCATTTTATTAAGTTTTAGATTGCCAAAGCCATTTCAAGCACAATTTTGGGGTACCCATCTGGGAAACTGAAATGTTACCTATTCTCCTGACTGGGCATCACAAGGTTCTCGTTAATTTTGTAAAAGCACTTGAAGAGTTTCAACTAATCCCTTCAGAGTGACCACACAGAGCTCGTGTTTCACCTTAATTCTTGTAGCCTGTGGGTCTGTGCAGTCATCAAACCGGATGCAGTATCCAACCTCATGGCCCAGCACTGCGCCCCTTTCGTCAGCAACTCGGCCTGCAACCTGAGAAAAGAGATCCTCATAAGCAACAAACAGCTCAGCACACCTCAGCCTTGTGTCATCACCAACCACAAAGACATCTAAAGATACAATAAAACTCCACAATGCATAACCTAACCCCTGTAGAATTCCAACAACAAGTTACTGTCACTCATTTGAGTGACACTCTAACCCATACCTATAGGCAGAGAACTCATGATTTCAGTTGGAATCTTATCATCCCATCCCTTTCAGCCCAAGAATTCAGGATAATTGGATTCAGAATCCTTGGATAATGCGAGCAGAAGTTCAGGAATTTCTAAACTATGCCTTATATCTTTGCAACTACCTATCTTTATTTCTAACAACGCCCATGCTCTAGATGGGAGAGCAGATAAGTCACCTATTAAAATAAAATAAAATATCATTTTCAGTTCAAGACTAAGCAATAAATCATCAGTTATACTTCTCATCTCCTGTAACAGCCACAATCCAGGCACTCTGCAACAACGGTCTCAAAGAAAAACCCTGCTGTGTCTGTGCACTAATCCTGAATGGAAAAATCTTTCTATTTTAGGCTTAAAAATGACGCATTGAGACATGAAAGGGAAAAGAGAAGTGAGTTTGCTGTGAGAAATCATTGCAGCACTCACAACATCTCCTGTAGAACTTGCGCTCTGTCAGCTGGATGAAGGAGAAAAAGGAGGACACTGCAGGCAAACTGCCCAAAGCACAAGATGCAGAGCACTGCTAGAGACTGTTCCCTTAACCAGGCTGGACCTGGTCAAAGAGTACTGGATTCTGCACTTTTACCCAGGTAGACACTGGTATGTTGTAGAAACCATTTACCATATGATAGAGAACAGGCAAAGTGAGGGCTATAAATGGCACCTCAGTCCTCTGTATAAAAGGAATGCTGCAGCAGAAACTTCACCCAAGTCAGTGCCTGGCAGCAGTTGTGAAGACAAAGAAGCACTGCATGCTTTCTGTGCAGGCTGCTACCAGAGAGGAGAAGTCGCTGCCCTCAGTATCTTCCTTTCCTCCTCACAGCACATCCAGATGATGTTTGCTCTCTGAGACATAATATGTGTATGCATAAATTTCTCACAATAAAACTGTTTCTTCTTCTGCCTGACATTTTTACAAGGGGAAACCAAAATCCCACACCATATATACAGAAAAAAAGATTAAAAACCTAGTTATGAATTGCGAGAATTGCTCTTGTTTCTTCCACTGGCTGCATAACTCTACGCAGATTTACATCACTGTTTCACCTTGTGAAAGAAGTTGAGGGTCACACAAGCACAGTTCTAGTCCTGAGTCAATCACAGCTCAGCCCTAACTTCCATACACAGTTCTGCTGACATCAGTCAATTTTACTTCAAAGCTTCTACATCTGCAATGCTGGAATGTTTGGCCAGATCCACTAATCAGGTTGAATTCAGGGTGTAACTCCAGCAGCACTTAGAGAAAGACAAGCAGAACCATCTATTCATTCAGGAGCTCATGCAGATTCCTGCTATTCAGCAAAACCTGCTGATAAACTGGAATTTATAATGCAAACAGACTGGGAAGATGGGGACACTCACTGAAACAGCAGCGACCCGACGAGGCTGTGTCACCCCAACAACTCTTCCTTCGGCTGTCCAGCCAGCTTCTGCCAGGTACTGCCAACAACAGTGGGGAAAGAGACACACTGGTCATGCTGTGCTTACACCGAGGTGGTAGTGCCTCACTTTGTGTTTTCACCTCCTTCTGCTCAATATCCCATGTAAAATCCCCGGAGGGACTCTAAACAGACACTTACTTGCGGAATCTGCGTTGATTTCCCACATCCTGTTTCCCCAATAATCACCAGAGTCTGGTAGTTCTCCACTAGGTAAAGGATATGATTTCTTAGCTGAAAGAGAAGATGGCATTTAAACATAAAAAAGCAGATTGTCCTAAAATAAGAAAACAATTAAAATTACAATATTTACATATCTGGCAGACACAGTAACTTCTCATTACGTGGAGTTCTCTGCCAAAAGCGAAATAGTCCTTTACAATCTATAAATGACACGTACAACATATACTAAATAACATACATTAACGAAGCCCTTAGAACTGTCAGTTACAGCTGTCAAACAGGACAATAAATTCCAGTAAGTAGAGAGCAAAGTCATAAAATCCTTATTTATATTGCAAAGAGATTTTATACTGCTCTTAAAAAAAAAAAAAAAAAAAAAAAAGGGACACAAAAACTAGACATCATACAATATATTCAATATATCAAAAAGAACTTCTGTACCTTAAAAACAGGCAGCTTTTGCCTCTGCTGCTCAATGGAGAGGGAAGCATAAGGGTTGTAGATGACGGTCACAGCGCTGCTCTCAGCAGGGCTCTGCCTCTCCTCCGAGACACTGACACCAGGACCTTCTGAGCCTACACAGCAGGAGTGAATTTTAACTGGAACAATACACTTCTGCCTGGTGTGTCACAATACAGCCAAAATAAAAATGTTTCGTACAAATAGGAACCATGGGCGGCAGCGTATTAAAAAAAAAAAAACAACCAAACAAGTTTCCTGTGAAAGCAATTGAAATATTACATAACAATAAACAAGGGATATGCTCCTCGCTTCAGCTCTGAACTTACCTCAGGAACTGAAACTTGATTTATTCCTGCCGCAAATTATCACAAAACTACTGGCAACTGAAACTGTGGAATCATGCAAGTGAACTAGAAACAAAAACTCATCTGAATCACAGAATGTGTCATTTCCAGCTGCAGATTCAACTGGGAAAGTCTGAGAGCAAAGAGGAGGATTGCCCTGTTTTGTAGGATTTCCTTGCTTACACTTCTCCCACTGTTAAAAGGTTAGTCCTTTTCAGAACTGCCACGCCATTCTACCACAAACCAACAATTACTGTGATTGTTTCCAAAGCGCTTCTCCACCGAGCTGCTCTCCCTGGTGTTAACCATGGCTATTCCCACCCATGGCCAGGATTTTGTTCCTTCCTCAGAACTCCTTGGGATTTCCCTGCACACTTCATATCCCCTGGAGACCCCTGCCAAGGGCAACACACCCACCCCACAAACCCCCCACTCCATCCCTCCCCTGCCACCCCACACTGAGGAGCACCCAGCTGGAGCCACAAACACCCCCCGGGCTTCGGCAGTGAGGGGACAGCCATTTCCCTACTGTCCTCGCTCAATCATCAAGTTTGGAAAAGACCTTCAAGATCATCCTGCACCGCCACGGTAATCCCTAAACCACATCACCCAGCACCAGATTCAGACAATTCTTGAAAACCCTCAGGGATGGGGACTCCACCACCTCCGTGGACAAATTATTCCAATGCCTGACCATCCGAAAAGCGAAATAAAAGATTATAATAGCTAATTGGGATATCCCGTGTCTCAGTTTAAAGCCATTTCCCCCGGTTCTCTCACGCAGACACGGCAGGACACTTCCCACCTCAGCACAGCCTCCTGGCAGGGAGTTGTAGGGAGCGAGGAGGTCACCCCTAAGCCTCCTCTTCTGGAGGCTAACAAACCCGGCTCCCCCCGCCGCTCCTCACAGGACAAGTTCTCGAATCTTTTCAGAGCCTTGTTGCCCTTCACTGTAAATGCTCCAAAGCGACCCCAAAGAGCCGAGGGGGGGCAGCGCCGCCGGCTATCGCCGCACCCCTCCCCACGGCCAGGCGGGTCGGAGCTATGTCCCCCACACCCCTCACCACGGCCAGCAGGGCTCCATCCCCGGCACCACCACATCCCGCACCCCCACACGCCTCACCCGGCTTCCAAAACTTCACCGGCCCCACGGGCGCCGCCATCTTGGGGTGAGAGGGCGGCCGGAAGCGGCGCGCGGCGCCCACGTGACGCGGCGCGCGTTGCCATGGAGAGCGCGCCCCCCCGCGGGGCGGTGCCGGCAGGTTCCCGCCCATGGCGGCCCCGCCTCCGCTCCCTCACGGCCGCGGGCGTGCGGGCGGGAGACAGCGGGCAAAGGGCGGTGCGAGTGGCGGGGTTAGCGCTGCGCTGCTTGTCCGAGGAGCATTAGGGAATAAGGGAATCCGTGTCCGTGGAGTATAAGGGAGCGAGGTACAAATTGGGATCAAGTGAGCGCTTGGCTGCCCTTGGATCCCTGGCAGTGTCCAAGGCCAGGTTGGACATTGGGGCTTGGAGCACCCTGGGACAGTGGAAGGTGTCCCTGCCCATGGCAGGGGTGGAATGAGATCGGCTTTAAGGTCTTTTCCAGCCCAACCCATTCTGTGGTCACCTGGGGGAGCACATAGGATTTAATGGGTCAAAAGATCGCTGTGAAAAGTCCCTGCTCATCAATTAATTAGAGCTGATTCCTTCTCCCGTGAAGGATGCCTCTACGCTACTCAGGCCACAGCTGCTGCACTTGACACCAGGCAGCTGAAGGACAAAAAAGAAAATGATCACACTAATAGTGAATAGAAGCAGCTCTGCCCCACCACAGGCTACTTACAGCCTGTTTAATCCACAAACACACCCATGAAAACCCATGGAAGTTACTATTGAATCAAACTTAGAGTAGGCTTTGAGTTAATTAAGTAGAAGCTAAAGGAAATTTAAAAAAAAAAAAAAAACAAAAAAAAAAAACAACACCTCCAAACTGCCTCTAGTAAGTTTAGTAATACTCTCATATATTCATACTTATAGGAAAATAAAAATCTAATCACATCTTATATGCTTATAACTTCCCACGTTAGCAGTGCAGTTATGGTGATTAACACAAACTGCACCTCACAACGCTCTACCTCCATGGTCACATGTTGTGCTGAATAACCACGTGTAAAAGAGGTTTTTAAGATATAATTATGATGTTCTTAAAGTTTTAAGTATATGCTTCAATGTACTTTTGATATTAAGTCCACTCTATCAAAAACAAACACAACTCACAGTATTTTGTACCATCAATATATTATTAATAGTTGAGTAAAAATCCCACACAGAAAGAGCTGCCTATTAAAGTAATGAGATGAGTAACAAAGTGGAAAATACTTGAGAAAATATGTACAGATAATTATTATGAAAATAAGATTGCACAAACAGTATTTTACATAGAGTCCAACACTGTATGGGGTTTGCCTTTATGGAAAATATAGCTAAGAATAAAAATACATATTTCAAACTTCATTACATCTGGATGGAAGGTAGTATTACAAAGCTATAAGCTATTGAATATTTACAGATTAGGAGAGCCAGAATGATTATATTTCCATGATTGTGAGTATAGAAGAAAGAGGGCCCAGATTAACTGCATACCAATCAGTACATTTTTGTAATGTCTAGTTTTGTAAGATCCATCTGTCCAGTTTAATGTTACTTTGCTGCTGTTTAGAAACCCATGTGAAATTCCCCTGCCAGGTTTTAACCTTCCCCTCAAAAGCCCAGAACCCACAAGACACTCACACAAGCACATACCCAAGTATTTTGCAGTTGAAGAGCCACAAGAATAATTGAGAAATGGTAAACCTTTGTTTTGACTCATGAGTATCTGCATTGGCAGGCTGCTGGAACTTCAGTACCTCAATGTGCAGTTGTTTGGTAGGATATCTTATTCATTTGAGGGTGTTTTGGTTTTTTTTTTCCCTGCAGAAATGAATAGATTAAAAAATAATAATAATAAAAATTGAGCTTCCAAGAGACCTTAAAAATGGTTCTGTTGCTGACTTCTGTGTCATTGCATTTCTGGTGGGATTAGGACTTTTGTGAAGAGGCAACAGCTTCACAGATTTCAGATCTACTCAGCTTTCCCCACAAGATCAGACAGCAGCAGCAGCCACCAAGAAAACAAAAGGTCTGTCTGGTAATGCCAAGGAACGGGTCTCATTTGGCTCTCCTACAAACACAGTGGGTCCTTTAGAATATTATCGCTTGCACACATTTATTGCATGGTGTCCAGCATTCCAAACAGCCTAACATAAAGGCCATTTGAAATCCGGTCACTGCTAAAGCCTGGTTTGCTGACACACTGTCTCGTTCTGCCTGCCAGCATAGCTCTGCATGAAGAAAATGTAACATTTGAGGAGTAGTAGTGTGATGCTGACCTGCTGGTTTCTAGATTAGGGTTACTCCTGTTCTGTGTCATGAACCACTGAGTGTTCATGTTTGTACAACACAAGACCAAGACTGATTTCAGAGCCTGCTTTCATCTTGGAACAGACTTTCAAGCAATATTCATTTCAATACCTAGATTTCTTTAAAAGAAAAAGGCTGAGCTACTGAGCTATGGCACTGCCAACCCATCAGCTTAAAACATGCATGAACAGGTTGAGAAATGAAAATTTAACAGAATAGTAGAAGTCACTAATGGCTTTATAGAATTCTTCAAACAAAGCCACAATTCCAGTTTCACTTTCTCTCAGTCTGAGGTTTCTTTCCCAGCTGCCCTCGCAAACACACTGCAAGACAGTGCTGGATAGGGATGGACAGACGTGGTTCCTGAAGTTCTGCTTCTTGCTCTGCAGGGACATGCAGTTCATCTCTCTATGATCCAGTGTGGCCTCATAACCAGGGAGCCATTCCTCTTAGTCAGCGGGGGAGAGGTGTGCATCGTGTTATTTGGGGTGTACAAGGCCTCCCTGGAGGCGTGCAGCCAGCTCCTCTTCCTCTTCAGATCTCCTACAAATGCTCTCAGATACAAAAATTCCATTCTCAGGAAGTGTTCCCTGGTCACGTCTCTGGAAGCCACTGTTATCCTGAACAGCTGGTCCCACACCCTGTTCTTCTTGCAGCTGGAAAACTCTTTGAGGTTGATCGGCTTTGACCGTGAATGGAGAATCCGAAATTCCAGGTCAAAGTGCGCAACTGCGGGGCCTGACAGGATCAAAATGTTACTGCTGTTCAGCTTCCCATCCGTCCACGTAAAACTACCAAAGGAAGAGTGAGAAAATCATGAGTTAATTCAAAAAAATCAGTAAAGAAAGTATTCACATTTAGTTATATGGTTCTTACAACCCACCTGATGAGCAGTGGGCTCTTTTAAGGATGATTGTTAGTCATAAAATCTGATAAGGAAAGCAATTCTGCAGCATTGCTGTTTTTATTTTCCATGGAGGGAAATCATGTAAAGCAAGAGAAAGAAGCTGGCACTTGCCTGTAGGAGCCTGTTGTCACTCTAATGCCATCAATTAACATGAACTTTTCACGGACTTTTCCAATGATTTTGGCGCCCGACCTGGTGCAGTATGTGCTCCCCGTGATAATCCGAACCCTCATCAACTGTTAAAGACAACGCAGGAGTCAGGTGGACTGCAAAGTACAAGTGACTGCATTTAAAGGACTAGCACAGCAATAACCATCCCCGATGAACTGCACACCGGCACAAGTCACCCACTGGGAGCCAAGTGAGGATTTTGTCTTGTTTTTGTAGGCAAGAGGCAAACCCATAAACTGGCTGTGCAGAATGTGACTGTGAAAATTCCTGTCACCTAATCATCAGGATCCAAATTCCACAGGTTCCTGAGAACCTGCTTCTCCCTCAGCCTTCAAAGTCTTGGCGAGCCCAACAACTCCAGTCATGCTTTAGGAACTGGACATTCCTCCTGCATTTCCTTGAACATTCAATTAGTATTTGTGCTCAGAAAGCAGCTGTAGTATCCAATTACAAAGGTTTCAGGTTTTCTATTAATTGCTGTCTTATATAAGAATTGTTAAATCTTCCAAGATAGAGTTGGAGCTACTTAACACCCATTTTAAGTTGTGGCAGCAAGTGCAAATAATTTCTTCTTTTGACAGCTCAAAGATTTTGACACCTCAGACAGTCATAAGAGGATCAGTTCCCTACCCCTATAAATATGACAAGGCTCACCTTTTCCTGCTCAAGGTCAACTCCCAGATCCTTGCACATTTTTAGAAAGTGGGGGAATGAAGACTGATCTAGAAGGATGTACACTTTAACTTGCCGTTGGCTACAGGCTTCCAAGAGGTCTGTGAAGATATCAGTATCTGTGAAGGAATCCATAACCAGGGCAATCATCTGCAACAAATTTCAGAAGAAACCATTAGGCTGTTTCCACAGCATCTCAAGGGAGATAGCACATGAGAAAATTGAGTTTCAAATTAAATATTCCCCCCTGCCTTTTTTTTTTTTTCAGGTGGCTATGGAACACAGTGCAGTCTTCTGTGATAGAGTATTCTTCCTCACCCTGAAATAGAACTAGACACCTGTTTTTGCCCTATGTTAGGAAAATTTGATCTCTTCCTAAGCAAGAAGTTTGGTTTTGTGTTTTTTTTTTCCTTGAGAACAAAGGTCTTTTCCTCAAAAGCATTGCTTTTGAAGAAATGAAAGAGGAAAAAAAGAAGAAAGAGGTGAGCTTACTTCCAATGCTACAGTTCTCCAGTCTTTCAACTCTTCAAATATGAAAGAAACAGTAAGAAAACCCAAACCCACCAGTGTCTGACTGCTCTTTGCATTTCACCTCTCTGTTTAAGATAAAAGTCAGGTTCATCTTCACCTTATCATTCAAATTCTCATATTTCAAGTCAAGATCTGAGTTAAACATCTGTTGAGAGTCAGCTCCTACCCCTGGCAGATCTTCCCCATGGGCTGAACCCCAGGGTTTGCTGAGGATCCTCTGCAGGATGGGGAAGCAACAGCTATTTTAGAGAGCCGGGAATGGGCACGCTGGGGATGTACCGCTCACGGGTGCCAACTCCCTCAGGGAACTTAGCGGCACCCAGAGAGCCCGGACTCGGCTTTCAGCAGTATGGGGAAGGAAAGCGGGCAAATAATGAACCTGTTTATAAAATAACTTCAAAATATGATGTAAATGGCATAAAGCAATACAAAACAACAGAGTGATTAAAAACGGAAGGTTATGTAAGACTAAGCGAAGCGGGGAAGGACGAGGTGGCCCCGGGCAGCCGCGGCAGGGCAGGGAGCGGGGCGCTCCCCGGGCACTCACCTGCCGGGCGGAGCGGATCTGCCGCCGCACCGCCTCCTTGCAGCCGTAGATGCTGTCCCCGCAGCCGGGCTGGAAATGCGCCTCCACCCGCGTCAGCCCGCGGAAGGCGCCGCTGGCGAAGCCCGGCCAGCCCAGCTCCAGCGCCGGCGGCTCCAGGTCCGAGCGCTCGGGGAAGTAGGTGAGCGACGAGGCGTCGAGCGAGGCGCCGGCCGACGGCTCGGCCGCCGGCTCCGGGCCCGCGGCGGGCGGCAGCGCGGCCCGAGCGATGTCCTGCACCTCGGGCTCCGACAGGAAGGGCGGCAGCTGCTCCCGCCGCAGGAAAGCCCGCAGCGCCTCGGGGCCGCCCGCCACCAGCTCCTCCAGCGCCAGGCGCTGCGCCTCGCTGTACGGCCCGGCCGGCGGCGGCCAGCGCCCCGAGCCCTCCTCCAGACACTGCGACGCGTTGGCCATGGCCGGAGCGCGGCACCGAGCCCCGGCTCTTTATAGAGCTCCGCGGGCTCCTCCGCACCGCGCCTCCCGCCCGGCTCCGCTCCTCCCGGCCGCTCGCCCACGGGACAGTCACGGGTGGCACAGCCCGCAGCCTTCCCCACGCCCAGGGAAGAGGCAGCCTCTAAGGAGGAAGCATCAGCCCAGCCCTGGACCTGCTGCCCAGGCGGGATCAAAAGGCTGCTCCTAAGGTTGGAGAGGGCAAATGGCCCCAGCAGGAAGGCATCGAGCGCCGGCGAGTGACTTAGTCACCCCGATTTAAGATGCCAAATAAACAGAAAACAAAGCTCAGCGATGATCAAGTGAAAACCCCATGGCAAAAAGGAGTTTATTTGTAAACTGTTTCTTGTTCCTGTTAGAGTACCTTACCAGCTGCACGGTATAATAAGGTTAAAAATCACATAGAACAAACAAGGTAATTTTGCATACATTCAAGAACTGCAGGACTTGAGCTCTTAAACTCGATATTGGCTTTGAAGGTGTCAACTTGGCTCCTTCCCTACAACTTGGTTTGCTGCCAATGTTCCAGATCCACAAATCAAGCAATAAATTACCTTCTCATTTTGAACAACTGCAGACAGAACTTTTTTCCCCACCTCCAGCTTTAGTGAAGGAGTGGCTGCTTTGAAATCCAAGTAATAAAAGTAGCTAAGCCTCTTTGTCCATAGAGATTTCAGACAGAAATGCCAGAGTTGGTTGCCCTCAACAGCCTTTTCGAGTTATGGATATTTTTATTCATTCATTCAATATTCAAGCCAACAGCTGAAATGTGCCATCTACTGGTCACACATGCCCCTAAATAAAAAAATACATAACCCAGACTGATTCGATTTGGCAGAATTCGGTGTGGTTGGTCACTGGAGTACTGAGATGCAGGTCTAAAGAAAAACAGTACTGATCAGGGTCAGATCAGATCTCAGGGAGAGACTGCACTCACTGCTCAGGTACGAGACACAGCAAGCACAGACGTGCACAGAAATCTGCAAACAGTCAGATAAAGGCTTTGCAAAGCAGTCACACCTCAGGTCTTATTCAATACTTGAAGTATCTTCAAAAACTAGAGTGGCACTTTAGCTCCCCAAACCAAGTTAGTAGTAGAAAAATGATGGAGCAGGAAGGAGTATTTCAGACAGCACAGTTAAAAAGAGAAAAAGGTTTATTTAACTCCTACAGTTATGTTAATGTAAATTAACATTACCCAACTTAACCCATAACATTCTGTAGTGCATTTGTCAGTTTGCTTTTGAACAGGGGCTTTGTCACATGCCCTCAGTGATTGTCTCGCCTTGGAGGTCACTGCAAAGAAGGAAGCACACACATACACACACACGTATTTATATATCTCTAAAGAGAGATATATAAACATCATGATCAAACTAAAGGGCTAGTTAGCTCATTCTCTTTCTGAAGGCTTAAACAATAGAAAAAGAATAGTTGAAGACAGCCTACAACTGTTTCAACAGACTCTTTGCAACTTTAATGGAAGAGTAAAATATATATCACAGAAGTTAGAATAAAATCAGCTTTATGGCTCTTTGTTGAAGATGATTTTTTCCCCTGTCAAAGATACAGTAGAAATAAAAACCAATATTGGAAAAAAAGATTGAGAATCCCTTGACATAAGATAGATCTCCAAAGCCACTCTGAGCAAGTTCAGTGTGACTCAGGTTTTTCCAAGATACATAAGTTAAAACTAGGGCATTAGCAAGCCCGGAAAGCAGTAATAAATTCAGCTTTGAGGTTAAATACCCAGAATTAAAATGATCTTCACCACTAAAGCAAACAAGAGGAACCCGTGAGTAGTTACTACACAATACCTCATTTTCATCTCTTACATTGCATAGTACAAAGCAAAGTGCTGGAGAGCGGTGTGCACACGTATTAAACAAGTGAAAGTGCTGGAGGGAAGTGGAAGAACCTTTAGGTACAAAGTGACAGCAACTTGAGACTGGGGTTTGTGTGTTGCGTGGTCAGGGCAGGAATCATTTATTCAGGGAGAAGAGCGAGGCGTCGCGGAGGCTGCGCAGGCTGGCGCTGATGTCCCGCCTCTGCTTGAGGCTGCACCTGCCCGGGTACTGCGTCGTGTAGCTCGCAGGGACACGGCCCCGCCGGGACAGGATATCCACCATGTGGCTCAACTTCGACCTGATGGTGGAGTAGTGGAATTGCCTCTCTTTGTGCAGTTTCTGGAAATATTGTGCCCTGTGACTACCGGAATATTCAAAGGAGCGGAGAGAGGATATTGAGCCTGCAGAGCTCGCGAGAGAGCGCTGGGACGATGATGAGGATAACGATTGTAGACTAGAACTGGATACAGCCTTTCCAGACAGAAAATACTCTTCTTTTGAAAACTTTCTGGGAAGGAGGGGTGTTTCTGTGCCCTCCTCTTCCTTTGTCTGTGTCACTGCAGTCTTCAGCAAAATGGATGTCTGAGTGCCTGTCACTCTGGCAGCGACAGAAGCCTGAGTGCTGGTGTCTGCTGTGGCAGTGCTGGCCTGAGTGGCTGCATTACATTTGGTCACAGCTGCCACCTCTTCCCACGGGCCAGTTTGAGTTGATGCACTTTTCTGTTCCACTGTGGCCACTTGATTGCTGAACGACTCCTCTTCACACAGGCAAGAATGCCTCAGGTTACAAAGCTTTCCTGCAGGAGTATGTTCAGTCTGATCTGTTTTTTCCAGCAATTTCTTTGGAGTGCTAGACAGTCTGGCAAATTCTGCTCTCAAGTTGCCTTCCACAGTATATTCTTTAGAGGATTCTGTTCTGGTCAGCAGGTGATCAAACATGCCACTGTTCCTGCAGCTGGACGGTCGCTTTGGGCTGATGGGCAGGGACTGGGCATAGAGAATCCTGAACTGGAGGTCAAAGTGTTCAACCACTTGACCTGACAACACCAACAAGTTGCTGCTGTTCAGCTTCCCATCAGACCATGTGAAACTGTTGAAAACAAACCAAGACTCACCGTTAATCTCCAGTGCATTTCAACAATACAGCTACAGACAGCAAGACTCAGCTTAAGAATGAAGGTAAGAAGTCAACAGACTATTCATTTCCACAGGAAGAACTCTATTTAGCTATGGACAAGCTCTCTGCTAGCAACAAGTCTTCCAAAGGTGTTTTCAGATTTGTGTCAGCCCCACTTTGACTCAGCTAGTCCATATGCCATTGGCACTCATTAACACCGGGCAAACAGCAGAGTTAACACATCCTTTTGCAGCAAATGCCCATTTCTACAGCTTCACTGGGCACCAGCAGACCCCAATACTTGCCTGTAGGAGCCTGTTGCCACTCTAATGCCATCAATTAACATGAACTTCTCCTTGGCTTTCCCGACAATTTTGGCACCTGACCTCATGTAGTACGTGCTCCCTGTGAGAGTTCGAACTCTCATCATCTGGTTCAGAAAAGAAAGGAAAAAAGTAACACCAAATTCAAGTTAACTTCCAAAAACTTTCGATGAGCAATTCTACTCAAAAGCGGCTGCGCACAGTCTGGAAGATAGGAATGAAATGAACTTTTTAATATATACAGTGTGTATATGAGTGTTTTTAGTCACACAGTGCTAAATTGCTGTTAGATTAGGTGAGAACAGTCCGTTCCAATTAATTACTGCCCAGGAAGGCAGCAGTGTTTTTCCCTTTCCAGACAAACTTTTACTGCAGTGAACATTAGCCTATCCAAGCCAAGCCATAACAGAGCCATGTCTGTTTATATTCACAGCAGCTAAGCAAATCACCTGGCTCACATCATCCAAACCCTTTTAAAAGAAAGTATTAGGAAAGAAAGCAGATGATACCAGAGCTGTACCACCCTTTAGCTTCCCACGTTTCTGTTTTCCTTAACAAGCAGTTCCTTGAGCCAAAGAATAAAGCTATTTAAATATTGCAAAATTAAATCCCTGAAAATTGCTGCATCCTCAGGACAGGGATCCCAGTGCACACAGCACGTGGGGCTGGTGCACATCATGGTTGTATCTCCTGCGTGTGTGCAACAGACAGGTTGTTTTAGCCTTTCAAGGCAGTCTGATGCTTTATAGAAAGGTTTCTTTGTTATGCATAAACTGTGCCACAAAAATAAAAACAAGCCACACTGACCCCAATTTATTACTTACACTTTCCTGCTCAGGACAAACTCCCAAATTGTTGCACATTTCCAAGAAATGGGGCACAAAGTCCTGGTCAAGAAGGATGTAGACAGGGACTTGGCGGTTGTTATAGGCATCCTGAAGGTCACTGAAGATCTCAATGTCTGTGAAGGAATCCATGACAAGGGCGATCACCTGCAAGGAAAGTCACAACACTTACTCAAGGGATTTTTTTTACACGAGGCCACTGCCTCCCCTGCTGCTATCATCAGGGCCTCATGCACATTTCCTTGTCCTGCTGCACAGGCCCTGGCAAGTTCTAAAAGATTTCTATATTCCCATAACACTCCTGTAAATTCACTGTGCCCCAGCAGGCAAAGCGTAAGCCTGAAAAGGTTTTTTCTGTGTCTGCTGCTTTTGTACACTTTCACATCTTCCTTTCCTACACAATCCCCTATAATGTGGCCAAACTGGGGAAGCTGTCACAGCGGAATCTGGACTCCAGACAAACCATCTCTACACCTCTTCTCCCAGTGTTTCAACCAGCTACAGGAGAATTAGCTCAAATGGCCTCCTTGTTGTCAGATCTCACAAACCCCAGCTGATTTCCAGACTCTACCTGGTTTCTACATTCTTACTGAGTTTCTATCCCTCACCTTCACAGGAAATCCCTCCACTCACTCAACAGTTCTTTCAAAAAGACAAATCCTAAGATGAGACTATCACATCTATGAACCATCTCTCCAGCTAATTTAGAGCCACCTTATACACTGATTTGGTGCTAGAGTTCTCACCCTTCAAAACCACTCCTGTGTAGGGACCCAAAGGCATAAAGGAATCAGCTTTATGACTGAATTTTCCACTTTTCTATTAGACAAGCATCAAGAACAATGATAATACAACCCCTGTGGGTACCTGGCACCTCCCTTATCAGCTGGAGGCTGCTGCAGCACACCCAAGGTGTGTAAGCACGCAACACAGCTGCTCTGTGTGTGGCATGGCCTGTACTCACAGGAAACCTTTCCCACAGGAACAGGCTGAGCTTTGCATTCCCACCTCTGTCCTGCTCCCTAAGGGACTGGTTCTGTTTGGCTGAGTTCTGACACATAACATGCACAAGCACATGGGTATTTCTAGATAAAGTTACTTCGTGTTGGTGCTTCTCGCGTGTGTCCTGAGCTTCTTGCCACCCAATCACTTGCCTAAGTGCTGAAGAAGATTAAAAAACCAATAAGATGCTTTGGACAAGACCAGACAAGTAAGAAAACCATCCCTGAAAACAAAACAATTCACACTAAATCCTTGGGAACACTGATGCCTTCATATGACAGCTCAATTCACACCACGTTTGAGTTCTAGTCCCAGAATTAGCAGCTGGAAAAAAAACCCCAGTTTTGCCCAAAATGTTTAGAGGAATGAGAAAAAAACCTTTTCTTTACTCATCCATTCAGGATAGCAAGGATAAGATTGCAGCAGTCACTTGAACTAACTGCAGAAGAAGAAATTGTGCAGCACCTGAAGTTTTCCCAGTCTTCACATTATCTTGAGGAACTCAGAAAGGATTGAGAAGTGTCATACAGAATCTGACATTCAGTAAATTTTAGGCTGTCAAAAATGTCCGTTTATGTCCACAAAAACGCTCCCTGGATCAGGCACAGCCACAAATGGGGCAGGAGCATCTTGCCTTGCTCAGTGCGAGGGAAGGTGTTTGTCGGGATGCTGCAAGGAACAGCATTACAAACAAGCACAGCTTTTGGGGGGAATAATTGTCTTTATGGTGTTTATTCAAGTTACCAGACTAGGCTCACATACCTGCAGGGATTGTTTGAGAAATGAGCTTCCTCTGTGACCGTTTCTGCAAGGAGCCTGTCGTTCGTGTCATCCTCACACACTCCCTAAGCTTCTGCCCTCGGAAGGGAGTAGAGACTAAGCTCGATTGCTGATTCAGGGTGTGCCGTGCACGTTACACAAAGAGACAGGGGGTTGCTTCATCTGGCCGCCCAAAAAGGAAGCTACACATTTAAATTGTAGCTGAGCCAATGGAATGGCTGCTAAGGAGAAGGGTGGTTCCCGGCTGGGGATTCCAGTTGGAGGCTATAAACTCCGGGAATGCAATGAGTTACAGGGAACAGTTACAAGTTACTACGCCACGTGATTTTCAAGCCACATTGTGCATCAGAACAAAAGCTTCCACTCCTGTAGGAGTAAAGTCCTGTCCAAAGCAGTTCTGTACGTCACTTGGGGGCAATTTGCGAGCTAAGGAAGGGTTATACAATCATGGTGTTATATCTATGGGTAACCTTTTATAGAAGAGGCTTTTTCTGTGTCACACACTTTAAAGGACGGCAGGACGTTTCTGCAAGCGAACCCGTCCGGCAGAGCACATCCGTGGGGAGTCTTGAATAGGAGAGCTTTTGCTCCTAGTGAAAGCAGGGTCAGCTGGGTACAGCGGCTGTGCCGGCCATGGCAGCAGCGCTGCGGGACGGGGAGCTCTCGGCGCTGCACCCCGCGAGCAGCCGGGAAAGGGAGGGCTCGCAGATGGGGCAAAGAGAGTGCCCCTTCTGTACTTTCGAGCTTGTCCTCCTTCATGAGACACTGTCTGCTCGACAAGGGTTTTAAAGCCACTTGCCTTTGTTCGGTGTCCCACGGCGACGCTCAGCGGTGCCGATTTTTGATGTGCTCGCAGACCCAGGGGAGAGGGGCCCCGCGCAGGGCAGGGAGCGGGGCGCTCCCCGGGCACTCACCTGCCGGGCGGAGCGGATCTGCCGCCGCACCGCCTCCTTGCAGCCGTAGATGCTGTCCCCGCAGCCGGGCTGGAAATGCGCCTCCACCCGCGTCAGCCCGCGGAAGGCGCCGCTGGCGAAGCCCGGCCAGCCCAGCTCCAGCGCCGGCGGCTCCAGGTCCGAGCGCTCGGGGAAGTAGGTGAGCGACGAGGCGTCGAGCGAGGCGCCGGCCGACGGCTCGGCCGCCGGCTCCGGGCCCGCGGCGGGCGGCAGCGCGGCCCGAGCGATGTCCTGCACCTCGGGCTCCGACAGGAAGGGCGGCAGCTGCTCCCGCCGCAGGAAAGCCCGCAGCGCCTCGGGGCCGCCCGCCACCAGCTCCTCCAGCGCCAGGCGCTGCGCCTCGCTGTACGGCCCGGCCGGCGGCGGCCAGAGCCCCGAGCCCTCCTCCAGACACTGCGACGCGTTGGCCATGGCCGGAGCGCGGCACCGAGCCCCGGCGAGCGCTTCGCGGCGAGTTTGAATCCAAACAGCGCGGCCGCCGCTGCCGCCTTCCCCGCCCCGAGCCGCAGTTGGCTCCGGCGGGGCGGCACCGCCTCCGCCGGGCGGGACCGGCACGGAGCTCCGCGGCTGGGAACGGCCCTGCCGGCCTTCAGCGGGGTTCCCCGGCTGGAACAGCCTTGCTGAGCCCTGCCGGCCTTCCGTGGGATTCCCCTGCTAGGAACACAGCCCTGCTGAGCCCTGCCGGCCTTCCATGGAACTCCCCGGTGGGAACACAGCCCTGCTGAGCCCTGCCGAACCCTACCGGCCTTCCATGGAGCTCCCCAGCTGGAAAAGCCCTGCCCGAGCCCCGCCGGCCTTCCATGGGACTCCCCTGCTAGGAACACAGCCCTGCTGAGCCCTGCCGAACCCTACCGGCCTTCCATGGAGCTCCCCGGCTGGAACAGCCCTGCCCGAGCCCCGCCGGCCTTCCATGGAACTCCCCTGCTAGGAACACAGCCCTGCTGAGCCCTGCCGGCCTCCAGTGGAGCTCCCCGGCTGGGAACAGCCCTGCCTGGACCCTGCCCACCTTCAGAGGGCCGGCAGGGATCGCGGAGCTTTTGCCCCGAACAGAATCACACCCCTCTGAGAAGGACGCTCGTAATGATGCGTGCTAACAAATGCTGGAGCTAAAGCCTTTGAACGGAAGGCAGGCACAGCTCCGGCTTTTCCAGCTTGTCTCCAGCTCCAACTGCCGCACTTCACAGAATCACGGAATATTCTGTGCTGGAAGGGATCCCCAAGCCTCATCAAAGGGCAATTTCCAGCCGTGCACAAGGCAGCACCGGGAGTCCCACCATAGCCCTGAGAGCATTGTCCAAGCGCTTACTGAGCTCTGCATTTGAAAGAAAGAGTTACACCCACCCTCTGCCGAGATTTCCTCTTCTAGACATCCCCTGGCTATAGACAGCAGAGAGGTAGAGATATTTAAGAGTGACACAACTTAAACCAGTCAAAAAACATAAACCAACAACAACAAAAAAAAAAAAGTGGCATTTTTGTATTATTAAAAGAAATTTAATATAATTTTTAAATTAAAAAATTCAATCTCTCTATTAAAGACACTGAGTCAGGTGCTAATACTGTCAAACACGCTTTTGGCATGAGTTTTACATAAAGTTTAAGATTTTATGCATTGCTTCAACATGTTAAGAAACCATCTTCATACTTACAGTAGCAATAAAGTCAATTCCATACAATATCAAATATCCTTTTTTTTTAAAAAAAAAGTTTTAAATATATTAGACTCTGATTGCCAAAATGCCATTTTATACACAAAGCTGCTAATACAATATACAGTTCTTACATTATTTTTTTTTTCTTCACATAAAATACATCTCATCAAGTTTTATTTGTACATCGCTTACTACTGATCAATGGAATTACGAGTTATTGCAGAAGGCTTGCCAGCATCTCTTACTGTCCTGTACACGCAGCAGGGTTATCCACACTCCTGCAACCTCACACTGCAATCTGAAGGCTGAAGATGTAGTGGTGGCAATACTAAGGCTGCATCTGCACCGTTTAAAAACCCGTATCTCCCCTCCAGCTGCGGGTGGAGATTGTTGCATTGGTGTAGCTTTGGGAACAGGTATCTCGAGCAGAGTCTCCTCTGCTACAGCTTCCATGGTCGAAATACAGCAAAATATTCTAGGTCAGAATTGTGCCACGGCAGATGTTGCCTAGAGAGCCCAGTGGTATTTGAATTGTGTGAGGGAACTGAGAAGTCCATTACCAGTCTGGCCGACATGAAAACAGAATAAAGGTGGAGAACAGCCAGGGAGAACTGTTCTGTCGCACAGCCACGGGCAAAACAAAACAAAAAATGTAAATATGTTCTGCTGTAAGAACTTGCTGCTGCAAGCATGTTCTGGATTCTGCCTGTAGAGAACTGACACACCAAAGCAGTCAACGTGACTTGCTAAAATACAATGAAGCCCCTGTGCATTTCCTTTCTGTATATTTAGGAAAAGAGAAGTGGCAATCATGAGAGAAATCAAAAGAGCAAATAATAATGTCAAAACCTGGCATGCTCTGAACAGTTATCCACCTGCAAAAGTCTCCAAGTTAAAGATCAGCAAGAACTGTATAGTCACCACAAACCTTCCAGAGATGAGTTACCTTTAGCAAGTATAAGGCACAGAAATAACCCAGGTGTAGGGAGAAACCTTCCAGACAACAGTTCACCCATGGCTCACTGGAGTCCAGTGCTATCGCTTTCTCCGGATATTCCCTTTCCCATGGTAACTGATTTTGTTTCAGCAGGGGTGATGTGGGTAATCAGAGCTCCAAGACCGAAGAAAAAAGGACACTAGACAGAAGTTGTAATGTCATTTGGGAGCTTTTAAGGGATTTCAACGCCATGAAGTAAGACCCTGCTCAATAAACTGGAGAATTCACTGCCTCCACTGAATATTGCACTGAGTCATTATTGCTATTGCCCTGCCATGCTCTTCTCCTTCCCTACCAGGAGTTCCTCATCCAGGTGGTTCTTCAACCACACCTCCAAGATGGCACAGAATCACATCAGCTAGAGTCAGTTCTTCCCAAAACTGGGAGGGTTTTAAGATTCAGGAGCACCAAAGAAGTGAAATTAAGTGGGTTGAAATCACATCACGTGGTATGTGAAACACACATCCAAGTCTGATTTCAAACAGATCCCAGAAATGGGACTTAAGCCCTTATCTAACATTTCAGTGCTGGGGCTTCCGTGGCTGAGCTCTCTAAAGTACAGACTTTGTTTTGAAAGACACCTTTTTTTCCATCTAACAAATTTCTTTCAACATGGAATGCAAAGCTGCTCTCATCAACCACTTAGTTTGCTAGAAATAGTATAAATTCAGCACACAGGAAAATGTGAGGAGAAGAAAGGTTTATTCTTGAGCAGCTCTGTCTGCAACAGGCCTGTCAGTACATTCACATTCACATATCTTTGCACAGTCTCTACGAACAACTACAACCTCACTTGGCTCACTGGTAGCTGAACTGGGACTCAAACCTGGCCTTGAATCTGTAATTAGATCTATTTATTGATCTTAAATCCATTCAGAATATCATCAAAACCTCAAATGCTCCTCTAACAAACTAAGATATGTCAGTCACCAGAGGATTTCAAGGTTCTACAGCTTTTTAGCCACATTAAGATCCAATGAAACAGCCAAGTGCCCTCTGCTCTGTATCTCAGCTTTCCTCTGGGATGGCCTTTAAAACACACAGCTATCAAAATGTCACTACTGTTGTAACACTGCTAAATTTTACCGTGAAAAGTGTTATTCCTAGAGGTAGGCTACTACAATGCCCATGTAAGAGGATCTATGTGGTTTTTATTCCCCCAAAATCCTGTTTTTCTCCAAAAAATAGTTCACCAGAAGCAGGTTAATTATCCACCTTACAGAATCCCTCATCCCAGACCTACAACCAACAGCTCTGCCACTGCTCCCCAGGCAGTGACCATTATACCCCAAATGTCATCACACAGAAGCATGAATAATTCCAGGCCATTCTTCAACAGCCTTCCAACTCATGCCCTGGTGCAACTTCAGCCCAAAGCCTGTGGCAGGTAAATACTTGGTGGGGCTGTGAAATATACCCTGCAAGACTTATCCCTTACTGCCTCTCACCATTAATAATTCTCCTGTCTGATTAAGAATGGATTACATTTGATCAGACACTGCTAGACTTCACAGCTAGGATGATGAGTTCCCAGAGTTTTACTTTTGTGAAATACCAATGGAAGCCAAAAAGCTCTTTGTCTAAAATGGACTGGTTTCCTGCAAGCCTCACTTGCTTTACACTATTGCATTCAGTGATATCCTTTTAACTTCCTTGGAATTAGGCAGGGTTCAATACACTTGCTAGCACAAAGAAGGAAAAGGGCCCTACTCCTCCTTTGCTGGGAGGGAAGGCAACATCTGGGCCCAAATTTTGCACCATATACAACCTGGTAGATAGCGGCACCAAAATTTGTTAGAGTGAGTTCAGAAATCTCATTAGGATGGATGTGGAGAGACAAACCTCACCACCATGGGAGAGGAGAGGCACCTGAAAGATCATCTCCCCTGTTCTGCAATAGCCAGGCCACACTTGGTGTTATCCCAGAATAATTCACTCAAAGTAATCAGAAGATCCACTCTTTACCACACACAGATGCAGTAAAGTCTTTCCAGTCACCAAATCATCCTCTTGCTACTAGAGAATGACATAAAGAACCCCTTAAGGTCAAGCACAAGAAGTATTTTCTAGTCCTATAATTAGCATGTTTCAACAAGGGAGGGAGCCCAACGTCTCTGAATGCTTTAAACTCTCCCTTTAAGCAGAACCGGGGTTTTAAGTGAACCAGATCAACTGCTACCACTTTCTAGTTTGCACCTAAAACTGGTGAGGAAAGACAATTCTATCTTCATAGAATTCAAACCATTAAATTGTCAGCCTGGTACCTCACAGGTCCAAAAGTGTCTCCTGCACAGCGTGGCAGTGGTGGTGACACAGAGCCACCTCTGCTCCTGGAGGAACCCAGAGCCCTGTGTGGGAATGCATCCAGCCCCAGCAATGGGTGGATTTCATGGGGGGCAGAGGGTAGCAGTTAACAGTCACTGGCAGCCTCAGTGAACTTTTTATAGCCTAGAAAAGTTAAGGCTGTGAGGAGCCCCACAGAGGCAGAGTACAAGTGAAGGCCAATATTGATGTCTAACAGGAGCCAGATAAAAGGAAGATGAGTGGAAGCTGCATTTGCTGTTGCTTAGCTGAAGCACAACTACATGAGCTGGATTTAATCCACTGATGGCTTACAGAGACCCAAACAGGTTTAACTACAGGTTTAAGTCTTCAGAGTTTGGAATTGAAGCTGCCCAAGAAGACACATAATCATGCAGGCTAACAGTTACGTGTGTGACAGAGGAGTTAAAGATTTACAGTTACTTCTTAGATACGACTGAAGCGTGGCCAGTTCCTCAGAGCTGTCCCACACTCCTCTCACCTCCCCCAGGGACACAAAGCCTGAACTTGCTGCAAAGCCAGTGCCAAACCCCCGGGCTGACCCGTGCCAGTGTTTGCCAGGTGGGCTGTCAGAGCTCACACCAAGACAGTGCTGGCACTGCAGCTCCACAGCAGAGAGGCTTTGTTAAGTACTGATGGTGTCAGGCAACTCCCACAGACACAGAGGCATTTCAGCCTTCCTCTGCCAGCTGCTACCCACTGCTGACAGCTTCAGCAAAGGGAGCTGGAACGCAAGAAAACATCTCCTGTCCTGCTGCAGTGCTCAACTACCGCAGGGATGGTTAGTTATTTCTCAGCCAAAGACTGCAGGTTAATCCAAGTGTCGTCACATCTACGGGATTAGAAATGCTTTCATGGTGTTCCTAGGTTAGTATTGGCAAGCCTTTCCCTCCCATCCCTCCTGAGCCCTGTGGTTCTGGAAATCCAGAAAAAATCAGAACACAAAGCGTATTGCCCCTAGTATCTGTGTTGAGCATACAGAGTAAACAAACAGAATCAATAGGAAAGTGAGATCAACAAAAGTATTTTCAGTTTTAACAAATTAAGAGTCTAAATAGTACAAATAAGTTTTTTAAATTACTTATCCCAATATAGACCTTTGTCAGTATTTTATTGCAGTAAAATTCTATTGCCAGGGCCCCTTTATTGCAACATCAGTTTTAAAGCCGATTGAGTGAAGCCTGTTCCAGGAAAAGTTCTGCTTCAAACCTGATGGCAGTCTGCAGCGACGAGCTGACAGGAGCAGAACAGGACCCAGCCAGTGCACAGTTCGTGATGGTGAGCTGTCACTGCAAGGAGGTAACACCTTGCAAACTTCCCAAGTGCAGCCTCTGTGCTTGCTCGTTACTCTGGCCCAGGAAGGACTGGATCCAGCTGTGTGGAAAACAGCTCTGTCCACTCTTGCAAGCCTCACGCGGGGGCTGACCTCCCCTCCAGGATATGTGCATCACCCAGGAGTGAAAACACAGGTCTGAACTGTCACCTTCCAGCTGCTGGGTGACTTACAGCAAGAGGCTCAGACACAAAGATTTGAATTCAGATCCTTTCTTTGTTCCAAGGCATCTCATGACTTCCCAAGGATGGGGAGGCAGCACGCCATACCTTCTTCCCCAGGGAGCAAGACTAAGGAGACTCTGACATCGTACTGATGTGCATCCCTTCCTCTCCTAAGAGCCTTGCTCCACCTGCATTACTGCTCCAGCTGCAATGGGAGTAATTGGCAGGGTAAAGTACAATTCGAGATGAACGAGGCTGCCACAGTCAGGATGTCCATAACCAAATTCTCCCTCTGGAATGCAAACAACCCGGCCACTGCCATAGACGCAACCAGCCCACCCACGTGTCTCCTTTCCTCCGGGGTGAGACACACACCAGACTAGGAAATCCTGCAGCACCCGTGCACCTTCTCCTCCATTTCCTCCATGGGAGCCTTGAATTTCAAGAGGGGCGGATCACCACTGGACACTGTGTAATACACCGAGGTCCCGTTGGAGCTGTAGGGAGAAGTCCTGGATTCGATTAAGTGCGATTTGGCCTCGCCCACGTTCTCAGCAACTCCTGCCATGCCGGTGCTGAAGTGCGTGCTGAGGAAGGGGTGCTGGAGGAGTTTGGCTGCAGCTCGCTGCCGCTTCAGTTCCGACAGCGTTTGGTGGTTGTGCTCCTTGTAGGTGCCCCAGAACTGCGGGGCCTCGGGCAGCGCGGGGCTGCCGTAGGGCAGCGCGTGCCCGGGGTTGCCGTCGGGGTCAGCGTGCACGCTCCAAATGTCCCCGTTGGAAAAGGTGTACTGGTAAGGGCTGGCAGATGCCATCAGTCCGTTCTGCAGCGGGATCTCGCTGTCACACTGCGTGCTTTTGTTCGCTAGCTCCGGGAGGAGGGAGGAGTTCTCCAGCACTGAATTCTGTAACAACGAGACATGAAAAGAGCGTTTTCCCCCGTTCCCCACAGCAGGGTTCATCCCTGTGACACCTCCTCAGCCTGCTCACACTCAGCCTTTCCACCAGGCAGGTGCTGCAGCACAAACATTGAATGCCCCACTAATGCTGTGAGCCCCAGGCAGGAACTGCTTCCCAAACAGGACATGGAACCTTAACTAGGAAGGCCTCACACACACACACACAAATAATATGTTTATCTATAGAACGTGACAATAACATAATTAAAAGCAAGTAACTGCAAAGCAAGTTTACAATTCTTTTGTGCTTACCAGTTTGTGAGCTTTAGAATAAAAGGCACACGATATTTTTTTGGAGCATCCTGGTTCATTTTTATCTCAAAACTCTGTATGCAGCTGTAAATCCAAAGCAGGCTTTCCACTTGAGTGCGACATCCCAGGTTATACCAAATGAGAATTTAGTCTTTTGCTTACATGTACAAATTTTTCAGCCACACCTTCCACCCAACTGCTACTGAACCTGCACCACCAGCCCTCCTCAGTGACGCCCATGGAAGAGAAGAGATTCCTTACAGGGTCTGTATTCTCCTGGTCAGACCGAGTCTCCCCAATCTCTCCAACAAGACCTGAGTTTCTTCCTTCTTCTGCTGCCCCTAGTTGCTGCCACACCATGGCCTCCTTCTCACACTCCTTCCTGTAAAGGTTTGTCCGGTCCGAAAGGCTGGCCCTCCTCACCACCTTCCTGTGGGACAGGGACAAGGGGCATCAAAGCTGGGAGCAGGACATGACATTTCCTCTGAGCCTGTAGCTCTTCTCACCTCCTCCTCCTCCTCCACACACTTGACAGCCTCTCCCTCTGGAATGGAACGTGGATTCAGCTTCCTGGCACCCACGCAAAGCGAAGGCACTGGATGGATACTGAAGGTGGGAGGAATTCTAAGGAGCTCTGAACTGGCGCTGCAAATCTGTGTCAGAGCTCATGCAGGTCACCTTATGAACCTCTTCTGCAACCACTGGAGTAAATGTAAAGGAAATGGCCCACGCTTTGGTGTCCAGTAAACATCTTATAAAACATCTTCAAACTGTGTCTCAGCACTGCATCTTGGCCATACTACTGAAAAGCTCAAGTTCATCCACTTGAAGCATTGATTTTCCAACACCAGTTTCAGAGGTTTAACAGGGTAAATTCTCACCATTTGGTCCCGTGCTCAGGGAAGTTCTTAAACCACACCAGCACAAAACCATTTCCCCCCCAAGAATTAGCACCTCTTCCTAGTGAAAAAGCCACTCTTCAAAGGAGCTTTGCTTTCAGCAACCAAAGTGAGCTACTGCCTTTCACGAGTTCATTCAGAAAGGACAGGTGGGTCGTTCCCCCCACCTCAGGGTGCTCTGCAACCACACCTGGGTGGCCAGGCCAGTGCCCCAGTGACCTGCAGGGAACAGCACAACTCACCCCCGGCTGCCCGTGCTGGACGTCCTGCGGCTCAGGGAGGATTTATGTCTCATCTGAGACTTCATGATCACATCGTGTTTGTGTTTCAGCTCCAGAAGCAGCACTTTGAACTCCTCCTCTTCACACAGATCTATGGCACACACGGAGCAAGCCCTTTGTCAGACAGTTCTCATTAGCACCACGTTATTAATTGTGCCTCCCTAGTTAGACACCAGGCTCGTAGGGCTGCACACAACAGCGGGGATACCCCAAGCACAAGGGATAAAACATAGGAAACACCCAGCAGGAAGACTTGGTGCTTGGGAAATGCCTCCTTCCTTCTTTTTATGAGCAGGAAGAAGCATTTTCTGCAGTAAAGTAGGTACTTCAAGACTTCAGTCCCAGTTAAAGAAACTTCAACTTTGATTCTAAAATGATATCTAAAAAATTATGCTAATGCTTCTGAAAGCACCATGTGAGGATGTGAGGCCAATTTCTTAGCCATTTCTTCTTTAAGCTTCATAAACTCACCTATTGGCATCTCATCCAAAGATGTCCTGGCACTCAAACTGGCCCCATGGGACACGAGCAATTCAGCCATCTGCATCTAAAGAATGCAAAGAAAGCCAAGTTGATAGAGGTATTTTGGGCAATTTATGTTTTCCTCCCTGAAGCTGAAAGGTTGGAATAAGATGAGAGGCAATGGCACACGGGTTCCACTCGCCTCAAATAACTCTGGTGTGTGTGTGATGTTAAATATTGTTCCCACCATCCACCTGCACAGGCATGCTCTGCCTGAAATTTCTCAGCAACCAGCTCTTTTTGGAGCCCGTGGGACCTCCTCTGATGCTGTCCAGAGAGCCCAGGCCCAGGACAGATTTATTCCATTTGCAGAGCACTCCACAGTTTGTCCAGGCAGAAAGAAAGGCCACCCTCACACATGACAGAGAGAAATCCTTACCTGTCCCCAGAAAGCAGCAGCATGCAGAGGCTCCCAGCCATCCCAGTCCTTGACATCCAGGCTTGCCCCCTGGTCAAGAAGCACTTCAGCTGCATGCAGATAACCATTGGCTGCAGCTATATGCAGCTAGGAGATAAGGAACAGAGCATGAGCCACCTGCAAGGACCACGAAGGGTTTCACACACCGAGTTTCAGAGGATTTTCTTGGCTAATGTTTGAGCCTAGAGCTGGACAGGGAGCACGTCTCACACTGGGCAGATGGCACCAGGTCAAAAGCAAGTGGTTCCTGTTACTAAAGCTCAGGATGGCCTGCATGTAATTTCATTTGGAGAGGAAATTGCTTAACTCTTCTTAGAATAACTTAGATATATGGATGAGAAAAATAATGCAGTCACATTTTAAATCAAGGGGTTTTAAATGCTTCCCAATCTGTAGGGAAAGCACCACCAAAACACGAGCCTGCAATGCAGAGTATCATCCCCTGTAAGTTCTGCATTCCTCATGCCAGAAGAACATCTCCTCTGCCCTACTAAAGTGCTGTGGATGTGATTTTTTTTGAGTCAAATTTACAGTCTGCTTTAGTCAGGACTCTCTCTGTGCAATTGCACTTCCAATCACACTGTAATTATTTTCACCATTTGAAAGTCAAAAACATTTTAATTGGCTACTTTAACTTAAGGGAATATGATTTTTCAGACATTGGCTTCCAACTACAGCCACCACATTGGAGACAATCAATAATGGTCTCTTCTAGTCTCCCAGCTTCGTGTCTCTGAAGAGTTTCATAATTGCAGCCTGCTGTTGCATCTCTGAGGCAGACATTGACCCATGCACTGCTCTGAAGGGATTAACTCCTCTCAGAGTTCCTCCTACTTCAGTTGTGCTAAAGGCCAGAATCAAAGCTTATTTCAAAAAATTTTTTATGAGGATGCCACCGCACAGAGTTAAAACTTCATCCGGAAATAAATTCTGATGCTTTCTAGCAACTCAATTAATTTCTACATAAATTTTATCCCACTTTCTAGAGGCCACATGAATTAATAAGGAATCAGTTGGGGGTGATACAAAAGGGGGAGCCAAGAGGTCTGCTTAAATGTATGTATATAATCCTTGTTAAAGGGAAAAATGTGTTAAAAAATAAGCTGCAATAAAAACTTCAATCATCCAAGCTTACCTTCGAGGGAGCCTGCCCTCCCCTTACACTTCTGGTATATGCTAAAGGTGACATTAAATTAAGAAACTGGAATGCACTGCCCTCAAACACATGAACCACGTGCCTGTATATCAGTTATGTTTGGACACAAGCATTCAGTGACCACGGCTGTATGAAATTCCTAGCACCTACAACCTCATTACTGAACAGTCCCTAAGCTGGGGCTGCTGTAAGACACAATTTAGGAGACACATTTGTGGGGTAAAAAGAACTCGGATTGTTCACCCTTCTCAGTCCCTGTCCAGACAAATCAGCTTGCTCTGTGCTGGACACTTGTCCTGGGTGCCCACCTCTGCCCAGGGGCAGGTGTGAAAAACACAGCAGCCACTGACCCTGTGTGAGCCAGATCCCACACAAAGCAGGAGGAGGCAGGAAGTCCCCAGGGCTCTCAGCACTGCATCCTGCTCCAGTAAGAACCAGAGGGCTCTCACATCTCCTCCACAGGACTCCAGCCAGTCCACGAGAAGCAGGAGGTTACTGGGAGGTTTTCCAGGCCCAGGTCCCTGCAGGTCAGCAGATGTGTTACGTTCTGTGGGATTTCTCCTCGCAGTGACTTGCACCTGTTCATTTTGTATAACTCCTGCTCCGGGGCAGGTTTCATAACCTCTGGGCTGAAGGAAAGCAAAACTGAAGCGGCTGCAGTTTCACTCACCAGCGTAGCACCTTGGGCATCGGTCCTGTTCAGGTCTTGTCCAGTCGCAAGTATGTCATGAATGTCACAGATCATGACCTGCTCCGGAGCAGCTCTCATCTCATTGATCCTTTCCTGGGTAATCCCTGTCAAAATTCCAGTTAGAAAGAGGACAGTTGGAAAGCTGGAGTCAAACTCTCCGCTGGTTGAGTAAAATAAGACTTTATGATGCTGATTGATACGACCCCACATCCTTCAATCCTCATGATCTTTAGGAATCAGAATAACCAGACAAAGTCAGGTCCCAAGAAATTATGCCAGGAGCAGCTGCCCGCTTTTCTCCAGAGGCAAATCCAGAGCTGAGAAACAGGGTAATTTTTAGTACCACATTGACCCATTTCTGTATTTTACATAAACTCAGTCTCCTCACCTTGATAGGCCATGCAAGTCTCAATGACATCCAGGGTTGGCTCATCTTCACAGAGGTCATATGGCATGTTGCCATCTGCATTGACTGCCAACAGGTCTGCTCCACTGCAAGGGGAAAGCTGAGTTACACCAGGAGGGACCTCAGACATCCCAGAGCAGGCAGTGCCAAACGCTGGGAGGAATGCTTAGGAAAAACTAACTGGGCTTTGATAGCTGCCCAAATGCCACCAAGGTACGTATGAGATAAGAAAGACTTGAAGCAAAGCTGTGGAGCTATGAATGGAGAAGATTAATTCCAGAAGTGGACAAAAGGCAGCACACTGTACCTCCTTCCTGAGTCAGCAACGCCCTGTGTTCCACATCCGCTCCATTTTTACAACCCTCATCCAAAAATTTCCCAACCCAAGTGGGAACATCCTCCAAGGGATGCTTGACTGCATCCTCTTCTCTCCTTCATTATACAGTCAAAGAAGAGCCAAGTTTTCCATGCTCATCTCCCAGATGACAGCACCACAGGGAGAAGTCTCCCTGCCTGAGGGAGAAGCAGCAGGCAGGGCTGTGCCAGGCAGCAGGTTGGCACTCCCAAAGCACCAGAGCTCTGGGAAAGGGAGGAGAGAGCTCCATACAGGCACAACTATCTGCTCCAGGCAGGATTCACCACAGGTGCTCATGAAACAGCCCAAAACACACCCGGCTTCCTCCTCCTTGCTGGCAAGTCTAGAAAGACTTGAGCTTTAGGGACTTGGTGAAGCACCCTGTGTCCCCACTGGGGATCAAACGTTGCAGGAAGTTTACTGGTCACTAATTAAGACCCAGTGAGACAGGTCACAAAGTTCACCCAGGTGTCTGAGTTACACCAACACTGCTGCCCTCCTGCACTGGTGTCTGCTTGACTGGGGCTGGAAGATCTGAAATGAAGTTTAGGAGTTTGAGGGTGGATGCTGCTTGGCCGCTCCTGTTTCTACCCCCTCAGTGACCACAGGCACACACAGACACACCAGAATACAGGCAATAAGGGGCACATTTTGGCCCAGTCTCCAGAAGCTTCACAAAACTGAGCCTAGTCATCTAGAGGTTTATTGTCTCCTCAGCCTTTCTGCTCCTCCTCCTTCACCCCCTTCCCCCCCAAGAAGGGAACAATCACCACTGCTGCAGTCTCCCAAGATACTGAGCAGCCTCAGCTTCCATCCACAGAAGCTGTGGGCAGGATCAGACCCGCAGAAAGGACAGACACAAAAAGCCACCTACTGCTGGATGAGGATCTTCACCAGGTTGATATGACCACAGGTGGCTGCTGCGTGCAGTGGAGTCCACAGCTCGTTGTCCTTGGCGTTGACGTTGGCCCCGTGGCTGAGGAGGAGCTTGACAATGTCCTCATAGTTGTCTATGCAGCACTGGGCAGGAAGAAATGCAGACAGATTGGGGTTTTTTTTAAACTTTGGGAAAATGAGGGTTCATACCTGCTCAGCTGTGAAATAATCAAGGGCACCTGGACATGGAGACCTACTTTATCCTGCACTGCTTGGCAAGGAGCATCTCCAGCAGGGTGAAACACCAAATTGAGCTCCAGCAGGAGCAGAGCACCTGCACTGGACAGACCAAAGGGTCACTGGGGGTTTCCAGGGCTCTCTGGTGTGGGAGCAGAACCAGCAAGGAATAACAGCAAACACGCTCACAGCTTCTATTCCACTGTGTCTTCCATATTCAAGAGCAAACATAGCAGAAATTCACTGTAACCAGTATAACCGCATACCAAGGGAGGAACTGACAAGCTGACATTCCCTTTTCTTGGGGAAAATCCCACACACTGGCATGTGATGAGCAAAAGCCTTCCCAGGAGCTCACTCTGCCTACCACAGTTATCTGGAGAGGCACAAACTGGAATCCCAGAATTATGAGGTACTTTGCAGGGCACTTTTCAGTTCCTGAATAAAACCAGCTTCCTTCCTGCATTTAGAGCATAGCCCAGCAGGCCAGAAGGGCCTCAACCTCTTTCCTTTGGTGAAGGTGGAATTTGCTCTTTGATCCACCTCTTGTTCACCTCTAGACATGAACGCGCATGTGATAAAGACATCAAAATGAGATTTATTCTCGTGCAAGAAGCCTGTTTGTGGTCTATGCATTGCTGCAGACCCACACAGCTCAGCACACAGTTAATGGGACTGAATTCCAACACACAATAAGCATTTCAGCAGCCAAGTGACAGGGACCTTCCAGGTATTTCTATTTTGCTCACTATTTGTACATGGAAGCGGGGTTAAAGTCATGCCTGTCACACAGCCAAGTGACCACGGGAGTGGAAGGAAGTCCCATTCACTGGAAGGAATGCTAATGCGCCCACTGAGGGGTTTCTGTGTGCTCAGGGAATCAGTTAATTCCAAAGCTCCCGTCATAACTCCCAAATGCACCTTTCCAAACCTCTCAGTGGGCAAGGTGGGATTCTCCAGGCTTTAGAGCCTGGCTGGGAAAGCAAGGAGGCTGTTCAGCGTTCCTCTGAGTGCAGGATAACATCCCTTTGGAGAGGTGATGGTGCTGGGGACCTTTTGTTCTTCCAGGAGCCAGTTTGCATTTTAAAACAAACATTCAGCCAGCTTTGAAGCGAGCAGGCGACCGGCAAAAGAATCCAAAATCCCGAGTGAATGGGAGCATTCAGAGCAGGGAGTTACGGCCAGAAATCCCCGAGTGCTCGTGTGACAACCACGCCACTGTTGTTCGAGGCAGTGGAGGCGGCAGCTGCCAGGCACAGCCAGTCCCACGTGCCTGAGAAAGAATAGGAAAACCCTTGTGGAGACAGCACAGGGGCTCCAGGGAAGGCCACAGAGCCACACACCACTTTGGCAAGGCTGTATTTCACTGGGGATCAGCTACTGCCGTGTCATACGGACTGTGGAAGTCCCTGAGCCTACAATGATCAATCAAGCATCTCGTGCATCATTGATTTAAATCAGTTGCAAACCTCATGGATTGCCGAGGTCTCTAAAGCTGAGTTAATCTGCTGTAGGAGTTTAGAGCCCACTCCTATAAAAATTAAGGGGTGGGGAAAATGCTGTTCACATGTGAAGTCTAGCCCTGACTCCTGAGCTCTTATTATCACTGAATACATCTGGGGTACAGCAAGAAAAGGATTCGATCTGTTTGCTCCCCAAGAAACCAGATCGCCAGCACAACATGATGAAGTTTCACTGCTTTAACTGAGGAAAAAAAAATGAAACCTAAGGGGTGTCCCTATGTTACCCTGTTTTTTTCTGAGCCTTTTGATTTTCTTAAATGGAGTCAGATCTTTTAGTTATTGTACAATATTAAGAGCAGTTTTCTACCTTTTCCCACAGATGTAACATAAACAAATCCTTTGTTTTTCATTCCCTGTCCTTTGTTTGCATATTTCTAACCTGAAAACAATTGTAACTGACAATTCGTCTGGCCACTGAGGCTGAGGGGTGGAAACCCCAAAAAGCCAATCTTCTGCTAGACCCACAAATGTATAAAAAGTAAGAAATAAACAAAGGGCTCTCTTCTCTCGGCTCTCTCAGCTGGGAGCTGAAATCGGAAGGACCTCTGCCTTGCGAAAATCTCTTGTCTGCGTGTGACAGCTTTGTGTGTCTCGGTGACATCCCTGTTTAAGCTGGACAGCGGGGAGCCGCAGGGGTGTGAGCTCCTCACCTGATGCAGCGCAGTTAATCCATCCTCGTTGCACAGGTCGGGGCTGATGTTGCTCTTCAGCAAGTAGCACACTGCAAGGCAAGGACAGGAGAGTCAGAGCAGCCACCCTGCTCGTCCCATGCTCTCAGCCAGCGCCCGACAGCTCCAGGCCAGGCGATTCAGCATCAGCGTGGGCAGAGCTGCGGGAGCCGCAAGCCCAGCAGTGAGAGCACAGCCTTCCTGGCTTTATCCAGCAGAGAGCACCAGCACGCTATTTTCCCCCCAGCTTCCTTCCAAAGGAGACTCTTAATACAGTTAACATTTTCATTCGGTTGTGCTGGAACAGTCTCCATTTTTGCCGTGTGCTTTGCGATACCCGAGTGCAACCTCTGCACTTTGCGGTCCAGGAGAGCCCAAAGGAGATTTTGGGGCCTCAAGTTACAATCATGAGAGAGATCCCTCCCACCGTGAGAGGGATGAGGCTTTGCCTGAAGAAGTAATCCACCCATGATGAGAAACTAAATACATTCAGGGCCCTGCCCTATCTAAATACACCAGGGTTTCTTTGGACACTTCACTTGAGCTGCTGGGTGTTTGGAGAAAGCTTCCCAGAGGGTTTAGTTTTAATCTCTGCTTTGGGGGGAAAGGGTAATATTTATTCCATTAAAATGCAAATTTCTGAAACACAGTCATTAGGCTCTAGTTGAAAGACTTGCACAGAGCAATTGCAACAAGGTTGGCAGAGGGCGTAAATTAATAGCAACACCAGAAACTCTTCAAATTCAACGCTGCTGACAGATCTTGATGATCCAGGCCCATTTTCTGTTGTTTTCTTGCTCCTTCCCTGTTTTTTCTCCAGAGATTTCACTACCTAACGCTTTTGCTACCTCAAATGTCACTGACAGCACAAGCCAGAGGTTCATAATCATCTCCCCAGGGCCAGAGCAGATATTCACGTCACATCTTGTTTGACGGCAGGCATGCAAGCGCTGAGTGAAACCAGAGCTGCACAAGGAATGCCGAGGGAGCTGAAAGGGCATTAACCATCCTCAGAGCTGGCAATCAAAACCACTGCAAGGCTGCTCACTCCAAAGCATCCTGCAGCCTCTGATCCCTGTCCTGCTGTCAGAGGGAGCTCTTTCCCCAGCGCATCCGCGGGGAAAACCATCTGCAGGGCTGCCCCTGGGGACAGAGCACTTCTGGCACGCAAAACAGAGCATGGGAAACACACCCACCATGACATCAGTGATGATTTATGAGGCTTTGTTTAAACGGTCTGGAAAACGCACTTGCAAGAAAGGCAAACTGAAAGCAAAGTGAAATTTTGATTGGAAACCTCTGCTCTGACGTTATCACAAAGGAAGGCAAAACCAGACAAAAGCGAAATAAAACACATCACAGAGTTGTTTCACCCAACCCAAAATGAATGCTCGGATTTACTTTTGCTGGAAATAACTTCAAGGCATTGACACCTGCTCGATGAAACTGCTGCAAAAAAAGCAGAATACAGCAAGACAAAACTCATCCAGCACCACAGTGAATCCAAAGCCTCTGTTTTTTTTCCAGCTCAGAGGCCAGGGCAGGAAGCCCACGCCTACACTGGACTCACAGCCCCAACACTTGCATGCTTAACAGTAATAAGAGCACTGAACCTCAGCCAGTATATCCAATTTAATGACTCTGCTTCTACTGTTTCTGGCCAGCTCCGAGCTCTTGCTCTCCTAATCCAAGCTGAGTGATAGACAGTCATTCACCAGCGAGTCTGCTTGTCTCTTATTTATGTTGGATGCTCTGCCATTAGGGTTTTAATTCAATCTCAGTCAGTTAAGTGTCATTGTGTACTAATGACACGCAGCTCCATAATCATGTTTTGCCTGATTATGGAGATTTGGACAAGTAGATGCTGGCAAATTAACCTTGTAAGTGCTGTCTCTCCATGGGAAGAAGCAGCAGCATAAATCCCAGCTTGTTACAGAGTTTTGTGTCAAAGGCGCTGTGATCATGGCTTGACAGAGCTTGTAAGAGGCCCCGAAGGGTTAAGATTCAGAGAAGTTTTAATCTTAGCCTAAAGAAGCTTTGAATTCTTCACTAACCCCTGCAGCAGCCCTCGTGTTCCCAGTGCACCTCCCCGTGGCTCCCTTCTGCCCTCAGGACAAGCTCACCTTATTTCCCAGTATCTCCCAATACACTGAAGGCTGACAGCCACAAGACACCAGAAGAGGGCTCAGAAAAGTCAGACAATGAAGCTAGGTGTGGATGTGGTGCCACTGAGCCCTGGCAAACAAGGCACCAAGAAGAGATTAGACTGCATTCTGTCCAGTCCTAAACTGGAGACTGCACTTCAGGGCTCGGCAGGGGAGCAAGGGTCAGGCAGCAATGAGCCCTCACTCCTGCCCAGCAGCCCAGGATCACAGCAGAACACAGCCCAGGATCACAGAACACAGCCCCATTGCTGCCCAGCAGTCCAGGATCAGAGAACACAGCCCTATTCCTGCCCAGCAGCCCAGGATCACAGAACACAACCCCATTGCTGCCCAGCAGCCCAGGATCACAGCAGAACACAGCCCCATTCCTGCTCACCAGCTCAGGATCACAGAACACAGCCCCATTGCTGCCCAGCAGCTCAGGATCACAGAACACAGCCCCATTGCTGCCCAGCAGCCCAGGATCACAGAACACAGCCCCATTGCTGCCCAGCAGCCCAGAATCACAGAACACAGCTCCATTCCTGCCCAGCAGCTCAGGATCACAGAACACAGCCCCACTGCTGCTCACCAGCTCAGGATCACAGAACACAGCCCCATTCCTGCTCACCAGCCCAGGATCACAGAACACAGCCCCATTCCTGCCCAGCAGCTCAGGATCACAGAACACAGCCCCATTCCTGCCCAGCAGCTCAGGATCACAGAACACAGCCCCATTCCTGCCCACCAGCTCAGGATCACAGAACACAGCCCCATTGCTGCTCACCAGCCCAGGATCACAGAACACAGCCCCATTGCTGCTCACCAGCCCAGGATCACAGAACACAGCCCCATTCCTGCCCAGCAGCCCCAGTTCACAGCAGAACACAGCCCCATTCCTGCTCACCAGCTCAGGATCACAGAACACAGCCCCATTCCTGCCCAGCAGCCCAGGATCACAGAACACAGCCCCATTGCTGCCCAGCAGCCCCAGTTCACAGCAGAACACAGCCCCATTCTTGCTCACCAGCCCAGGATCACAGAACACAGCCCCATTCCTGCCCAGCAGCCCCAGTTCACAGCAGAACACAGCCCCATTCTTGCTCACCAGCCCAGGATCACAGAACACAGCCCATTGCTGCTCACCAGCTCAGGATCACAGAACACAGCCCCATTGCTGTTCACCAGCTCAGGATCACAGAACACAGCCCCATTGCTGCCCAGCAGCCCAGGATCACAGAACACAGCCCCATTGCTGCCCAGCAGCCCAGGATCACAGAACACAGCCCCATTGCTGCTCACCAGCCCAGGATCACAGAACACAGCCCCATTCCTGCCCAGCAGCTGGGCATGTGGTGGCAAAGAGCAGCCTCATCCCCCCCTCTCCCTGTGAGCTGCAGAGGCCCATGGAAGGAGGACATGGACATCTTCTCCGTGCCCACTACTCAGGAACAGCCCTTCCCAAACAGCCAGGAAGAACAAGTCCTCCCTTCTGATAAAGGAGAAAATGTGCATTTGTGGGTTATCCAGTGCCCTAAGAATAGGAAAGGGGGGGCACACCTGTGATGCTTAGCAGTGCTGGAAGCTGGACCCTCACCTGAGGCGGTGCCACCGCCCTGCTCTGCTGCTTCACACACAACATAAGTTACAGGGACCTGAGCGTGCAAAATGCTTCTCTCTTCAAGCCCTGCTGGCGTCACACAGTTCTCTGCAGAGCCCAACACCTTCTCCCCTACCTCCAGGCATGACTGATGCCATACAGGTAGGAAGCAAACCCTTCAGCTCCCAAGGACACGGATTAATCACCCAGCACCAGCTGATCTCCTTCTGTCGGCTCAAGCCTCAGCCTCCGCCGGCGGAAGGACAATCCCCCCATATGCTCGTGGAACAGCACAGAAAGGAGCCCTCTGCAAGCCCCTGAGCCCGACAGAGGGGCTCCCTGGGGTCACATCAGCGTGCTCAGCAGCATCAGGCTCCACGCTAACACCACGATTAACTTCTTAGAGAGCTCCGTGCCGAAATCGCCGAGCTCTGTCAAAGCTGCGCGCTGCACGTAGGCGGAGGCAGGTGGGGAGCAGGGGCTGGGTGCGTGGAGATTCTTCATTACGTGTCGAGCAAGAGTTGTGGGAAGCAGTTCCAAAGGCACAGCAAATGAAGGAATGAAAACGATCACAATAAGAGCCGGGTGAACAAATTGTTGTGAATAATTCATTGCAAATTATATTAACGGAGCGATCGCTCAAATGTATTTTCCATTATTCTCCCTGCTCTGCCTATAATTGAACCTCTCACACGCCAAGATGGTGTACATTAATCTTCAATTTCTATTTTATCATTCACATCTGTGCTGCATTAAATGGAAAAAGCTCCCACAACAGCTGTGAAAATACAGCCTCGGTTTTAAGACTCCCTCCTTCTGATGTCCTAGGGCAGACTTAGAAAGATTCTCTCCCCAAACAGAGAAAACCGCTTCTTAGGAGCTCCTTGTCCTCCCAGCCTCACTAATTCTCCCCAAAAACTAAAAAGCACAGGGAAGGCAAAAACAACACTGCAAAGGTCCTAAGGAAAATTCAACGTGGGGAAATCGACTCTCCCGCCTGAAGAGATGTCACAGTGCTATCATTTTTTATTGGTGTGACTTCCCACTGAGTTTACAGTAGAAGCAGCTTTTCCAGAAAATCTCCTAAACCAGATGAAGAAAAAAACCCGCCTTTGTTAGTGCAGTTTCCCCTAAGTCAATAAGCTACACCATAAAATCCTGGATACTGTTACACTCCCATCTATACCAAGCCTGCATACCTCAAGCATTAAAAACTCATAAGAGAAAAAGCCAACTGGAACTGATATGGATATCATGGAGGGATAAAAAAAAAACAACCCAAGACACCTTCCTGATAGGAGGCCCTGATTCCTCCCAAAAATATATAATGGCAAAGTGCCTCTATTGGCAAGCAGGCTTACCTGTGTGCTCCAAGTTTACATACACACACATTACTTTTTAAAAATCCAGGTGTGTCTCAATCTTTTTTTACTCAACAGTTTCTCTTTGAAATCATCCAAACCCTTCAAGTTCACCTTTTGGTGAACCAGGCACTCTCAGGGCACCTTTAAAAGGTGTGGTCTCTATAAATGGCAGTTCTGTATGTTCACACGTGATTTCACTGCATAAAATGAAGTTTCACTTGGGTTAATTAAGTGTTTTTACACACTGCTCCAAGTCCCTTTCACCCAAATGCAGCTTTATTCAGAGACCCAGTGCAGCAGAAGCAGCTCCTTCCAGCGTTATTTGTAGTGACATACACGCAGGGGTGTTGGCAAATGTCTGCAAAGACCGATCCCAGCCTGCCAGGCATGGGGCTGTGGATGGGCTCAGCTACTTCAAAGCTGCATGTTTACTGCTGTGGATTTGCAGGGATATTTATTACACAGGAGAAACAATGCCAGGAAAACAGCACTGAGGCTGTGAGCGCTCTGCCAGCTTCCTAGCCCAGCAGACAATGATACTCGCATTTTACAGCATATCTAAACTCTGAGCAATAACAGGATGAACTCACTCACCCTTATCCTCCACCCCCTGCAATGTACAGCTGATAGCCCATGCTGGTCCATTGATAAACTCTACAGCACCCTAAAGCTTTGGGAAAGACAGAAAAACCCCACAGAAAGCGAAATGCCGCACGCAGACAGCTTCAAACACATAGTACACCTAAAAATAAATATGGCCCAGTTTGCCTGCTGAGCCAGCGACTGACATCCCATCCTGACTGATCACTGAGCTTTCTCAGGAAGGTCCAAAGCCTGTTAAACACCTCCCACCCGCTTCAGTGCCAGGCACACACGTTGCTTCTGATATACCCACAAAATCTGGGAAGTCTGGAGAGAGGCCAGCAGAGCCCCATCTGCTCCGTGCCACGTTCACAGGGCAGGGACACTGCACGCAGCCACACTCACTCCAGGTGCTGCTGCTCTCAAGGAAAAGCTATTTCTGACTTTGATGCTTCTTCCTTAAGAGGGCACAGCCCTCCTCACGCCTGAGGAGCGTGTTTTTCACAGCAGGCTGTTCCTGCAGGGTTGGGGGCCTGGCTTAGACAAGTTTTATTCTGACAGCAAGTCACCAAGTCGTACATTGATTTAATGCATAGAGTCCAGTTCTTTCTCCCCCTGGTTGTGCGTATTTCAATCTGTTTTTCCTCTCTGCTTTGACCCTTATCCATCACTGCAGTGCCACAGCAACAAGGGCAATGCTACAAAGGGACCTACCTCCTACAGCTGCCTCTGAGATGGAGGCCTGGCCCCCACACCCTTCTGCATCCCACATTTTTCTTGTTCTGTGCAGGACTTCAAGCTCTGGTAACCCACTTAGTGCTAGTAATGATAAAGCATCTTTCTTTAATGGCTGCCATCCACCTGGATTACTGGGATAAGGAAATGTGCAAGTTACCCATCTGCAGCCACAGCGCTTGAACAACGTAGCAGAAACAAAGCCAAATTTATTTCAATTGGGAAAAGAGAAATTAGGGGCTGCTGCCATCTGACACACCCTTCTAAGGATGTGGTGTCATGTTCAAAAGTATCCTGATCCTCTTCTCACGCCAGTGAAATTGGTCCACACTGGAAATGTTAAATACATAAAGCAAAATTAAAGTCAGAGATTACTTCCCTGGTTTCCCATTTGTCATCTGGTATTGGAAGAACAAATAAATCATTTTGGGATGGTTTTTAAACAGATGATGGGATTTGAATGGGATGAGTGTTTTATATAACCTTTGGGCTCAGCTGCCTTCAGCAGGATTGCTGTGGGCAGGGAGCCAGGAAAGCAGATTCCCCAATATCACTGTGACAGGAACACCTGGGCTGCCACAGAGCCTCTTCTCTCTTCACAAGGCACTTGAAGAGTGCTAAAAAAATATATTAACTCGGGCTTTGGGAGGCATGCACCAAGCAACCCAAGGCCAAGTTGCATCCCAAGGATGACTCAGGAGCTTGGCACCAGCAGAGCAGTGCTGGTTTTTGGGGTGTGAGGGTTCACAAAGGGCATGGTCCTGCTGTGGCCTGAGCTGGGAACAACACAAAGCAAGGGATGATGGACAGCCACGTTCTCCAGCAGCTGCTCCAGGGGCACCTGCATCCCCCATCTCCTGAGTTCACAGCTGAAATTTTGGGTTTGGTGGGCCCAAGCAGGTGAGCAGCACATCTCATTTTTGTTTGAGTTTCAGGCAGAGTGAGGCAAAGGGCACCTACAGAATCAGTAACTCAACCAGGGCCTCCTGTTCTCTTACTCCTCTGGCTCTTCCAGCCTTCTTCCCACAAAAAGCACTTCTTGGAAGTCATGACAGCACATGCAAATCCATTCAGACAACATAAAATCAACACATGTGCCTTTTATCTGAGCAGCACAAGGATCTCCCTGGTATACGTGTTCAGAAACAACTTTTGATGTGTTGGACCAAAGTCCATCCACTGAGACATCCACTGAGGAGCACTCAGCACCTGTCTGTATTAAACTTATCGGAAATTAAATCTTTCAGGGTACCAAAAATGAAATGCATCATAAAAATTAATTTGCTTTAATAGAAATGACAGCCTGAGAAGTGTTTAGATAAAAAGGAGCAATGGTGTCAGGAGGGAAACTTCTGCAGCTGAGCCTGTGAAGAGCTTCCCCAGCTACATTAACACAATATATAAAACAACAGGTGATCAGAGCAGCAGAATTGCAAAGGCCCCCTCCAGCCTCCACACAGAGCCAGACTGTCAGGATTTGCAAGAGGATCCTCTGATGTGCTCTGTGTAGCAGGAAATAGTTCCTACTGCCATTTGAAAGAGCTCTTAGGTTCCAGAGCCAACAGCCTCTGCCCCAGCTCGTGTTTCAGGCATCCCCTGGCCTCAGCTAAGCAGCTGTGCAGTGACCTGAACCACAGGAATGTTTTGAAGAGTTTCAATTATAAAACAGGAAACTTTCTACTTAGAGTAACGGAAGAGAGGTCGTGGTGGAGGGTGGGGAAATCCAGATCTGCTTTTTCAAGCTGCCCTGGGTTCATACTGAGCGATTCCCTGCAGTGACAGCCCGCTGACCACAGCCCAGGAGCTCGTGGCAGACGGGGCTCTCCTCCTCTGCCCCACTTCAGAGACTCTTGCTCTGTGTCCTGCTTCTCCAACCACACCCTGGTCTGTTCTCTCCATCTGCTCTGGCTCTTCCAGTACCTTCTCCACTGTGACCTCAATCAAATCTGCTTACTGGTTTGTTGGGTTTTTTTTTCCTCCCCACCTCCAAATTTGTCTCTTTTTTTTAGTTTAGGATGGGCACACTGGGGCTGGAGATCTTTCAGAGCTACAGATGCAGCTCAGGCCCTTCGTGCTGCTCCCGTGCATGGCTGCACTGCTGCCCAGGGTGCCACGGGGCCGTGGTGTGTGCCAGGAGCAGCCCAGCCCCGGGTGCCAGTGCCACAGCTGCCAGCCCCGTGTGTCTCACACCATTACCCACCTGGGACACGCCAGCAGTTAAAGAGTAATCTGCTAAAACCTCACCCTCTGCTCCGGGGCACGGTTTCTAACTGGAAATGCCGTGCAGTGTGGGGAAGGGAGATGTCTATAAAAGCAGAACATCACCCTCACCCCCCCTTTTTTTAATATCAGATAAAGGCAGAATATGGTTTCATTTTAAAACACAAACGTTACAGAAAAAAAAACTTTCATGCAAGTTTAGCAGCAACCTGAACTTTACCAGAGAAGCACTGGCAATCCTTAGCAACCCTTTTGCTTTTGCAACCTGTAATTATTCAGCAGGAAATTTTACACATTTCAGAGATTTGAATTTCAACAGCACCTTTCATCCAGAGATCTCCCAAAGTGCAAAGTTAGTGGAGTGAGCTCCAGGCTATCTCCTGGGATTTTACAATCAGTTTTTGCCTCATTTCACAGCTGTGACATCTCAGCCCAAGTTAGACCAAGGCTCTGGAGGCTCGGGGACTGTTCTTTGCCAAGGTCACAGTGACAGTCCATGGCACAGCTGTGACACTGCCCTTGAGCCCAGCTCTGCCCTCTAAGCACAAGAGAACTCCACTCTCCCCCATCCTTTCTGCTGCTCAGCCAACAGCAATTGGACAAAGCAGCTGAAGCCCCAGTGCTAACAGCATTTTTTTATCCCTACTCTCTCATGCCCAAGTCCCAGAAGTTTGCAATTTTTAAGGGCTGATCAAATCTCACTATTCCCCCAGACTTTCCAACCGCTGCTCTTTCAACATTCATTTCAGCACCTGCCACACAGACAAACCACACAGCCCACAATTTATTCTTCGTATTAACGAAGCAGTGCGTTCAAATTTGCTCTCCAGGTCAAACACCTCCAATCCCAAAGCAACCCCCAAAGTCCCCTGGTTACCAAAAACGTCTTGTCAGAGATATCAACTTTAGCTGTGAACATCATCACCAGAGGTGCTCAGCACTGCGTGGGAGCCAGCTGACACATGTGAGAGTGGAATCAAAAGCTAGCACCTGAGCTTGGCGGAAATGCAGGTTTTTCCACAGCTACAGTGGTGCTTACAATAAATGAGACAGAGGCTGTAAAAAGGCCTTCAAATTTGATCAAAACAAGCAGGCACACAGTCCTACAACCTGGCTTGGTCTAGAAGCTGAGTGCTGTGCACACAGATCACCTTGGTCTGATAATCACCTCATCGGTTCCATCACACAAAGTTGAAAACTCTCTCAGACAACTTCTGCCACAAGCTCCACATGATTTCTGCTTGCCACCACTTCAAGAAGTGGAAGATGTGCAGGATGATGCAATACAGCTCTGTGACTGCTGGGAGGCCCACGGGAGGCAGCCCCAGAGCTTGACAGGTCACTTAGACCTTCGAAAGGCAAAAAAAGCCCACCTGGCTGCCTTCACCCATCCCTGCCCTGTGCACAGACACCAAAGTGCAGCCTCGTGTGAACTCAGGACAGCTTTTGCTGCCAGCTCTCCTCTGCTGAGTTTCCAGCACTTTGATGCAGAAAGGAAAGAACTGAGCACAGGGTTGGCAGCACTTTCCTTTTTCACCTCACTTTCAAAAGCTATCTCCATCAGCTTCAATCTTTCATCTGCACAATACAGCCTGAACTCAGCAAACCCCTTCAGATTAGTGATGGGCGGAGAGAAAAAAGCTCAATTTCCTGGCAGGGCAACAGGGATGCTCGCTCCAGGAAGGAGAGGTTTGGGGTCCAACCCTAGAGCAGCTCAGACTGGAGCTCTGAGCTCAGGACTCTGCCAGCCTTTGGGGCAGTGGGAGAACCTTTTACTTAGCACAAAGAAGAGAAGAACTGAAAGTCTCCAGAAAAGGCTTTGCCTTAGTGCTTCAGGCCAGGTCACTGAGGTGACACCCACTTCAGTCTCTATGCATACACTGATTCACTTATTTTTAATCCACTGCTTTGTGTTTACACACTGACCTCATTATAATGATATGTATTATGTGTTATATGGATATATTATTGTAATACATATTAACAAAATACATAATTCAAACCACCAAATTAAAAACTACATCATTCCTGCAGCTCTTCCATAGGTTTAAAGCACCCCACTTATGAGAGCAGTATCTCTGAACATTGAAGCCACAGCCCCTTGATGCCGGGAACAAGGAGAGACAGGCAACAGCAGGGAGCAGAAAGAGCACAATAACATATCCCACTTAGAATCACAGAATTGCTAAGGTTGGAAAAGACTTCTAAGAGCATCAAGTCCAACCATCTGTTGACTTCTCTCCCTTCACCCCTGCGAGAGGACTCTTCCTGGGATGAAAGACCGAGTCTCCAGGTCAGAATTGCAAGAGAAACGCCTCCCCCAGCCTCTGCAGCAAGAGGCAGCTCAGAGGAGTTCTAGTTTTCCTTTCTGCACCAGTGGAGAACAGCTTCAGTTTGCCAAAGCATATCACATTTCCCAATAAAATGGCAATTTGCAAAATAATTAACAGCCATTAAAATTCCCCATTAAGTTTTGCCACTAGCAACAGCAGGACCATTCTCCTCCCAGCAGCAGTGAAAACTCTGCTTATTTCTGTAGTAAACCCAGTGTTGTTAATGAGCCATTTTATCCCATCCTGTTTGTTTCTGAAAGCTCCCTCACCAGCAGATCCCTCTTACCGGGGAGTTTTTCATTACATATTTAACACCCCGAGGGCCTGAGTGCCATGGACCACCTTTGAGCTGTCACAGTGCAGGAATGGTCACATGCATCTCCCGGGCTTGCACAGCAGACTGCCCTGTGCTCGCTGCTCCCTTACACCCAGGAGTAAAGGGAGAGAGCCTCCCTGCTCCCTTACACCCAGGAGTAAAGGGAGAGAGCCTCCCTGCTCCCTTACACCCAGGAGTAAAGGGAGAGAGCCTCCCTGCTCCCTTACACCCAGGAGTAAAGGGAGAGAGCCTCCCTGCTCCCTTACACCCAGGAGTAAAGGGAGAGAGCCTCCTTGCTCTCACCTGCCATGCTGCTCCAGGAGAACAGACTACAGGAGCAAGTTAAAATAACCCCAATTTCGAACATGAAGACAAGAGGGAAGCCAGGCTTCAGCTTTGCAGCATCCCCCATCAATCCCACAGTCTAATGTTTTGATTTGAACATTTAGAGGAACAACAAAATGCTTTAATAGCTCAACCCACCTTGATAAGTTCATTAAAGTAATTAATGCTAAAGCGCCTGCTTACACCGCTGTGCTGACAGCACTAATTACAGGCTGCAGAGATGGATCCAGTGACAGCAAAGGGGACCAGGAGCTGGCTGGGAATGCAGGAAACGGGCAGATGTGCAGCCCTGTGCCATCCCTGGGGCTGGACCCAGCACTCCCCTGGTCCCTCCTGCTCCTAACCCCAAAATCCAGCATCTCCAGCACAGAGCGTAACGGAGCAACTCCATCAGCTTCTGCTGTTCTTCTGCAGACCAACACCCAGCCGAAGGGACCTGGAGCATCCTCCTGAGCACCTTTTTGAGAGCAAGCCCTTCACTAACAGGAGCAGGACTAGCCAGCCAAGGTTACAGACCCTCACCAGGAGAGCAATCCATGCGTTCTGGTTCCTGGAGACACCATGGACCATTCGTCTCCTGTGAGATGAAGAGGGAGGGTTGTACTCTCCCTCACTGAGGCAGGGGTATAACCTTCCTCACACAAGAATTCCTGTCCTGAAGGCACAGACAGAGACCCTCCATGTGCTCAGAGTGACGTGTGCCAAGAGCACCTGTGTCTCTTTTGGGAGATGCAGGAGATCTGATCCTCATTGCTCGATCTGTGATCAAGCACAAGATCCCTCCCCAGCTGCTTTTGGGTCACCTTTGCCTGGGAAAAACACAGGCTTAAAGAAAATTATTATTTTTCCAGTCAGTTGTTTGTAAAAAATGCTTTTGATATGCTTCCCACATTTCACAGGCTGAGGCAATCCCACTCCAACCCTCCATCAGCACCCAGTTTCTTTCTGTCCACCTGATCACAAAGCAGCATTCCCAGGGAAAGGAGCCCACCCCACCAGGAGCACCCAACGAGGTCTGGATCTCACAGGAGCAGCTGCAACCAGTACAGTTGTATAATGGAAACCTGACCTACAAACCCTGAACCAAATTCTAGCAGTTCCCCTTTGAGAAGCGAGCACGTGAGGGCTGCACACATCTCCTGCCCTGGCTGCTGCCACCTCCCACAGCTGTAATCCCAGCTTGGCTCCACATCCCAACAGGACTGCAGCCTCTCCTCCACCCAGCAGAGCTGGGAGAAAGGGGACCACAGCAAAAAGTGAGTTTGAATGGGCCCTGGCTGCACAAATTGCATCATCTGTGCCACCTACAACCCAGGGATGGACGTGTTTTGGTGGCCAAGCTCTCCACACAGCACCACCCACTTCTAGGTTGAAGGACACACAAAGGACCACGGAAACAGGGCACCAGAACACACATCCCTCAGGGAGCAAACAGCCTGCTCTGGGGACAGAACAGCTGTGTGGGCTCCAAGGGTGACAACCAGGTGACACACAGTTCTAGGGACAGACAGCTTTAACCTCTCTGCTGCTGCAGCCTTGCTCTCCAGTGCACCCCCAGCTCCTCAGGAGGGCTCCTTCTCTGCACAGAGCCAACAAACCAGATTGGTTTGAGGTGTTCTGTGCCTGCGATGCACAGCAGCATCAAAGACGTTAGGAGGAAGAATATATTGCACCAGAGAGTCCAACAAATAACACACCCATAAAAGCAGAGATGAAAGCTCAGCACACGCAGGCAAATCACAGCAGCTGGGAGCTGCAGAGTCACCCTGGGAAGGGGACAAGAGGCAAGGCAAAGCCATCCCCTCCTCCACCCCAAATTTGGACAGACCTGAGTCCCAGAGCAGCTCGGCAAGAGGCACAAACCTTCCCTCGGGTTTCTATTCCGCAGTAAAATTCCAAAAAGCATTAAAAGGAGGTTCTTCAGAGGACTGAGAAGGGAACAGGAGCTCTCACAAGCAGGTCCTTACACTGTCAGCAGTTCTGAGATGCTCTGCAACCATCTGATTCCTCTTTCCCTATTTAAACCAAGGAGTTCCTTCAGAGAGTGGACTAGATGTGAATAACCAGGTTTCCCAGCTCCTTGGCTGGAAATCCCTTCTTTTCCTGCAGTTTTGCTTGAAATAAGGAGAAGTGTGCTGTTGATGAAGCACATTCCCAGCAGTGATGGACAGCCCAGCCCTGCCTGGCCACACTCCTGGGCAGCTCCCCGGTGTCCGTGCCACTCAGGGTACAGTACCTCCCCTCACAGATGACACTGTCCTCTCACAAGAAACACAGCTGGAGAAAAGCTGCCCTGCTGGACTAATCCCACGAGAAAAACCAGCCCAGCCTGCAGCGGGGAAGGGGCTACCTGCGCCAGCTGGGAAGGTGCTGGAAGCCTGGAGGATGAGAATTTCAGGCTTTCTGTGCTGACAGGCACTGAGCCTCAAGCAAGCGCCACATTTGACCTGAGGCTGTGGAACAGGCTTCCAAACTTGAGTGACAGCACTGGGGTTGTGGGTGTGTGGTTTGAATAGAATGTCCCGGGGTGTAAAACTTGGGATTTAAGGTTTTAGTATACAGTAATATATGTAAAGCAAGATGGAGGATTTAGGGCATAGGCTATGTTCTTCTTTCACTTTCTTCTTCATGGGTTTGGGTGGTGTTCTGTAATTGGGTGAAAAGGTCTGCATTGTGTACCATGGAGGGTTAGTTATTGGGTTAAAAGTAAAAATAATATAGGTGTCATCTTGTTATTGGGTAATTAGCACTTAAAAGACCATGGAGAGAGTCAGAGACAGAGCCATTTTCTACCTTGTTGGCTGGAACTCCCAACTTGTTAGACTGTGCTATAGATAAAAATTAATAAACAGTAACTGAGTCTGAAAACTGCATCTCCTGTGCTTTAATCCCAGCTCTAACAGAAGAAAAGATAAAAAACCAACAGGAAGATGCTCCTTGACCCCCACCTGCCTTTCCCAGTGGACATTTTGAGCGTGTTACAGACACCAGGAGCACAGAGAGAGAGGTTTTAGCCATCACATGTAAGCACAGTGGATAATAACTCACTAAACACCTGATTTACCTAACGACTGCAGCAGCAGCCTGGCACAACGTGGGTGATTCCAGAGGCAGCTGGGGCTCTGCTGCTGCTCCCAGCCACAGGAAGAGCAGCCAAGCCCCACAGCAAGGCTGCAACACGGAGATTTCCCCCAGCTGCTCTTATCTTGTCTCACAGTATTGAAAACTGGGGCCTATTGAGAGCAAACAAACAAGCCACGGCATTCACTGAACTCTGCTGTAAATCACGTGCAGGGACAGGCTCTTCGTGCAGAAGTGACAAGGAAGATGTGTCTGCAATGCTTTGATGGCACATCAGCATGGAAAATGGTTTTATGTCCCGAAAAGCAGGTGATTAAAATTCCAAGATGTCACAGATTTTAATCCTGAGCTAATTTTTCCCTCTCTCCTATGCTCTGTCATACATCAACCGCTGTCAAGAGAGCAGAACTCTCAAAAATCAGATGTCCTGAAGCAAGAGTACAAGAAAATTATGTTTTCTACAGCAAATCAGTTCAACAGAGGCTCAGTAAAACATGATTGATAATTAGTGTTTTCTTTTTGGCAGCTAGTAGCAATTGTCTTCTCCTTAAGCCTGGTGCATTTACCAATTTAAAACTAATCTGTCCAAAAACGAAACAAAACATCTGCCAGAAAAATTCCCAGTGAATATTGGTTAAGATTTACAAAGTTCTACAGCAGTGTCACCTGCTGCTGCACCAGACAACTCAACAGTAATTAGGGTAGAGCTGAGACAGCCTCGTGGAAAGAGCCATCAGGCAAATGGAAAATGGACGGGAATAGCTAAATCAGTTTAGATTTCCTTAACAGAGGTAGATCAAAAGAAAACTAACCCGATTAGGAGGGAGAGAGACACTGATCCAGATCCATGGAGCAAAGCAGAACAGCTACAAAGTGATATTTATGCCTGTTTTCCTTTCCAGGGCTGCATGCAGAAGGCACCAGCATGTACCAGCAGATCTGGCCCAGATTGATGGGCTAAGGGTAGTCCCTTTTAAACAAGGACAGCCTCTCTCCTCCAGTTTACTTTCCCAGTTAAGCAACTGTCCAAAAAAAAAAATAAAAAAATAAATAGGCCACCAAAAAAAGCCTCCCAAATTCAATTAAATAGAGTAGGTGATAGTCAGTGCCTGCTGGCAGTGCCACCCTCCCCGCTCAGGGCACCTTGTCCTGCTTGCAGCAGGGCACGGATGCATTGCCAGAGCCTGGCTTTTGGCACAGCCCCTTTCAGACCGCCCCAGATCCGCTGCCAGCGCTGCCTGTGGGTCTCTGAGCATCCTGCCCTGAGCCCAGTGTGGCTCCCTGGGCCCTGACAGCAGGCAGGGCACCTCAGTGCTGCCCTTGGGATGCCGCCGCACCGAACACTGCAGGAATACAGCACACACCCCAGGATGTGCCTGCCTTCCCAAGGGGAGCCTGCCACAGCCCCTGGTCCCTGCCACAGCCCCTGGTCCCTGCCACAGCCATCACCCCCTGCAGCTGAGATCACTGCTAAATCACTGCCACACAGCGCTGCTGTCCTGCCACGGGCTCACTTCAGCGGAATGCAGCTGCTCAGTGACTTTCTGGGCACCCTGCCCCATGCCCAGCACCGCCACAGCCTCCTCCTTAGCCCCAGGAGAAGTGTTTCTGCAGCAACACCCACTGCTGCCAGGGTAAGAGGCTCCATGAGGCCGCTCCTGCTGTCCCCAAACCCCACGGGGACAACCCACTGCCCGGAGATAATGACAGCACAAAAGCTCCCTGCCACCAGCAGCCTCAGAGAAGGCCACCCTGGCTGTGTCCCTGCATGCTCTTGGCAGCCCTGCTGCTTTCCAGAGCTCCCTGTGTCCCAGGGGATGCCTGAGCACAGGTACACGGCTTTTTCCAAAGCAAACACGCTCCCAAGCCCGTGACACTTCTGTTCAGGTGAAACACCCCCAAGGCAGCATTTTACACCATCACTACACCACAAACTGTGCTCAGTCTAGAGAGGGTTTTGCTGCTGAGGCTGTCCCAGAGGCAGGGCAGGCTGCACCGCTCGCTCTGCTCCTGCAGCGTGCAAATCCTGCTCTGGCAGTGACAGCTCCAGCCTCCCTTTCACCTGCTCCAGGAGCATTTCCACCAGCAAACCCTCCCACAGCTCCTCTCATGTCTCATCCTCCTGGCTTCCACCCCAGCTGTGGAGAATTCAGACATCCCAACAAGGGCAAAGAGATGCCCATAATGAAACAGCCCAAAGTCCTGTCATATTTTAGTGAGAGTTAAACACAGCTGAGACTTTTCATGAGTCCCACCAAACCCCCACATTCCTGCATGTGCCAGGTACCCCCTGACACCTCCCAAGGAGCTGATACTGCATTGGATGTTATTAGGATCTAACACAGAAGCTGTTTTGGGACAGGGCACAACCATCTGTGCCCAGTGCAGCGCCAGTAAACATAAACACCCTTCTTGTGCCCTGCAGTCCAGGATCCCTGGGTGACCAAGCTGTTATTTTCACGTCCCAGTCACGCAGGAACCAGTGCTGGGTTCTGAAGGCCTCTCCAGCTGTGGCTCCATCTCAGGACCTCCCCACACAAAGCTCCTGAGGAGCTCCCAGCAGAGACAGGACAGCTGCCAGACCAGAGCTGCGAGCAGCACGGGACAAGGAGGAGCTCGGAACAGATGTGAGCAGCTCAGTGGGTAGGTAAACAGGATCCCCACTTCTTTCCTGTTCCACGGCTGGAAAACCCACAGGCCCTTCCTGCAGGAAGGGAAGGAGGAGGGTGGGGAGCCCACAGCACTGGGGTCAGCTCCCAAAACTGGGAACTGCCTGTCCCAGGGAGCCACTCCTCCCCATGGCACACACAAGGTGTTTGCACTGCTGCTGGGAACTCCTGGCTCTGGTCAGGCTGAGCCCTGAGGGACTCAAAAAGCCATCTCAATATATTTTCATACCCTGGGGCAGTGATGGATAGGGTGGTGCGTGCAGCAGCATCCAGCAGGAAGGAGCTGAGCGTTCTTCACGTGGACTCTGGTGACCAAACCAAACTGCAGTAAAGGCAAAACACCCAAATATCTCTAGAGGTCTGTGCCAAAATGCTCAGGGATCCACAGGAAGCCCCCAGTCAGTGGCAGCAGAAGGTGCTCCTATCAGAGCTTGTTTGTGGAAGCTTTTAGCCCCACGAGAATGGCACGAGGATCGAGCAAAGGCAGCCACACTTCTGGCTCAGCACCCTTGCCCTGCTCTGGGCACAGCTCCCTCCACCTCCACCTGCAATCCCACCTCACAGGAGAAAAATCAGTCAACAAATGCTGCCCTTGAGCTACAAGAGAAACCTCTGGATGTAAGCAAAGCAAGAATATTTCCTGTTCACTTGTTCCTCCTAGGGTAACTGACAGGTCAATGCTGCAAACGTTCCCATTACTGACCACGTGGCAAATCCTAGAGCACTGAGACAATGCAAGGATGACCCAAGTCTTGAATTAATGCTACAGATCCAGTGCTGACCTGTACTCAGATGACAGCTTTCCTGGCTCTGAAGAGTGATGGAAAATTGCCACAAATGAGAGTAATTTGGGCCAGGGGACAGCAGCAGCTTTTTCATAGCTATTTCACAACTGCATGATTGAAGTTATAAAAAATAAATTTCCTCTGAAAGCACAAGGAATCCCGCTTAGGTGCCCTTTCAGATGAAGTTTTAAACTCAGTTGCCCTTCTAATAAAAGCAAAATGGACTTCCAGCACCTCTCCACGACCCACTGTCACCTCCCAAACCAGACAAGCTGTGGTTTTGGCACAGCATCCAGCCTGGACTGGAACTCCATATCACATTCAGGTCCTGCATCACTGTGGTGACAGCATCAGCTTTAGGAGGAAAGAAACCCCTGTGATAAGAGCCTGACAGGCAGGAGGATGTCACTGCAGATCCACAGGGACTGTCCTCCTTCGCTGGAGCTCTGGCTCTTTCTAACTCCTGCTATTTCAGGCTGTTGCACCAAAATTTTAATTAAAACAAGAGGCCCATTTAAGCTCCCATGGAGCCCTGCTCCAGCCTTGCTAATTAAAGACAAACTGACAGGATCTGAAATGATAAAATAAACCAGGTCTGAAAAGTTGGAGAGGTGCAGGACGAGTCTGAGCCCTAAGTAGGTTGGAACTTGCTCTCCGTGCAAGCACTGTGTGCTGCCCAGCCCCAGGCTCCTGAGGGAAGTCCTGGTCTCTGTGGAGCTCTCCAGAGGGTTAATCACAGCACCCCCGGCCAGATCTCGCCTGTCTTCTCTGACAGCACATAAAATGTGATCCCAGAGCTGGCAGACAGATCCAGGAATTCCCTCCACGTCCCTAACACGAGTGGAATGGCTGTTCTTCACTGCAGGGGCACCGAGCCCTTCCAGCCCCAAGGGGCTGAGAGCCGGGATGGATTTCCAGGTGAATTCCTTGCTGTGGGAAATGGATTTGTAGAGAATTCTCAAAGCCTGACAGAAGGCTCACATAGTCTTGTGCATCTGTGTGCAAACCTTGAGATAAAAAATGCTGACTTGGAAAGCATATGGGACAGGACAGACACTGGTGAGAGAGAAATGGAACTGGAAACAAGTTCCAAAGGATGGCCTTGCAAATAGACACGATATTTTGGAGAACCAGAACTATGAAAGCTGCTTTATAGTAGGACCCACAAGGGGTAATTTTAAATGATTGGCTTTAAGGCATTAACAGCACTGTGTGGCAAAAGCTGATAGGCCAAGAAACGCTCATAATGTATTGGAATTAGGAAATAGCCTGGCTTCTGATTGTGATGGCGTGGATTGTAACATCTGCACTGTCTCACCCTTCACATGAGACTGAAAATGGAATAAAAGTCTTTAAAACACCTGTCAGGAGCCCCATCTCTGGGTCAGAAAAAGGGATAATCCAACACCTTGTCCCAGGTCATTGGGCAAACCACAAACACCCTGCAATAAAAGAAACCTTGGTGCAGCAGAGCTGCTCCCTTCCTGCCCAAGGACCTTGTACTTTTCATTCAACATTGTTGAACGGGGTAAAAATTTGCTGTTATTAATAAGGAAGGGTTTGACACAGGGAATCCTTCAGATCAGACCATTTAAAAGACCATGAACACACCAAGCCATCCTGTCCCAGTCCTTATCGCTGCAATCACTTATCACCAGAACCATGGAAGTGTCAGCACCTCACCGCTAACCCTTGCTGCTCCAAAGGGAAACACTGTGAAGGTGCCACAATCTTCCCCACCCACTCAAACCACGGATGTGTCCAGACAGCTGCAGGTGTAACACAGGACAAAACAGAAGCTGTGTGCAGGTGACTCTGCCTTGGACACCAGCAGCTGCCAACCAGGCTAAAACAGGGCTGGTGCAAGCAAGGAGAACGGTGTGACAGTCACTTAGAGGTTAATTCCTGCTCTAGTCTCCCTTTTTAGAGGTAAACTTTAGAGCAGTAGCCCTTAGGACAAAAAAAATGTGCGTTGTTTTGTTGGTGGGTGGGTTGCTTGGGGTTTTATTCTGGAGGAGGGTTGTGGTTTTTTAACTAATGGGATTTCTCTTGTCAGCCCAGGTAAAGGCAGACAAAGAGGAATGAGACTTTGGAAGTTTCCCACTACATTTCAGAGCTTGATGCTCTTACACTCAAGGCAAGCACCTTTTTGCCACTTTGAAAGAAAGCACAGCAGACAAGGCCACCAGGAAAATGTGAATTAAAGCCTAGCTTGAAAACCTTGGCCAAACGGAGAAATGCTGCAAACTGTTATAAAAATGTATTCAGAGCAGGAGAAACATCTCAGAGTAACTAAAGCCCATTTTCCACATGAGTGGCATTTGCAGCCTACCTCAGTGATCCAGGGAATCCAGAGGCCAAATCCAGCAAACAGTTGCAAATTGCAGGGACCTCAGTGGAAACTGCATCCGCTTGCTCAGAGCTGCACATGGGCTCTTGTTCCCTGAATTAAAAGGGAGTGCAAGGTGCCTGATTGCATCTTGGCTCTTGATTACAAATGCACCAGCAGCCAGAATTAAACAGTTGGCTTCCTGGCCTATTTAGCATCCTTTAGTGCTGGGTTAGAGGGTGGGCAAAGCTCGGGGGATGTTTTCATATACCAGCATCTGATGTTTTTTTATTTTATTTTTTTCCTCAGGACATTTGCAGTGAATGATAATGTTTCACAAAGATCTGGCCAAGCTCCAGAGGAAAAAACGAGCAGTGGAAGTGTCTGTAGAAGCAGCTCTGCACTAGGCTATAAGGCACTGCCTGAACCAGCTGCCATAGCAACTGCTATTACAGAAAGAATTAGAGCATTCTTCACGGAAGTAGGAAAACTCCCAGTCAATAAGGGTAAGGATGAGATGCAAAGCAAAAAAAAAAAAAAAAAAAAAAAAAAGGAGGATAAATATATAAGCAAGTAGTAAAAATATGCACAAGTGGATGAGAAGCGGGGCTATTTGCACAGGTAGATGTGCTCTGGTGTTGTGGAGATGCCTATAAATACACTGAGATACCTAACTCCACCCTCATTAGCAAGCATTTTAGATACAGTTGATCCTGCCTTGGGGCAGGAGGTGGATTACATGACCTCCTGAGGCCCTCTCAACCTCTATTTTCCATGATTCTAGGAGGGAGAAATCTACACCAGCTGAGCTGAGCTGGCCTCGTTCCAGAGAGGCAGGAATTTAAATCTGGAAAAAAAAAATAGATTTAATCCACTTTTCAAGTTCTCCTTGACCAGGAGAAAGGGGCAGAAAGCAGAGCCTGCAACCACAAGCTTACAGGCAAGTTCTTCCTGGCAGGAAACGCATTTTCGAGTGTACCAGAGGTAAAGCAGCAACACCAGGTTTCACCCTGCAAGAAAAGATTCACCCCCAAAAGCATTCATTTCCCCACCAACATTCATCTGCAAAGAACAATCAGATAATGGCTGCAGAGCTGTGGTTTTGGTTGTGGGTTGATCTGTAGGGGGTTGTTTCACAAGACACACTTGAAAGCAGAACGATGCTGCAAAGAGCCAGCGAGCTCTCGGGAGCGGTCGGGCTCATGTCCTACATCCCTCGGCAGAGCTGGATCAGACCCCACAGCAGGACAGAGCCTTGGCTCTCAGAGCTCGCAGCCAAGGGGAGAAAGCAGACCAAATTTCACTCTGGGTCCTGCTGTTCGTTACGCAGAAGACACCGGAGGTCCCCGAGGGAGCTGCTGTTCACGCTCTCCGATGCCTCCCACTGCAGTGGGACAAGCCACAGGGTGAATCGGAGCCCAGGCAGCAAGGCTCACCTGGAAGGCAGCCAGGCAGGCAAGAAACACCGTGTCTGCAAGAGTCTCCACTCCTAGGGCAAGGCTCTGGCTGGGCTGCAGTGCCAGCCCTGCCCTTCCAGCTGTCATGCCAGTGAGCAGGAGCCAGGCGTGCTGCCCCCAGCGCTCCGTCCCACCCTCAGCCGCGCCTCGACCCCCAGCTGCACAGTGGCAGTGGTGCCCTCGGGAGAAAGCACAAGGACAACCAAGTTACGGGCTAGAAAGAGCCACTGACACATCAGCAAGTAGTACCAGGCTTGGAAGTCCTGGCTTGGACGTTTGGCAGCTCCGTAGACACCAGGACACAAGACACCTCCACGTCACAGGAAGCAGAGCAGCCAGGACAGCGAAGGGAGAGGTTAAATGCCACCGATTTAGCACCCGTGGGCAGGGACATCTCCAGGCACCTGGTTGAATTAAGGTCCCATTGATAATCTGCCTTGGGCTCACACGAGTCTGACGTTTCCAGCGAAGGCGGCTGCTGCAGCCTGAGCCCTCCCTGCCGTGATTTGGCCGGGCAGGGTTTGAGAGCAGATGGTGACCTTACATATCCTACCTACTGCACCTTGCAGGCACAACCTGAGGAGTTCCAGCCTCTCCTCCCTGTTGCCCAGATCTCCTTTGGAGGCAGGAACACTCCACACACGTTAACAACGCCAACAAACCAAGGAAATGTCCACTTTGTATTTAGGTGCACATGCAACCAAGGAGACACTGAGTTTCTCCTCCAAAACACACTGTAGCCAAATGTTGGAAGATGATTAAGTGATTTAAGCTACCTCTTATAAGAAACAAAACCTTGACAATAGGGATTGGCCAATCCCTGTTTGATTAAAAACACCTTAAACCCAAACAGACCATTCTTACTGGCAGGACAAGCAGTTTGAACCCAATGTTTATTCATTACCCTGTAATCCTATTACAAAACGCACCAGAAATATGTTCAGTGGTATCAGAAATTGTGGGAGGCAGCACACGTGTAAAAGCCAGAAAATGAAATGATGTGGAAATTGCCAACTTTTGAGAAATAAAAGAAGTATTTCTGATCAAACTTGTCTGTTCAAAGAAAAATTGTCAAATGAATTGTTGAAGTTGAGTCCAGATTTGGGGAAGGAGAGAGCCTCATCCTAGGAAAAAACCTTAGGCGGACTTTCAGTGTTAATTTTGAGACAGCAAAGTTGGTATTTGAAGCTCTTATGGATATAATTTCCCCACTTGATTGAATTTCAGAGAGTAGGGGGGAAAATTTAAAAAATATTTACTTGTTATGACAACAGAGAAAGCTGCTGATTCAATATTGCTCGTGCTTCCAGATGCCTCTAGTTAGCTGCCATATGCAAATCACCCTGCATTGGCATCACATCCAAACTGCATTAAAAAGCCAAGTTAAAATGTGGCCAAATACGTGAATCTGCTTTTGGAAGGCACCAACCCCCATTAACAAAATTAACAAAATTCATCATTGCCAAGGGCTCCCACACGCAGCTTCCTAAAGAGGACAGCCCTCATTTCCATACCCAGTGAGTTTAAAACTCGAGAAACGCCTTTGTTATTGAAAAGAAACTTTTCAATTTCTGACTCAAACCGTTCCCAAATACTCAGATATACTCTCTCAGACTGATGGTGATAAAAGATCTTTTCTTTTCAGAGCCCTTCAAAGGGCGCAAAACCCAGGGGAAAATCTTCTGACAGATAAATGCACTTACTCACAGACCTGGACACAGGAACCCCATGGAAAAAAAGCTTCAGGAGATTAATAATGTGGGTGGAAAATTAAGGCACCTCATAAAGGGTTTGAAGTAACAAGGGAACAGATCACATCAGCTCAGAAAGGTTACAGAAAGCCATTTATAGACACTAATTAGGGCCTCTTTTAACAGTGTCTTTGCAAATGACAAGGTTGGGTTTATTCCAGAGGTGCGAAGGGAGCGTGGTCGGAGCTGCTCCTGGAAGGGTGCACGAACCACGCTGGGCATCACGGCACAGGAGCAGGAGATTCGAGGGATGGCACAAAGGGAAGCAGGGACACGTGTTTATAGCAATAAGTTGCTTTCTCCCCAGGGAAATCTTCCCCACACAGCGAGCTCCAAGTTTATGCTCTGTCACTGGGAACTGTTCTGCCAAATGCCAAGTCCAAGGTCACCAAACCCGAGTTTTTCTTCACTTTCAGCCTCACCGGCCATAAGGATCTGCACAGTTAAACTCCTGCAGAAGAGCTGCTTTATGCAACACTCTGGCTCTGATAAAGTTTTGCAGGATGAAGTGCCAGGAGGTGGGAGCTGAAGGACTCTGCAGCGATGCCATCGCCGGCGGTGTCTGTGGGAGGCAGCTCTCATCCGAGAGCAGGAGAAACCAGGGCACCTCTGGCACTGCTGGAAGGTGAATCAATCCTCGGGGTCTCTGCTTCTCTGCTGGCTCCTCCAAGGAGCCCAGCTCACCCTGGAGCCAATGCCAGCAACCTGCAGCTTGTGTCATTCAAGCAGGAGCTCCCACTGCAAACAGCCCGGGCGTGCAAAGGGAGTTCCAGACAGCAAATGCCACACGTCTCTACAAGCAGCCACTTCACCCACCTCTGGGATCTGTTTCTCAGTTTACAGAACACCAGCTCATCTCCCCATGCTCTGGGGCTACTTTTAGAAAAGCTCAGCGATGTAGAAAGACCTGGACATGACAGCCCTGGCTGTTTTTGGGGACGAGGTGCTGCCCTGGGAACGGCAGGACCAGCCTCCTCTCCATGGTTTCAGTCCATCACCTCACAGAACAGCCTCAAAGGGCCACAGCCCTCAGCAATCTCTTATCTTCTGAAATCCTTTGCAATCAGTAGAGTAGCTCATAAAGCATTCCTTTATTGCATTATAAAGCAACTCCTTCGCAGCCATCGGAACAGCCCAGAGGCTGCATCCAGCACCACGCTCCCTGCAAGCTCTGTGTGGGCTGAGGGCCCTCCCTTTTGCAGCATCCCTTTGAAACCAGCTGGATTGAGCCCAGAGCTGGGTGAGGGCTTGAGCATATTTCCACTTAAAACGGTGATGGTGTGTGATGCCCCTCCCCAGCATTCCCACAGAGGAGCACGGGGCAGGTCCGCTCTGGCAGCTGGGAGTGCTCTGCTCTCCCACCACCTCGGGGCTCACCCCTGAGCTGTCTGCAGCTATCCCAGCTGGCCAAACTGAACGTCCAGGCAGCACCCCGGAGCCCAGGGGCACTGCTGCCCTCAGGCTGGGGTCACTCCCGTCACCTCGCTGTCCCCTCACATCTGCCCCCAGCGTGTTTGCAGGGTGCTCCCTACCCTGCTCCTGTCAGCAGAGATCCAAAGGAGCTTTTAACAGCAGCTTGTTTGTAAACCCTGGGACTTTTTGACAGATCTGTTGCAGAAGATGCGAGGAACAAGCAGACAGGAGCCATCACCCCTTGGCAGCTCCTGCCCACGCTGGGGCTGACGGCCTCCAGGAGCCCCTGCCTTCAGCCCTGCTTGGCCACCACACTGAGGCCATGCAACCACAGAACAATTTAGGCTGGAAAAGCCCCCAGGATCATCGAGTCCAGCCATTCTCCCAGCACTGCCAAGGCCAGCGCTAAACCGTGTTCCCAGGTGCCATCTGCTAAATCCCTCCAGGGATGGTTACTCAGCCACTGCACTGGGCAGCCTGTGCCAGGGCCAGAAGACCCTTTTGGGGAAGAAATCTTTCCTAATAACCAACCTAAACCTACCCCAAGGTGCAACTTGAGGCCATCTCCTCTTGCCTTTCACATGTCACCTGGCACACAGTGGCTCTCTCAATTACACCTGGGCAAGAGGCAGGCAAAGGACAGTGACAGCAGCATGTCCAGCACCTCAGGATCCCTGAGGAGCAGGGCTGGGTTCTGCACCCACCAGCTCCATCCTGCAGCACTCAGCTTCCACCTCAGGAGGTGGTCACACACAGCACAGCCTCAGACATCAGCTGGACAAAGAGCCAACACCGCACCAGCTCCACTTTCTCCTCCCTGATTTCACTGCACAGCCCCTGCCGCCATGCCCTCTCCCACTTTGGGGGTGAGAATGCCAAAAATAAACAGCCACGTCACAGGGAATGGCGGTGGCACAGCCGCCCAGAGGTGACACGTGCCAGCTGCGCCCCCAGCTCCAACCTGCCTCACACTGACTTATCCACTTCTTAATATTCCCATTTCGCCTCCCCCTCCACATCCCACATGGAAACAAAAGATGATTCACACATCAAAATAATCACCTGGGACCTCTGAAAGCCCACGAGTTCCCACACTCCCTTGATAAGGAATTTTGCCAGTTCGGCACCTGGGTTTGACTCTGTCCCCTCCTCCCTTTATCTGGTCCCACATCACAGAGTGGGCAGAGCAGGCACAGAACCTGCCCACACACTGCTTTTAGGACTTAAATTAATTGAGCACAAAACAAATTCACTGTAAAAACTCGAGGCATCTGAAAAATCCAGCTACCTGGGAAGCACCTGTGCCCTGGGAATACTGTCCCTTGTCCTCTCCTGAGGGTGGGGAGATTGATTTTCTGGCAGCAGGGAAGTGACAAACATTTGGGTTTTATCATCAGCATCACACTGGAAAGAGCAGCTGCTGGTTCAAGCCCACGACCTGGGCTTGCCCACAGAAAGAGGTCAAAAGGATTATGGTGCCAAAAGAGACCTGCAGTGATGGATTTTCCCTCGCAGGAGGAAAAGAATGAAGCTGGGAGCTGAAAGCTCAACTCTGCAGCTTCAGCAGCGAAGCATCCATGTCCACACGTGGTGCAAGACCACTGTCCACAGGACCCTGCCACCAGAACACAGCCAGCCCTGCCTGCTCGCTGCCCTCAGGGAGCACAGCCACCCCTCACCAGGACCCTGATCACAAACACCTCCACCATTCCTGCATCCCCCACCAAATGAGAAAGCATCTGTAGGACAGACAGCCAGGAGCTTTCCTCTTTCCAAACGGCCCAGATCCCGAACCAGAAAGAGCTGAAAGCAAAACTGCAGGGTTGGGCCTCCTGCAGACCCATCCCAGCCCCAGCACTGAGCAGAGGCACCAGCGCCACGCAACCCCTCAGCATCTGTCCCAACGCTGGGACTGTCACTGGCAGCTGAACAGCTGGCTGTGAAACCCAAACCACGGCCTGCCAGCACAGGCAGAGGGGACACAAGTCACAAACCTGCCCGCTGAGGCAATGCCAGCAGTCACAACTGCACAGCTGCCTTCAGTGTCGGAGCCCTCCCAGAAAGCCACAGCGAGAAACACGGGGCCACTGAAGCACAGAGCTGGAACGAGCTGTGAAACCTCTAAAGCAAGGAAGGAACGAATAAAAGCCTGCGGTTCCAGGGCATTATCACAGGTCTGCTGTCCCAGGGAGGTCACAAATGCACAAAGAGCCAGGGCCACGGCAGGGCTTGGCAAACGCAGTGACAGTGCCCAGGCAGGGTCACCACCGTCCATGCTCTGTTTCCGAACAGGAGCAAAACACACTCACAAGGACAAGTCACAGTGCAGAAAAGGCTGGCTCAGAAACAGGGACATGACTTTGGGGAGATTCTTCACGAGACAAGAAGAGGTCCTTGCCTTGCACCCACGTACCAGGCAAGGATACACTGCCTCTCGTCGAGGGTGCTGGAAATGAGCAACATTCTCCAGCAGAGATGCTCCACTGGCCAGGTTTCCTAAGCACCCTCCTGTGCCACGCCAAGGGACCAGGAAGATCACACCAATTTCACTGCCTTGCAGAGCACCAAGCCCAAAGGCTGCTCCAGCTCTCCTGCAAGAGAGATTCTTACTCCTCTGCAGAGAAGCACTCTCCAGCTCCCCAGAGCTCACAGGTTTTCCCCTGTGCTGTGCTGAGGCTAATGGTTATTGACTTTTAAACATATTTTTCCCTCCTCTCTTCAGATTTTGTAGCAGAAGCAAAGCACTTTCATCCACTTAGAAATTGTGCAATTAAACCAATTTCGGAACGATTTGCAGTTCTGTTCCTCAGGAAGCACTAAGCAAAGCCATGCTTCCCAGTATTTTGGGGAAAAATTTATGCATTCACGTAGCTCTGAATCCATGTCCTCGAGCAGGGAAGCTGAAGAGATTTACACCAGCATGTAAATCCCTGCGACAGACTTCTCTAAAGCCACCAGAGGCACGCCCAGAAGGCAAGGAAGTGTTTCACACCTCCTGTAAGTAGGAAGTGTGAGAAGGAAAGAGATGAAAACCGCCTTCCTTCACCCAATCCTCAGTCACAGCTCCTGCCCCATCCTGGCACCCACTCCTGATGCCAACCAAGGTAACGCTGGTGTCACACGGGGCCTTGGGGAACTGAGCTGTATCAGAGACGGAAACGCTTTAAAGCCCAACACCACAGCAAGGGCACTCCATGGAGGGCAGCACAGGTGCCTGTGCACGCCACAGAGGGCTTCACAGCACACAGAGCTCACAGGCAGCCAGACAAAACCTGCCAGGCACCAGTGCCATACCTTCCTCCACGTCGTTCCTCAGAGAAGCCTCCAGCAGAGCAACGCTGGCTTCAAAAGACACTTTCTTTCTGTTGACGGCATTTCTCTTCTTTTCATGCTTCCTCTTCTTGTGCTGCATCTCCTTCTCGTACTGGGCCCATTTCTTCAGCTGCTGAGCCCTCCGTTTCTGGGCTGCCCGCAGCCTCTCCAGCGTGGGCACCTTGTCCAGCAGCTGCAGCTCGGTCAGGAGGTCCACGTGGGCATCCATGGCTTCTGCCGAGAGAGGGGAAGGGGAGGATGTCCCAGGGGAAGGGGTGTCCCACCACAGGTCCTCTGGCTGGCAGCCACCTGCTGCTATACCAGCATCCTGAGGCCGAGCTGCGGAGGGCCCATGGCAGGGAATGAGAATGTGGTGGGAACCTGAAAGGAGGAGAGAAGCAGGAGATCAGGTATCACCGAGCACAGGAGCTCAGCCTGCTGGAAAACACAACAGGCAAGGTCTACCACCTGGAAAGGCAGCTGAGTTAACCGTGCTTTAATTGCTCTAATTGCTTTAATTGTCCTTACCCGCCTCGGTGACTTCCCCCTTCTCCCCCACTCCAAACATCCCAGCAAACCCCTCTTGATTACGCACAAGTTCCACTGTGCAACTCGTTCATGTCTGCTGCTCACATCAACCCCCTCCTAGGAGCAGAATAAAGTCTTAACGAGCAAAGATCTTCCGCATGTTTGGTGCCATTTGTCAGTCAACCAGGGGGCAGTGTGAGTACTGAGACCCCCACCCCTCCCTGGGCTGGTGCTCTCCACCAGCCTCACTCCAGGCGTCCCCAGCCCAGTGCTGCGGCACGCCAGCAGCCACCTGCCTGAGGGGTTTCAGTCTGAGCAGCACAGCACAGGCCAGAGGGGACCGGGCTGCGGTCACAGACACCAGAAGAGGCCACTCCAGCACTAATAACCCAGAAGCTGGAGATACCTGGGGCCACCTGTCTGGTGCCCTCAGGCCAGGCAGGTTTTCCCAGAGGAACTCCACCCACCAGGAGCATCACCTGTGCTGCTCAGCCTCATCCATCCAGCCCCAGCTGAGGACAGATGGATAGACCCGGCTCCCAGGTATTAGTAACGCTTAATAGCCACCTCAGCTCTTAAAAACATGGGGGTTGTGTTCTTTCCTCTCTTCCTCCAGGTTTTCTCTTCACCCCACACACTAAATCACTGTTTTTGCTGTTCGGGGTCGCCAGGCACAGCAGTGAGAGCAGTCAATGCACAGCTCAGTGTGACCACAACAAACCTCTGAGCAGGGCTACCCACAGAGTGACCAGCCAGGGACCCCAGGAGGAGGAAACACACCCCAGAATTCAGGAGATGTCCAACAGGTGCATTTGAAATAAAGCTGCCATCACAAGCAAAGGGAATTAATCCTTTCCAAACAGACCTGTGCAAAGGGCATTGAACGGCTCATGCAAAATCCACGTCAGCAGCACATAACCAGGAATGGGATGAGAGCTCGTGTGGTTCAACCAGCTTGGAGGGGACAAAGAAAAAAGAAAAAGGAAGTGTTGATGGGAAAGAGTGACTGAAGAACTTAAATATTCACAAGAGAAAGCCACCATAAGACAGCTGAAGCTCAACTCTGCTGCTGCAAAAGAGGGGAAGCAACAGCTTTGTAAGCACTGGATGCAGAGACTCTGTGGGAAAAGTAGTAGAAGAGAGGCAGGTAGAGCCATGGTGAGGATAGCAAAGCTCACCCCAACCAGGTGAGGCAGGAAAAGCCACGGCTCACCCCTCTCAGAGGGTGAAGCAGCCCATCAGGGAGAGTCTGAGGGGCTGCAGGGCAGTGTCCACACCACTCAGCACATCCACCACATCCCAGGGAATACCACAAAGCTGAGGCATCCACACCTATTAAACACTGCTGCAGATCTTCCACGGGGGTTTGACCTTACCTATAAATATCTGGGCAGACTGAGAGCGAGACATGCCATTTCCTCTGACAGATAATTGAAAACAAACAAACCCAGCCAGAGCACACAGGCAGGTCCAGGAAGCTGCTTTGTCCAGCAAATGGCCAAGGACAGCTTCAGCAGCACCTGCAAACCTTATTTTGAGGACTTCAGGATAGACCCGAACAGGAAAAAAAACCAAAAAAAACCAAACCCTATTTAATCCCATATGAATTTAAGAGTGCCAAAAAAAAATGCTTTAGTTCCACACAGGAACAAACCCAAATCCCTGCAAAGTTTTTCATAAGAGAGCTACTAGCTCAAACTTCAAATTCAATTCACTCGCTTGAGAAGGAAAATACCAACTTGTGGCTTTAGCACGGCCCTGGAAAGCAAGGGAAGGGTGCCGTGGGTGCTCCACAGCACAAGAGCCACTCACAGCCCCCACGGGCTGGGACTCACCCCAGTCCCCAGAAACCCCGCAGAAAATGCATGAGTGCACTTCCCAAGAAGTTTTCTTTCGGGACAGACGCATTTCCCGAGCGCAGGCGCTGGGCTGGAAAGCTCTTCAGCACCTCCCGTGAGCTCAGCTCCTGCCCCTGGCAGGCATTCCTGGGATGTATCTTTGTTGGCAATCTCAGCCTCTGCTGCAGCAGCACAGCCTGCAGATCTGAAGCCCCAGTTACAATACCTCGAAGGAGGGGAGATAAGGGCAGGAAATGCCTCTCGGAATAGCGCACAGGCACTCCCACCTTACTCCTTTTCCAGGCCACTTCTGCCATTGTTTGCTCAAAGATGAACAAATATTTTCCAAAACACACCTGGAGTAGAAATGAGGGCCTAATTCTGCGGGATTTTTTAAAGCAGGAAACTTTATTTCAGCATTTCACAAGATAGGCTGGAAGTTTTCTTGTGGGTTTAGGACTACACCTTGGAAAGAGCAACAGGACGTTGATTTATAAGCAGAGGACAAGTGTGGCTGGGCTTGCCCATGTTTCAGCTGTCCTCCAGCAGCTCCTCTGCTCTCACAACAGAAGGAATGGGAGATTCAGGTGGTCTGCAAAGGGGAGTGAAACGGAGAGGGGAGATCCAGGGACATCAAAACCTCTCCGGAAGTACCAAACGCCTCAATCCACCCAGAAAATGAACCTCTAAAGGAGCTAAAAGGTCACCCTGGGAGCTCTTCCTAAAGTGGACACAGCTCCACTTCTCCCAGACATAATCCCCTATGACTCTCACAGACCCCAGTAATTTGTCCCCCTCGCTCTGGCTGCCTGCTTTGCGGTGACCTGCTTCCTTCCCGTACCTACAGAAATGCCACACTGACTTCTGGCACAAACAGGTCAGGCTAACTACAGCACAGGTTCAGGCCCCAGCATTTGCTTACCTGCACAGTGACACAGAAGTGGCTGTGTGGGTGTCTGTGGCTTGCAAGGCATCACATTTTGGTTTCTGTTTTATTTAAAGAAGAAGAGGGGGCAGAAGAAAAAGCACCCTTCCTCATGTTGGACCGAGCTGAGCAGTTTCCATGACCTCAGCAGATCTGGTGCCACCACGCTGAGCACATCCTGCCACACACACACACACACATAGCCCCTGCAGGGACAATGGGGATATTTCAGGGGCCAAGGGGAAGGCAAGGCACTCCCTCCTCCCAGAAGTGAGCGGGTCAAAGACTGGTTCCTGCAAAGGGCACACAAGCGTTGGCCAACACCATCATGGGGCTTTCTTGTAAATTTGCATTTCCTGTATATTTTGTCCTACCTGACTAAGCCCAAAAGGACTTTCAAGGCAAGGTTACTCACTGGCAGCACCAGAAGAGAGGGCAGGTCCGTGATGTGAGAGTTTACTGAGTCAGGGGATGCAGCTTGTGCCACCAACCCTGTCTGAAGGTGTCACACACACACACACACTCCTTCCCATTTCACACCTTGAGGCTTGCACCTGCCTCCCTCAAAGGTGCAAACCAAAGGTACTCATTTTCCTCCACCAGCACACACTCAGAGCTGCCCCCTGACCTTCCCACTAAGCATTCAGCTTGCAGACAGTTTGCCAAAACACTGCTGAGGCTGGAGCTGGACCTGTTAAAGCAGCCATGCTGCTGAGTGGGGCTGGAGAGTCTCCTCATCTCCCCATGTGATGATGAAGCTGGAGCTGAGACCTGCAAACCCTCTGTCACATCTTCCCAAGGCAGCAGTTAAAGCACAGCATGACACTGATGCAGAACACAAACACTCACAGAACTCCTTCACTTAAGTGTCATCAACTGATTCCAGTTTTATTCCACTTAAACAAAACCAAACAAACACAAACCATGGAAGAGCAACCCTTGAGTGGGACACCTCTAAGTGAAAGACGAGATTTCTTAGAGCTTTCAAGCAAAGGGAAAACAGGAAGGGTCAGAGTGGCCACTTCTGAAGTGAAGGACAATTTCCAGCCACTGGATTGCTCGTGGTGGGACACCTGCAGGACTGGGCCCGGATGATGAGGTGAGGTGTGTGCAGCACAAAGTCAAGTCAGTGGCATGAGCAGACAGAAATAGCCCTCTCCTCCCCACGCCAGGCTAATCTCCCCACTGGAACTGGAAACCAAGCACGAAAGCCTGCAGCAGGGATCTGAGCGCACAAGCAGTCAGCAGAGGAGGAGGTGCCTGATTTGTTTCGTTAACATCAACTCCTGCACCACGGCAAGGTGAGGAGCTGCCAAACTCACCTCTCCTGCTCCCTGCGAGGGCCAAGGCCAGTCTGTGCTCCTGTGCCACGAAAGGCAGGGTGGCCAGCCCGCTGCAGCCCTTCTGCTGAACCCATCCTCTGGCAACAGGCACCAAGGAAGAATTCCCGGGCTTTTCCTTGGGCCATCACCTCCAGCACTGTCCCTGTTTAGGGATGCAGACCAGCCCAAGATGCGTGCTCTGCATGGGTGCTCCTGCTGTTGGCCAGGATCCTCCCAGGGTCTGCAGGAAGCAGCAGAGCAGCTCTTCATCACTCGGTCCCCAATGAGGCAAGAGCTCACTTGAGCCCAAAAGCCAACACCATCCACAGCCAGCCACAAAGCCACTGGGAGAGGCTGGGGAGAGGAACAGGAACAGCAGGGAAAGGCAGGCACAGGGAGGGCAGGTGGGGGGCTCAGGGAACATGCCATGGGGCTGAACACACACAAGGAGCTGAGGTCCTTTCCTTCCCTCCCACAGCCCAGACTGTGTGGGAAGGGCAGCAGGGTCCCTCTTCCCAGAGGAACAGGCTCCAGGTCATTTCCTAAGCCCTGTCCCTACAGAGCACGTGCCCACGAGCGGCTCCGCCAGGGCTGTCCCCAGCCCAGCACCGACACTGAGCTGCTCCCACCTGCAGCACCTTCAGCAGGATGGGAAACAAACCCCCTCCTGTCCTGCTGCTGGGAACAGGGAGCCCTGCGCTGGGCAGGAGCTCCCGGGGATTCTGTGGTTTATCTGTTGAATTACCATCAAATCAAGAAGGTCCTTCATGCTTAGACCATCACAGCCTCAAGCTGTTTTTTATAAATCTGCCTCTGTCCCTTCCTGCCTTTTGGGAAAACATTTCATCAGAGCACCATCAGTAAGGACACTGCACTGAGCCCCACCTGTTACAGCCTCCCCCACCCACAGCAGGGGACCTGGGTTTTCACACAGACACACAGAGGGGTGGGCACCAACAGTGACCACACGGCAAACTGGGAAGGGGACTTCCAATCACAAGGGCTGCTCCTCCCGGAATCACAGCCCCAAAACACTCATTTTCACCTGCAGTGCCACAGGACACAGTCCCATTCCCTACACAGCAGCATTTCCAGCCTCCTGAAGGGTTTCCTCTTTTCCTGAAGCCTGTATTTTTATTTCTGCAATACTGCCCTGCCACACAGGTTGTACCCTCTCCCTTGTCAGGGTCTGTGTGTGGACTGTGATGGGTGGGCACTGACCACCATCTCCTCTGGACATCAGGGCTGGTGGCAAGGCTGAAGGCAGGAACCTGAACACAGCCCAAGGCAGTGCATCAAACAGCAGCTGGACACACTCCTCAGCCACTGCCCACACGATAATCTGCAACAAACCCCTCTCCAGAGCTCAAGAGCATCCACAGGTGAGCAGAGGAGCACAGACCAAGGTCCCTGGCATTTCTCTGGGCAGCAAACTCACTGCAAGAGCCACACCACCACCTCAGGATTGTTATTTCCAGTCCTGTGCTCCTGCCACGAGGTGCTGGTGGAACCTACTGGTCCCTCCGTGCCACTGTGAGAGCTCTGGCTATTGCTTCTGGTGGCACAATCCTCTTGCACACACCGTGTGATTCTCCCTGTGTTGTGCTGTGAGCCCCACAGCACGCACAGGTTAACCACACAGAGGAGTGAAAATCATGAAAATTGCTGCCTGATTTTATTTCACTGTTACCTTAGAAGTAAACAGCTCCTTTCCTCACTCGGGGCTTCAGATACACCCAAAGCAGCAGATGCTCAGCACTACCAAAAGAATGGTTCCTCCTGAAGGAATGACAAGGAAAGTGGCAGGAAACACCACTCTAAAAAAGAAATATATATTTATATATATTTCAGCCAGAACCCCTTAGGAAACACAACTCCTACATCTGCCCTAGAGTGCTGGGGGGGAAGAACAGGTACAGAAATATTCTGGGTGAGAGATCGTGTCAGAAATTGGGAGATTCAGGAGAGATTCTTGGCTTTCCCACAGGTTTCTTGTATGCAAAGTAAGTAACTTAATCTGTGCCCCAATTACTTTCTTAAAGTGAAGATATTGTTTTACCATCTGCAGCAAAGGAACTTTCATTGCTGCCTGCTGCAAAGGTGGTGAAGGTACATCATTGTAAATTATTTTTCTAGCTTGATGGAAAGCTCAAAATTTCAAGCTAAATTCTCCAGAGAATTAAAAACATTTTGGTTTGACTGCTTTATCTCTAATTCCAGATAATCTCTCTGTCTTCCATGAGGTCTTTCCCAGCAGAAGGAATAAAATACAATCAAGAAGAAAAAAAAAAGTGAAGCAGAAAGTCAAAAAAAAAAATCTCTTTGGAGCCAACACTGGTAATAGAAAATTTTAAGTGCCTCTTTCTTTTCTCCTCCCAACAATACTGGCAGTTTCTGGAAAGCCCTTCAGTATTTTCACTATATATTTCCTGCAAACACCCAACACGGCACAATATACATTCTTTTTCCTATCACTATTTCAACGTGGGCTTCCTTAAAAAAAAAAAAAAAAAAAATTGTAAAAAGCCCTTCTGTGCTAAGCAGTCCTCCCCCAGAGCAGTGTGCAGGGAGGAGTAACACAAACCTGGTGGTGGTCCCCAGACATAAAGGGCTGGAGAGCTCAGTCGGGGGCTCAGCAGACACAGCAGGGAAGGGCTTTGAGCACAGTTCACACACTCGATTTAGGAGCAAGCCAGAGCATTAAAGAGAAATAAACCAGCTCAGATCTCGCTTCCCTCCACGTGGCTCCTGTGCAAAGCTGCTCCCGGAGCCCCGCTCCCAGCACAAGGCAGCGGGACCTGGAGGTGTTTTCAAAAACCTTCCTCTAAAAGCTCTGTAGAGCAGATAAATGCATCTTCCTGCTTCTGCTCCAACACAGCACCCCAGAGCTGCCACCTTTCTGCATTAAACTGCCCTTGCCTGGGGAAATTTTCAGATCTAAAACTTCCACGTGGATGGTTCTCCCCGCTCATTAATACTTGGGGGTTTCTTCTCCCTTCTCTATTTTTATTCCCTATCATCTTCCTCGCCAGCCAAGCTCCACTCTCACTGGCTCTTCCTCCACATCCCTGGGCAGAATGGGCTGGTCCAGCCCAGTGTGAGGTGTAGCTCTAGACCAGGCACTGGGAACAACTTGGAGGATGCACTGGAGCTGCAAAAACTGCTCAGTCCCCTTGTACTTCCCCAGGGGCACGCCTTGGGTTCCCCTCTGCTTTCAGGTTGATCCTGAAACAGACACCCCAGGCTCTTGGCCATGAACTTCCAGAAGGAGAAGGGAGAGGGGCACTTCTGCCAGCTTGGACTTGAAAATCTTTATGGTGATTTCGAGCCGAATTAAAAATCAGAAAGCAAGTTCAGGGCTCCATCTCAAGCTACACCAGAAGAAGGCATTCTCCTTTAACCCAGCGCCATGGAGAAACCCCACTCAACAGCGGGTAAAGCTGCAGACAGCACTCACTAATTGTCCTGATTCCCTTTTCCCTGGGCTGAGCACATGGAACCGGGAGCAGAGCTCTCCCCTGCTCCCCTCTGACTGTGCCCCAGACAGCACAGGCGGCTCCAGGGAAGATGATGCTTGAAGACAAGGAAATTTTATTCCTTCAAGAATCCAGCACACACCACTCCCCTCTCCCCTTTGCTCCCCTTAGCAGAAAAGCGTCTGCTAACAAAATTTATCTCTGGCATCAGAGGAGCAGCAGGATCCCCGCCCTTAGGCAAAGAAAGAAGGATCAGAATGGGATTTCTGTGCAAACACGACTTCCCTCGCACGAGAGCAGCCCCATCCTCTGAGCCAGGCAGTTAAATATTGAAGGAAAGGCATGCAGCAGCTCCGATTATGTGGAACAAAAATTAATTGAGGGCATAAGTCTCCAAACTGGGCTCTCCATTTATTTTTTCCAGAGCACATTATATGGGAGAGGGGGTTGCAATGCAGACACCTGCAGGGAAAGCAGCCCGACCCATCTGTGACAGTGATATTACCTCTTTTTATTTGTTTTTCTGGTTAGAGCTTCCATTTTTTATCAACCCTGCCACAGACAGATGTGTGCAGGCTTCCAAAACTGCATCCCACTTCCTGACATTTCTCAGCTACACATTGAGAGATCCGTAATTTGGAAAACAATTTCTGGAAAACAATTTTCCCTCAAAACAAGCTTTAAAATAAGACATGGGAAAAATATTTTTTAAAAAAAAAACTAAACCCCAAGCTAATTTCCAACAGAATCTCAAAAACACCACTGGAAGAGCCCACACCCTTCCCTCGAGATATAAATTAAAGCCCTATTCGCACCCGCACCCCACTCTTTTTAACAGAAACCCTTCCATTGTTTAAAGCCATTTACACATATTTTGGCCCACGGAAAAAATAATAATAATAATCCTTGGAACAGCCCTTTTCTGGCACAGCAACAAGCCAGATAAATGCCTGGATTTTCCATCTGCAGCTCCTAGGCACCTCAGGCCGTGCCAGCATGGGATGTGTCAGCAGCAGGGCTCTTGCAGGCTCCCAGCTATGGACAGGGATGTGCGTTTCCCTGGGAATACCCACAGCAGGCAGCTGTGCCTTCTTACAGGGAGTCACCATCCAGCGGGACTACATCCCTCAATTTTTATTGATTTTCTGGGTTTTGGGTTTGTTTTTGTTTTTTTTTTGCCACCAAAAGAAAGTCCTGCCTTGCTCGTCTCTTTCCAAGGCAGAGGTGTGATTCTGTCAGCGCCACGCTGACAAAGCCAGTGATTGGCAGAATTTAAAAGCGTTCGCTGCACACCTGACAGGAGGAATATTGATTTTGTGGGAGATTTATGAGAGGATTCTCTTCCCAGCCATCTGATCCATCCATTTTAAATAGCGGTATGCATTTAATTACTGCTAACAAAATGCTTTCAGCTCTAAAGATTATGGACATTATTGAGCCTATCTGTAACAATTCCAATAATCCTCAATAGGTCTTAACAAAATAACATAAAAAGACGCCCTCTGACCCCTCCTGCATCCATCAGGAGCCCGTACAGATACCCAGGATAGTGTAACCCTCCTGCCTCTGCTGGGAGAGTAAAGAGCTGAGACTTCGGGAAAAATTAATTATCCATGCGACAGTGTGCGATGCTTTGTTTCAGACAGCTCAAACATCTGGATTTGCTGTCCAGGGTTTAGCCCTTATACCTTGGTGAACTCCACGATGAGCGATTGGCCTGCTAAAACACGCACAAATGTCACCAAAAAAATTCATCCTCCGGTTCCCCCAGATTTTGCAGGTCAAGGTTAGCACGCAGGAAGGGGGCCCAGAGGCTGCTGGTGCAACACTTAGAGATGGGGTCAGGCCTCCTGCAGCACCCTAGAGCTGCTGTAGGGTACCAGGGCCAGCCCGCTCACAGCATCAGCCGGGCAAGCCAGGCTGCTTTCCCCGGGGAGCCCGCAGGAATATCACAAGAGCATCTTCTAGAAAGTGGAACCGCAGTACTTGAAGAGGACAAAGGCTCCTTAAGATGCAGATGAGCAGAAAGCCGGCACGGGAAGAGCAGCGCCGCCTCTCACTTCCACCTCTGCCCGCGCCCCGCTCTGCTCCGGAGGAACTCGCCTTATCTCAGATGCAAGCCGTGAGAGTGAAACGAAATGTTTTGCCAGCAGAATGCTAACAAAACGTTAGCACGGCTCTCTGCGGCGCCGACATCGCCAGTTCCAGTCTGAAATCAGACTCTGGGAGCAGCTTGCCACTGCCTTGCTTGCGAGGCAGATTTTCTGTTTCTGAAGATCCTTATTTTTAGGCGCAGCTATCAACCCGCACATCACCATACGTGCCCTACTTTCTGCGTTTTCTGCATCTCCTCTTGGCCACTGTTGGGGTGGTTGTTGGCTTGACTTGCTGCTCAGACAATGCAACTGCTCTGACATGCAGTTTAATCAAATATTTACCACTTACCAGCTTGAAAATAGGATTTTGGATGCTTTAGATTAACTTGACTTACGAGCATGGAACCAGAATTGCTGGTACAGCTCTCCTCCTCACCAGTCCAGTTCTTACTTTGCATTTGCCATTACCTTGGGCTCTGCTGCCACAGGCCAAGGAAGTCCAAGGAAAACCTTGGAAAACCTCATGAGCCCAACGTTCAGCCGTTCTTCTCTGCTGTCCCAATGCAAACAGTCAGAGCTGTCCAGGAGAGGCTTTTCCCAAAGATATCAAGATTTAAGGGCCACAGCTCAGCTGGGAAGAACGGCTGCTCTTAGGGAAGACTTTCTGGAGGGCTTCCTGGGCAGAGATGCCAGCCCTGCCATTCGGTAGTAACCTCACCTGAATGCTTGTTCTGGGAAGAAATGTTATTTGGGTGGCAGAAAAACCAGTGCTGAAGTCAAATTCAGGTAGCAGGGGCACCTTAAAGCCTGAAATTCTGCATCCCACTGCCAGCCCTACAGCACTGCTCCCACCCGCTGCTTTGGGGGGTTCAGCAGGGCAGCAAACAAAGCCCACCCAGTACCAAACCCACTTAACTTCACATACCAGAGGAACTCTTGCTTGAGATCTCATTAATGAAAAGCCAAGTTCCACACAAATCCCTGAATCTCAGCACCACCAAGGAGAGAAAATGAAGGTATTGCTGGACACCTCGCAGCCAGCACAGGGCTCTCCTGCCTTCCTCGGTCTTTCTCCTTGGATGGGTACTTGACCTTTGAGCTGCCATGCAGTCACTAAGCAGAATCTGTGCCCATGAAATGCTGCCAAGCTCCACCATCACCACATGGAGCCTCCTAAGAGCAATGCCTCAGACTTGGGGTTTTCCCATGTGGATCATTAAGGATGCCATGGATGTGCCATAACACCACATGGAGCAGTTGGGGCAAAATTAGGACAGCTGATCCTGATGAGTGAAGCTGTGCATCTCCATCCTTCCCCCTGCTGTCCTGTCTCCTCTCTTCCAGAAGTACCCAACTTGCAACTCCTGCCCCTGCCAGCTCAAGGGCAGAGCATCAAGACACAGCAGACCCTCACCTACAAAGCAGGGGCAAGAGCAAACTCACAAAGGTCTCTTGGCAACTCAGGGTGAGAGAAAAGGAGGGGGGAATTGCTGCCAGCTTGTTTGTGTGCACTCAGAGTGGCATTTCCAACCCTGTAATTGTTGCATAATGAATTTAGCAATGGAGTTCAAGAGCTATGAATCATTCAGGCCAAGAAAGCATGAGTCAGCCCCCGAAGAATCAGATGTTAAAATTACATACATTTAACTTCAGCTTGACAAATCCAGAGGTGCAATGTCTCAGCACAACTCAAACCAGCATGCCAGATCCCCACTGCTCCTCCTGAGAGACACAAGACCAGAGCAGCACCAGAGCAAAGCCTTTGGCCACCGCAAATAATTTACACCTGCCACCCCTGCCCAGCCCAAGTTATCAGCCCCAGCTCCAAAACAACACCCGTTGCTGCCTGAGAGCTGGTGCTCACACTGACTCACTGAGAGAGGTGGTGAGGCTCCAGCCAGCCTGAGAAAAGCCGTGTGATCCTGACACAGACTGAGCACTGGGATGCTCATTTCCCTGTGTGATCCTGCCATGGACTGAGCACTGGGATGCTCATTTCACTGTGTGATCCTGACACGGACTGAGCACTGGGATGCTCATTTCACTGTGTGATCCTGCCATGGACTGAGCACTGGGGATGCTCATTTCACTGTGTGATCCTGACACAGACTGAGCACTGGGGATGCTCATTTCACTGTGTGATCCTGACACGGACTGAGCACTGGGATGCTCATTTCACTGTGTGATCCTGCCATGGACTGAGCACTGGGATGCTCATTTCACTGTGTGATTCTGACACGGACTGAGCACTGGGGATGCTCATTTCACTGTGTGATCCTGACACAGACTGAGCACTGGGATGCTCATTTCACTGTGTGATCCTGCCATGGACTGAGCACTGGGATGCTCATTTCACTGTGTGATCCTGACACGGACTGAGCACTGGGATGCTCATTTCACTGTGTGATCCTGCCATGGACTGAGCACTGGGATGCTCATTTCACTGTGTGATCCTGCCATGGACTGAGCACTGGGATGCTCATTTCACTGTGTGATCCTGACACAGACTGAGCACTGCGATGCTCATTTCACTGTGTGATCCTGCCATGGACTGAGCACTGGGGATGCTCATTTCACTGTGTGATCCTGACACGGACTGAGCACTGGGATGCTCATTTCACTGTGTGATCCTGACACGGACTGAGCACTGGGATGCTCATTTCCCTGTGTGATCCTGCCATGGACTGAGCACTGGGATGCTCATTTCACTGTGTGATCCTGCCATGGACTGAGCACGGGGATGCTCATTTCACTGTGTGATCCTGCCATGGACTGAGCACTGGGATGCTCATTTCACTGTGTGATCCTGACACGGACTGAGCACTGGGATGCTCATTTCACTGTGTGATCCTGACACGGACTGAGCACTGGGATGCTCATTTCACTGTGTGATCCTGCCATGGACTGAGCACTGGGATGCTCATTTCACTGTGTGATCCTGACACGGACTGAGCACTGGGATGCTCATTTCACTGTGTGTGACCCGCTCAGCAGCTGGGTGGGGACAGGGGAGGACAGCAGAGGTGGCTGTGGGAGGTGGCACTCAGGTGTTGGAGCAAAGCACAGGGTCTCGTGGGGGTGGGAAAGGAGTGCGGTTCTCTGCAGGGGATCGAGCATGAAACAGGGCAGATTCATGACAGGGAAGGATGCCTGAGTTAAGGAGTGTGTGTGTGGATGCAGAGAAGACCTCAGGAAAAAGAAGGTGTTTTCCTGGCTCTGTTGGGGATCCTGCTTAAGCCATGTCCTGTATTTTTTGCATTTACAGGGCTTGCATCTATGGAAGGAAAGTTATTTTGAAGCGAGGTAGGGCGCAAATGCAAAGCAGAACGACTGTTCTGGGTTAACTCCCCAGGTGGCTTCTTATTCTAGAGTGGCAGTACCTTTTCCTAGTTTAATTCACTGTAAAAATAGATTAGGCCAATGGTTCTCATCTGCAAGGCCATGGTAGCTGGCCTGCTGCTTTTAGAGCAGCCTTAATTGGGGCCTGGCTACGGGGACACGGGGGGCTCTGGGATGCAGATGTGCCTGTCTCAGTTTGGGAACAGCACATTAACTTAAGCCTGGAAAGAAACAACGGCCTCCAGGAGCGCGTGCACAGCCACAGAGCTGTCCCTCAGCAGGTGCAGGGGACACACACGGGCAGGGACAGACCCTGCAGTGCTCCCTGCCCACCATAACCAAGCACAGCACCAGACCCACAGCCTGCCCTCCACACACACCCCAAGGCCTCCTTGGAAAGCCATTTTCGTTTGAGGTCCCTTTGAATTCACCATTTATCAAGCTTCCATTTAGGCCCCGTTAATCACAGCTTATCAAGCTCTTTCAAATGCAAACACTGAAATGCACCCAGCAACTGCACTTCTCCCGTTTTTCCTTCTCCTGCTGGAATCATGGAGGGCTACAAAGCAGGAACGCCAACCCACCTGTCTCACGCTTTTCAACCTCTTCCCAAGGGATGAAATCAGCTGACTATTCTGGGAAAAAAAACAGACTGATCTCTTTCCCTGCCAGCTAGCAACATTCAAGGAGAGCAAACAATGTGTTGTGCAGGAGAAAGAGCATCCCTGTGAAAGTCAAGGGGAGAGGCAGATGGGCGGCTCCAGCACCTGCATCAGCACATGGATGCTGTCTCTGGAAGCAGGGACAGCCAAGCCACCTTTGCCAAAGGCTGTGGATTTCCTAGCTGGGCCTCCAGAGCCAGAGATCTCACAGCTTGCTTAATCCCCAACAAATGATACACCATTTTTTTTTTTGCTTTGTTTGGGTATTAAGGCTTAGCCTTCCTCAAGCTATTCATTCATTTTGCACAGTGCCTAGGTGGCTGTTAACCCCAGTGCTGACATGCTCCTGAGAGCTGCAAGGAACAGCTCTGTCAGGAAGAGCCACATCACTCTGCAGGTGTCGCTTGTCCCAGACAGCAGTGCCCGGGTCTGACTCAGTCCCGTGTCTGCAGCTGCACTGACAAACCTCTCCCCTCTTGCCGTGAGGGCCGGGGTGGTGCATTCATTCCTGTCACCTCCCAAAGTCTGACAGCTTCTCTGCTGCTCCTGGCAAAGCAGGAGCTGCCCCGATTCCAGTGCAGGTGATTCCCATCACCATTACCTGTCCCTGCTGGCCAAGCACCCCCTGCTCCACACTGAGCAGGACCTGACCCAGGGGTGGGCTTTGCCTTAACCAGAGCTGGACTCAGCTTGCTGCTGGTAGCACCCTGCACCTCCACCCAGCCAGCAAAGCACCCGGGCTCCACTGTCCTCTCAGCAGTGTCATCTTCAAAGAAAACCTTTTAAAATGCACCATCTCTCTGTATTAAAAAAAACAAAACATATTGGATGGTAAAAAATGTCAGTCCACAACTGTGCATGCCCTCCAGAAGGCTCTGGCAAGCAGCAGAGCTGGTGTGGGCCAGCAGCAGCGCTGGGTTGTGTGTGGAGATGCATGTGCAGGGGAGCGCTCGGGAAGGAGACCAGGAGAGACGAGCAGATTAATAGAAGACGACAGATTTCTAGTAAGATTGTGATAAGCCTCTTGAAACTTCCCTAAAGGATGAGCCAGCTGGCAGGACCATCCTAGGAGGTGGCATAAGTTGACTAACAGCCCTGCAAAGAGCCACCAGCTGACCCCTTTCACACATCCCAGCGCACTCCTGCAGCTCCTCAAGCAAGGAAAGCTCAAGAGGCCACACCTGGATGCTTCTACCCTGGCATTCACCCGCAGTTCCAGCTCTCCTGGAAGCCCCTGGCCCTGAAGTGTTTTGGACAAGCAGTGAGGTGAGGCTGAGCGCAGCACGGGCAGAGCTCGCTGTCCTGCTCTCCCCAGCCACCCACCCCGCACAGGGGGCTAACCCTGGCCCCGTCCCCAGGGTTGGGTCACAAAGCTGCCAGGCATCTTTGGGAAGTGGCACATGGCTCCTTTCGGAAAGGGCTCTGCCAAAAGGGGAATGAATGACAAGGTGATGAGCAGGGCCCCTGTATAATGCTTCCCCTTCCTTCCTAAATTCAGCTCTGCTGGGATCCCCCCAGAGCCAGGTGCTCCAGAAACACCACACCCCAGTCAGTGAGCAGTTTTAGCCTCTGAGGAGGAAGAGGAGAGGGCTATCCAGAGGGGAAGGCAAGCTTAAGATTTTTATCCTTCAAAGGACAATACCTTCAAAACCTGCTGGAGGTGGAGGGGACACCGCACCCAGGTCCAGGTATGGCCAAAAGAAGCAGCTCACTGTGTCCCCTTGCCAGTGCCACAACAAAACCCTGTCACCGTTTGAAACTGGAGGTTTCACCTGGAGCGTCTTCTCCAGGATAATGAACAGCAGCAGCCAGTTTATTTGATATTGGGCAAGTTTTTCTTCTTAGGCCAATTAGCTGCTGATATAATTTGCCCACTGAGGTCACTGAATCATCATTTAGCAGTTTCAAAGGAGATGAGATGAACTGCAGGCCAATTTCCCCCCTCCAGCTCAATGAGTGATTCAAAATGCAGTTAATGATAGTGGCTCATAAGTATCTGGCAGAGGATTTGAGAGAGCAATTTATTGCCCAAAAAGAGGCTGATCTCTTTCAACCAAAGCAGCTCAGCTGGTGAAGATGTAGGATCTGATGTTGCCATCTTACTTGACAGTTGTTAAATACTCAAGAGCTGCTAAACTTGCATCAGACACAGGTAAAAGGAAAAAGGAGAAGAAGACCCAAAATCAGAGTAATGAAGGTCAGAGTTAAAACCCACAGTTAAAACAGAAGACTGTCAGCAGCAGGCAAGAAACCTTTTAAAGGATGGGGAAAAGAACAGAGTAATAACCAACAAGACTTTCAGCACAAATCCTGCATTTTTGTGAGTTTATATAAAATAAAAATGAGACACCCCCTCATCCACAAAAGCTTCATTATTTGTCAACCTCAGGCTCTGTAACCAGTAAACACTGGTTGATGTTTTTCTTCTTGCTGGATGAAATGCGCCTAGAGGCAACAGGCATTTTATAAATTATTAAACCAAGGGAAAATAAGGTTCCAACAAAGTGACTGCAGAAGCACCAAGGAGCCGGTACAATTGGTACCAGCACATTTACACAGAGTCATTTTTCCTGCAACAACCGACTCAACAACAAGACATTGTTAGAAATGCACATCCTGGACACGTGGTCTTGATGGCAAAAAGAAGATGTGATATCTCAGCATTTCATCACATCCATCACATATATCTGCAGTTCAACACTTTAAACCTTATTTTTCTTATAAAACAGTCACTCATGTTTTCCAGTCAGAGGGAAAATTAGCCTTTTTTTTTTTTAATTCCACTCTCATGAGAGCTCTCAGGACATGAAGCAAAACCCATCAAAACACTGTAATAAGAGTATTCTAATATCATCCACAGTTTTTGATCCAACCCATAGCATTGAGAAGGAAAGGAAGGAAAAACCATGAATGAAAAAGTATTCTTCACTTTCAGGACTTAATACATTACGTCTTTCACAACAAACACAATCCACCTCCAGACTAAGTTCTGCTCCAGCCAGAAAAAAAAAAACCCCTTCTGCTTTCTGCCATAACAGCACTTGGCCCTTCCATCTGTGAAAAACCACTTAACAGTAATGGCAGGGCTCAGGACAGCAGGTCAAGGTGAGAGCTAGGGCAGCCGCTGCTCCCGAGGGTCCCTGAGGGTTTGTTAGGGAACAGGGGGGCTCCGACACGGCTTTGGGGTTTTTATTCACAGGTTTGTGAACCCTCTCCTTTCCCTGACAATCTGTGAAAAGCCACTTTTGCTGCTGCTACTCTACTGCAGCCTGAAGCATCTTCCTCCTCCTCCTCGAGCGGTTTTCACGGTGCAGAAAAGATCCTTTCATGATAAGCAAGCAGAGGGATAAACCAGAATTTGGTGGCTTGTCAGTCAACCAAAAGCATCCCTGCCACCACTGACACCTCAGGCCCCGCAGCTGGAGAAGGAGCTGAAGTTCAGAGTGAAGTTCCCAGAGTCTGAAGGAGACCGTCCCCAAGAGCCCTCCACTCCCACGGAAACCGGCACTGCCAACCCCGTGTCAGGAATTACGGCTCCTTCTATTTCTGCTACCTCGAGTAAATTTCTTCCCCACCCCTCTCGCGCCAGAAGGGAGAGGAATTCTACATTCACCGAGCAAAACCCACCCACGGCCAGCCCGAAACATCCCCATCTACAGCGCGCTGGCTCTCGCGCGGTACCAACGGCGCCGCAAGCCGAGCGAGGAGACAGAGCTGCGCCGGGCCAGAGCCGCCCCGAGCGGGGACCCGCGTCCTCAGCCGGGCGCCCGGAGGGTGGCCGGGCTGCACAGCCCGCTCCGGGCTGGAGTTACCCGAGCTCGCCGGGGACCGCGGCACGCTCCCGCAGCATCCCCGGGCCGGAGCCGGGCCAGCCCCCGGCCCCGCTGCTCGCCCCCCGGCCCCGGCCCCGCACTCACCGCGGCAGCTCCGCGCAGCGGGCCCGCGCTCCCGCGGCCGGAGCGGGCGGAGGGCAGCGCAGGGAAGCGCAGGGAGGCAGCGGCGCCGCGCAAAGCCGATCCCCGCCCGCCTCCGGGCCCGGTTACGGCCGCAGCTCCGCCCCGAGGAGGGGCCGGGGCCGGAGGCGGGCGGGGACCGGCGCCCGCCCCGCAGGTGAGGGCGCGGAGCATCCCCGGGGATGCTGCGGGCTCCGGGCAGCCGGGGCTGGTCCGCATGGGGCGGGCGGGGCTGTTTCTGTCGCCGGCAGGGGTAATCGAGACAAATAAATAAATAAATATTTAAAAAAAAAAAAAAAACGAAACAACTCATTGTATTTCGTGGAAGGTCTCACCCCTGCCTGCCTGCCCAGCTGCCTGTGGATAAGATTTACCCCGACTTCTGGCCAGGCACAAGGTGAGGGATGCTGCTGCCCCCACTGAGGCTGGAAGGTGGATATGTGGCTTAGAAACTGCTCTGCCAGGGTTTTTGGCATAAATATCTGAGCCCGGCAGCACGTTCCTATTTGCCACAGAGCGGTTTGGTCCAAGGGATGGGGTCCCAGAGAATTTTTTAGGAGGAACCAAAATTCCTCCCAATGCAGTGTAACATCATATCAGGCTTTTAAACACAGTGACAGATACCAAAACTAAATGCCATTCCTGAAGTGCGCCTTATGCCAATCTTATAGGCAGATAAGAGCCCTTGCCAGGAGCCAAACCAGTCACTGGAGCTGGGGGAGAAGCCAAGAAGCCTCCTGGGCCAGGGAGTGGCCCTGGGGAGCCCACACTCACCCACGGGGAGCAGAGCAGATTCCTCATGCTGCTGTCAGATATTGTGTCTGGAATCAGCTGCCTTTTCCAGGGTGAAATGGGTTTCAGAAGGTTTGGAGAATTAATCACCATGGACTCTTTCTCCTTGGGAAGGAGCCTCCTCCCAGAGTGAGCAGATCCACAGGGAGCAACTCTGACACCGAGCTGTGGGGTTCCACTGAAACCCTTCCAGGTCAAGAGAGGTCTTTAGGTTCAGAATGTGAGTCACTCCTCGAAACAGGACAAGCTGTAGGTAAGGGTTCACAGGTAATAAACCTGAATCTTTGCAGCTGCACCGGAGTGTGAGAGACTCTCCACAGGGTGAAGGTCTGACTAAGGTGGGAGCTTACTCTGACTTGTGATTGAGAGCTCTGTCCAGAATTCACTTATAATTACTGCAGCATGGCAGAACCACAGTTTAAGAGGCAGCAGGTGACCCATGGAGACATGGCTTAACTGTAAAACTTGTCTTATTGCTGCCTCTGTATGTGCAAAGATCTGAAAACAAAGCTGGTAAGGAAGAGAGCACATCTGTGCTTTCCTCCTCACTGGATCCACAGTGCAGGATGGATGGAATGGGAAAAGCTTTAGCCACGTTAGAGGTTAATTACAGCTCTGGGACTAGACTTAGATCAGCAGCCAGGACCTTGGCAGCCCTGGGCTGCGCAGGGTGGAGGCGGCTTTCCAAAGCCCGACTCTGGCAGCAGGAGCCTTAGCCCAGGGCACTGGAGAGCTCAGCAACTTTACATCAGCCTCTGAAGTCCATAATTCAGTTGTCTGTTTATTGAAATTGTGTTGTAAGCACAGCTGCTTTCTGAGGCACGTATGGAAATGAAGGGGGAGTCTCATAAATACCCTGGCTCTGCGCCAGGCCAATGAGTCAGCATAAAGAGCTGAAATGCAGTTTAACAGCTACAAGACAGAAGGAAAAAAACCCTAAAATACCCCCAAAAATGTTCCCCCAGCCCTCCTCCTTCTCTGTTCAGATTTGGGTATCAGCGTTGTGATTGGGAAGATAAGGACAGCCACAGCCCCAGCAGGATCTCACAGTGCCCAGGGCCTGGGACTGGAGAAGGCGGAGACCTTCAGGGCAAAGGAGGGCTGAGCTCATCTGAGAGCCCGCAGGCATCTGCATCATCCTCGTTCTTGCTGGCAAATCAAAGCCTTTGCTTCAGTTGCCAATGCAAAGATTTGGAGCTAGAAGAGAAATAAAATGTTTGTTTACAAATACAGTCAAACTTCACTGCATCAAGTTTTGTCTTTTTTTTTTTTTTTTTTTTTTTGTACAAATAAATTTTTGCAGAGACCTAAGTTAAAAAAAAAAAAAGACATTTCAAAGGTGTGCTTGCATGAAAAAGCACCGCTAAATCATCTAGCAGTCTCAAGACCCAGTTCCTAGATTCCTCTTCCTCATCCAGCCTTCAATCCAATTTCACAGGTAGTTTTGGTCGTTCAAATTCCTTTCTTCAGGAAGCCCAGTGTTTGCTGGAATGATTTCACCCAGGCCTAAGCAGGGGATTTTTCTCTTGTGCTTTTATACTCCGTGAGGTGCTCGGCAGTGAGATGAGGCTCCTGGATTAAGCAAACAGGTGGAATTCTGCAGTGGCTGAAGGACACTGAGCAGTCCCCGTGCCTTGGCTGCACAGAAGGAGCTGTCATGGGCCGTGCTGGGAGTTCAGAGTGAAGAAGTGAGGTGAGAGCAGAACTCCTGCCCTGCAGCCCTGCAGGACACGCGTGGTCTCTGCTCTGCAGTCAGCCCCGCAAACGCGGCTGAGCGCAGGCTGCAGCCCCACGCAGGACTGAGGGTGCTGCTGCGCTTTCCTCTCCCCTCCATGGATGCCTCCAATCCCTGCAGCTTCAGTGCCCTGGCAAAGTTCTCTTCTCATGGGGTTTCAAGGTCTCCTGGTGCGTGTGTGTGACTCCAGCTCGGAGCTGCTGTCTGATGGCGAGCGAGCAGACTCAAACCTCACTCAAACCTGCTGCAGAGGTGCGAGAGCCTCTGCAGAGCGGAGGAGCGCGTCCTCTCCCTGCCTGCGCATCCCAGCCCCGCTGGGAATGCCCAGGGGCGCTCCGGCAGCGCAGCCAGGCCTGGGGAGGAGAAGAGAGCCGTGACACAACACCTGAAGGCAGCAGCTGGTCACAGGTGGGGAGCGCAGGCTGCTCCCGGCGCCGGGGCTCAGCCCGCTGCCAGCAGCAGGTGACAACAGCCGGGCAAGGGAGGCACAGAAAGCGCTGGGAGGCTGCTGGGAAGGCAGCTGGGTAAAACAGAAGGAAACGGGCAAATTCGCAGGTGGGGACAGGTTTTGAACGGAGATAGTGGGAGGAAATGAGCGGGGCAGCACAAGGGGGAGGGTGTGGGCTCCCCAGAAAGCAACAGCAAGGGACAAGAAGAGGAAATGATGTTCAGACCAGGCGGCTGCCGGCGGTGAAACGATATCTTAGAGAAAGATTCATGAGTAAGAACACTGACGTTGATTATTTTCTGTGAAACAAACGAACAAACAACAAATTCAAGGGCTTGAAAAGTGCTGATGTCATGGGAAAAGCTCTCCAATGTCTTACACGTGGAATAACCAGAGTCTGACTTAAAAAGGAAAATTAGTTGAAGGAAATCAGTAAGATAAGGAAGGACATAGGAGGACACCAGGGGAAAGGTGAAAGTAGCAGCAGAATTGAGGGACTAAAAGGGACAGAGGAATAGATCTGTGATATTCATGCTGATTTCAGTAGAAGGTCAAGAGAGGATATTGGAGACTAGCTGAAGAATAGACCAGGATGCAAAACCAAGGTACATACATCTGGTACATCTGAATTAAAAAGTGCTGCAGAAAGAACAGTAAAAAGTAACTGATATTTCATGCTCCAGCTTCAGATCAGTAAAAAACTTTGCAAAGCTGGTGGGAGGGGCTGTGACCTTGAGAACATCACTCCATCTGCACCATGAAAATACACACCAAACTGGGCACTGAACTGGCACAAGGAATTCCTGACAGACCAACAAGCTCTCCAAATGTATCCTCACCATGGCAGAAAAATTAAGACGTGGGATGGCGCCAGTGGCAGTTTGTACCTTGTAAATAGGCCAAAAGAAGAAAAGAGATTAATTGATCAATCCCCAATATTTGTACAGCACACCCTTATCACAGGCTCACTCACTCCTCCTCCTCTGCAGGCACAAAGGCCAACTCCCTGCAGTCAGAACACTCAGTACCAGCCCCAGCACTCACCCAAGGCAGTGAGAGCTGCAGCGAAACAGCCAGGACTTTCCCAGACACAAAAACCAGGAGCAGGGCTGGAGAAGAAAACCTCTCTCAACCCACCAAGAGCCAGGACCAGCTGACCTGTGAAGGATTTCGAGCCTTGACAGGAATGAAATATTACAGGCTGGTGGGCAAAGATCCACGAGCCAAAATCCCTGTGGTTAGGAGCTGCCTGCTTGCCCAGGGTGAAGCTGTACCCAGGAACAGCCTGCTCCTCCTCATCCTCCAGCTGAGGAATGGGCACTGCCTGCCCCACCTTGTCAGAGCCAGGCCCCTGGTGTCAGGTGAGCACATCTGTGGGGTCACTAGACTGCCTGGCATGAAATCCTTGGCGTTTGCTTTGAGGGGGTTTGCTCTGGAGGTGGTTTCCTTCCCGCACCAGGTGCTGCAGTGACAAGCAGGCGTTGTGCTGCAGCAGGGCACAGCGCTCCAGAGCTGCAGCAGCACTGCTTTAACCTCACAGCTAACTCCCACCTCTTTTCTAGAGCTTCAGACCCCTCCTGGGGCCTCCCTCCTGCTGCAGCAGAGCGACACGTGGGGTGAGTGCCATCTCCAGAAGTTTCCACACAGACAGCTCCAAGCGTTTCTCTCCGTCCATGGTCTGGGAGATGAAAACCTTTTATACCACTGTAGTTTGTTTCCCTCCTCTCACCCTCACATGGCACTTTAATACCTGTTACTTACCTTCTTCACAGCACTTTGGGGAGATTAATCACAAAGTTCGTCTCAAGGTGCAAACTCTGCGGCTGGCTGGAAACTTTGAAGGTCAGCAGTCAGCTGGTTTATGTTTATTACAGACTAAAACATGAAAGCACAACACTGCTGGCGCTGCACAGGCTCACTGCACTGACACGGTGGCAATAGATGCATATCAGGGGGTTTAAAGGTCACAGCTACTCCTGAGGAGGGGAACCTCCAAATACAGTCTCCAAAAAGGGTGACTCAGGAGCAAGAGCCTCTGAAATCAGGCCTTTCTGCACAGCTCTGGTGTCTGTGATGGAGGCTTTTAGGAAGAAAATATCACATCAGGCAAAGCAGGATGCTGCTAAAACACCTCAGCACTGGGCTACTGAAAGATGCTTTAGCATTTAGATGAGGCAATGCCATTTTACTTGCAACTGTCACTCCTGATAGCATCCTTGAATTTCTCCGTTTCTGGCCGTGAGGAAATCTCCCAGCCCATTATTCACTTGTGGAACAGGGCGTGCCTTCACCTGTAGTTCACAAAGCTGATGGAAATTTGGAAGATTACTGCCACACTCCTGTTCTCCTGCCTGGGAACTATGCCCAGAGAAAGCAGAGACTTACACAGAAACCCAGAGCAGAGCTGCACCAGGTTTGTTTGCTACACCTGCAGGATGGGGTCAGCACCACCCTCAAACACCTGCAGCTCCACTCACTTCTCTAACTTCTGCCTTCTTTAATCTGTTAAAAAAAATGGTCCTGACCTGAGAATACAGCCCTTGATGACAGGAACAAAACAGGATTAAGTGTAATGGCAAATACAGAGAGTAACCCTGGTTTTGAGAACAAATGTCACTTTTGTAGAGGGCTGTGGTTCAGAGGGAAGGTCAGGGCACTGCCAGAGGAAAACCACGACATTTTCTACACAACTCTCTCACACTGGTCCCATTAACGGGCCTTCCACCTTCTATTAGGCAGCTATTGATTGGAATTAATTAAAATATCTCCTGTGCACTGGACTTGAAACTCATCAGTGCTTTGTCATTTTCTGCGAGCTTTCTCCCCAGTTAAAGCAAATATTGTCCAATAATCTGGTTTGCAGTAAATTCACAGAACATTTAGCCACAAATACCGTGTGGCATTCAGGTATTTGACAAGCTGGAGGGTTTAAGGGTGTGCCTGGCATTTCTGTTTAGATACACAACTGTGCAATGTATTTTTTAATCCAAGCTCAGAGAGAAACTTGGCCTCAGAACCCTCTGGAACAGAAAGACTGCAAACACATTTCTGGAGTCATAACCTCAAGCCTTTGGCTCGTTCTGGGACTTAACCCTTGAGATGAACCAGCCATGCTGTGCCTTGCAGCCTGCTCAGTCCCCTGGTTCTGCTGTCTGAGCCACTTCATCTTCCAGCTTCCAGGTGGGTTTGTTCACGGGAATTTCTCTCCAATCATTCCCGTGGCTCTGGTGCCTTCCCTCGGGTCCTGCTCCTCTCCCAGGAGCGACCACACACTTTGTCCCCTGGAGCAGCACCCCCGAGGGAGCCTGTGAAAGGCTGGGCTTGCCACCCCTGCCTCTGAGGCAGCCCTCACCTCAGACAGCTGCACGTGGCCAGGCCAGCTCCAGAGGGACCCCAGTCCTGCAGGACTTGTCCATCTGGGGAGCAAAGCAGCACGAGGAGACGGAGAATGCTGGAGCTGCTGCTCGGAGCCCAGGCAGTGCTGCCCTGCTGGGAAATGATCCTGACGGGCCATGCATCTTTAATGATGCTCTCTGCACAGAACACATTCGATAGCTGAAGGCATAAAAGCCTCAGCAGGAGTGTCAGAAGCCTTTGTCCATCTTTCAGAGCCAGATCCAGTTTCTACAGTTGATGAAAGTCCCCCTGTTAGTTTTAGCAGGGCTGAGGAAGGAAAGCTGCAGCTTGGGCTCAGAGCTGTGAGAGTCAGGGGCTGGTTTATAGGGATTTAAACACAGACATCCCACGCTTAGGACTTTCTCCTCTGTAAGAAGGATGGCTTTACTGGTCAGCTGCCCTGAGAGTGATGATGCTGTGCAAACACAAAGCTCTGCAGCAGCAGCATTCAAATAACCTGGGCTATGTTTTCAGAGTTCCCCTGTCGCTCATGCCCACTGTTTCCAAAAGGGAACATAATGCCTTTGCTCTTTAAATCCAGGCATCCACATTTAAATAATCAGCATTTAAGAACAGTGAGAATGAGAACAAAGCAACACCAAAAGACACATCAGGAGACAGCAGAAACTCAGCCCTTTATCAAAGTTCCTTGACATTAGAAATACAGACTCAAGGTTAAGGTATCCAGCCTTAATTGAATATTCAGTATTACACAAGGCACACAGCACTGAAAGCAACATCAGGATTCTTTTTCCCCCCCGAGGCTATCGAGACCTGGTTTAATGATGTGTCAAGACAACCTAAGAGAGCAGAACACACAGAACAGACCCCATTCCCTGGTTATAGGAACACACAAGTCGCTCCTGCCCCAAACTTGGGTATTATTTTGCAATCCCCCAGATTTTCCCACTTTTATCCACCTTTTAGCAAATCAGATGAATGTGGTTTTTTTCCTTTCCCAGTATATTCAGCAGTTCATTTGGGCATGGCTCTGCAGCTATTGCAGGTCAAGATGTTCCTAATTGCTTTCACATGTACTCCAGTTAACTAGCCCTGGTCATGTTACAAATGAAAGACCATTTTTTTCACTGAGATCCTAATGAGTAGGGGAAAAAAATCAATATGACAATTGTAACAGGAAAAGTGATGATGACAACATGCACTGCCCTACAGCATTTAAAATGAGGGGGGAAAATTGATTCTAATCAATATTAATTGGAAGTTTCCTGCTCTGATACTCTGAGTGCTTGTTAAAAGTCTGGTTCACAGTTGTACCACCAAGTCTAGATGAACTTCCAGGAAAAATAAATACTAAAAAAAAAAAAAAAAAAAAAGAGGAACAAAGAGCAAGATGAGTTCTTTCACAGATGAGTTCTGCTCACATACTTCTCCATTTTATAAGACATAAAACTGTTAATTTCTAGTTCCCGTTAGAAGATTTGGTGCCTGACCAGGCAGAGTGCAGAGGGCTTCATTTCAAGTTCCAATCTATGCCCAACATCCCCTCTTCAACTGCTGCTGCTTGTTTAACAATAACCACGTTTAACCATGCAGTTCTTCAGCTGTTCTAAAGGTGATAAAAATTCACAGGGATAAAGTTATCAAAAAGGAGCCTTGGCAACTTACATTACATTAACAAAACTTATTTCACCCTGAGCCATTACAGGTGTTGGCTCAGTAGTGAGGACAAACACAGAGCTCCCAGGAAAACACAAGTGCAGAAAGGAAGATGACATTCTGGAAAATAAGAGGACCCTGCACTAAGTTATTCCAAAGCTCACAAGGCACTGCTAAATGTTGATAACTGCTTAGCATTAATTAATTTTATTTATTTTTTTATTTCCACCCCCAGGTGAAGGAATAAAACCCTGATGTTTGAAATGAGTGCTTTTAAAGGCTCAGCAGAATTAATGCTGTAATGACTCAGCTGGTTACCAGCAGAACTTGAACTGGGGACTGCTGGCACTAAGCAGACCCCAAGGGGACAGAGCCAGCTCACAGCAGAACCTGGCTGTCCCAGTGCTCTGCAAGCCTACCCCACTCATTTCCTAAAGGTTTTTGAGAAGGATTATTCTGGAGGAGAAGGAAAGAAGGGAGGATTTGTGATGGTTAATCTTAATTTCTTAAGGAGTTACAGTATTTTTATACTCATAGAGAAATCCAGTTCTGCAGATTGGGGTGCAGGGAGAATCAGGGATGGCTGTTTCATGGCTGGCTTACAACAGGCTGGGGATGGACAAGCTGCTCCTTGGTTGGAGAAGATGCTTTGGCACCCATGCTGAGTTATTCCCCAGGGGCAGTGGTTAAAGTGGGACACTGCTGGTCTGCCTGGTGCCAGCACACCCTGCATCCAGGTCTGTCAGCTGGGGTGAAGCCCTCTCAAGACAGACAGCAAAGCCTTCAGGAGTGGGATTAAACTACCCATCCCCTCCTCAGAAACCCCTGCTCAGCACTCCAGGACACTAAATACACACAACACAGGATGCTGTGGCCAAGCTTCTTTGGTAAGGTCTTAAATTTTCTTGGCAGTAATGTTTTAGAGGTATGTGGGGGGTGAGGTATCAGTGAAGTCACCAGACATACAGATTTATATCGATTAAATCTCACAGCTGCAGTGAGTATTCACAGTAAAATTATTTTCTTACCTGTGCCTTAAATCACACTCTAGCAAATAATTTTAATACCTGGACTACAGCAGCCTGGTGTTAAAATATCCTTGTATCAAGGACATATTCCTATCCCTGACCATGAAACAGTGGGGGGGGGGGGGGGGGGGGGGGGGGGGGGAAATAATCTAAATCTGATATACAGTAGGAAAAGAAAGGTTTCCAAAAGCAATGGATATTGGTTTAAATCTGCTCCCAAGCTATCAACAGAAGCTTTGTCTTGTTATCAGGCTGGACACTTACAAATCACCTCATAATGCCTGAAATACAAATCCTGCTGAGCAAGGGACAAAATCCTGCCTTTTCCTCTGGGTGGTAAGGTGGTGAGGCTGTGTGTCCTCACTCAGGTGTGTATACCTAAATAAAGGACATATACCCATGGAGTGTAACTGGAGTTCCAGGTCGCAACATTAAAAAAAAAAAAAAAAAAAAAAGAAAAAAAAAGTCAGATTGCAGCTCTCATGAGCACAGAGATACTGAGGCTCACTTTGGAGGCCAGGCCTTGGCAGCATCATCCCCCAGCCCACGGAAAAGCCCTGGGAGCTGCCTGGCAGAGGCCAGCTGGAGGTGGGAGACATTGCAGTGCTCCCCTGGGAGCACAGGCACAGCAGGGTTGAGGTGTGGGAGGACAGAGAAAAATCCTCTCCTGCATCGTTTTACTGATTCATGCAGGCAGCTCCTTTCATTTCTTAAGACAAGAATTAACGGGTTGCTACCAATTCCTTATTACTGGAAAGCTGATGCTTTCACTGTCCCTGCCCAACACAGGCACACAGCAGGGAAAAGCCCCTGTGGTTTCCTAGGGCTCTCGCATGGCCTGGGGGACACCCAATTAAACATCACCAAGGACTCCTGAATTACCTCTGGACAGGCACGAGCCCTTCCCCTGCCCAGAGGGGCTGCAGGAGCAGCCAGAACTCCCAGGAGGAGGCACACTGGAGATGTGCACCCGCCTGGCCCCAGGCTTGCCCTGAGCCCAGCCTTGTTTGTCCTCTGGCCACCTCACCCAGTGCTACTGGACACCTCCATTTGCTGGGAATTTAAAAATACCCCCAACCACTCCCATCTGGGCTCCCAGGGCTCTCGCACTGCACACAACAGGATGAACTCCCAGCAGCATGATCCTCTCAAGAGGTCAGCCAACACCCCTCCACCTGTTCTGCACAGGGGGAATCACCCATTCCCCCTCAAAGTCCAACCAGCTGATGCCTTCCAGTGTGCCAAGGCAGCCCCCAAACGGGAGTGTCACCAAAACACCGGGGATCAGACACATCAGCAGAGACCACAAGCAGCAGGATAACCCAAAGAGTTAATTTGTGTCCTCTGCAGCATCCTCCTTTCACACACAGGGGACAGTCCCAGCCTTTCAGCAGTGGCACAGCCCTGCCAGGCTGCAGCTCAGCAAACCTGGCAGGGCCACAGGGTGCTGCTGGCACACCTGGCTGAACTTGTTCAGCCTGAATCCTTCACTTCAGCCCAAGCCTGAGCATACCCACACCACCACTGGAGACAGGCCCTGGCTGCCGGCTCAGCCTGGGAGAAACAGCTCTGCTTTCAGCAGTGCAGCCAAAGGTGTTGCAATAGATTTTGCATCCCTGCAGGTCCAGCAGGCTGTTGTCCACACTGTGACAATTGGCTTTTTCCCTCCCATCTTCCTGCCCTAATCACCCCCAGTGCCCAGCCTGGCCATACGCAGGTATGGCAGAAATGTGGGAGGGGGTCTGGGAAAAGGAGAGTCCCAGCCCCAGGAGAAGGAGAAGCAAAGCATAATCCATGCTACAGACAATTGTCAGCCAGCAGAGAGATGGGGAAACAGCCCTGATGCTGGTGATCCCTGGTGAGATGCTTCTCTGAGCTGTTGCAGAAGGAAACACTCTCAGAGCCATCATTGAGCCTTCTCTTAATTCAAGAGTAAGCAGAACATTATCTTAGATATATCTACAGCTTTCTCCCCTGGCTACTGTGGGGAAACTGACCTCTTCCACCTAGAGTAAACCTCACTTGAGCAAAAGGGAGCCTGTGACCACTGCAGGGTTTCTGCAAGGAGCTCTGCTCACCAAGGGACAGAGGCCAGAGACACCTGTCCTGCAGAAACACCACTGCAATCCCTTCCTCAGCCCCCACCCTTCCCACAAAGCTCCAGCCAAGCAGGGAGTGGAGCCAGGGGTCTAACAGGAGCTACAGGACTCCTTGGGAACACCTAAGGTGGGATATCACTGGGGTTACTCCACTACAGAAAGAAAAGCAACAAGTCCCAGAGACCTGCTTGCCTCCCCTCTAACAGCAGCCATCAATGCAGACCAACAGACCCCAAAATTTCTGAAATCGCACAGCTGAGAATCAAACCCCTGTGAGACAAAGCTGATTCCCAGCTGGACAACCTCCACACTCAATATCCCCATCCCTCTGAGCTCATCTCCAGCCTACCCACACCTCACCCACTGAGTGAATCCACCACCAGGCACTCAGCTGCAGCCAGCAACACAGCCCAGGCACAGCTGGGCAGGATCCCTTTCATTCTGCAAGGATTAGAAATGCTCCAACCAAAAGTGCCGTGTAATTATTGCAGTAATGTATAAAGCAGAGTGGAGGTGGCGAATAGTTCATGGTGCCTTATTTAGTGGCAGGTGATTAGTTAAGTTGCAGGGTTGGGGTTGTTCTTTTTCTTTCTTTCTTAATCTTCTGCTCTTCTGTGAAAAATTCAATTTGCCTTAAGGCAGTGTTGAGAGCTGATACTGACCTAATCCCTGAGCAGCCCAGACCTGACCTGCTGCAAATTCCCACCTCTATCACAAAACCACATTCCTCTCCCTGACAATACAGTGGCCCCTGGATCCTTTTACCTTCAGGCCCTGCTTAAAATGTGTGCTTCAAAACACATCATGTAATTGTGAATCAAGAGTCCAATCCGAGCCAGCAGGTGAAAATGTATTTGTCTTGTTCTGCAAGCCTGAAAAAGCAGTGTTAAATATTTTCTGTAGTTCTTTCTTTGAAGGCTTCCAGTTTTCGTTCTCCTCCCTTCCGTGTCAGGATATAAATCTTTCTGCTCAGCAAACATTAAATCTCCTCTCTCCAGCTAGTGTTAAAATTGGCATCTCAGCTGATCACCGTCCCTCCCTAATTGACCATAATCGCTACTAAAGTCATCAGGAAGCTGGGAGGAATACTCAATATCAAAGTACTCCCTGGAACGGCTCAGGGAGGAGCTGCAGGCAGAAGTAAGCGCTTATTTCTTCTTTCAGCCCCGCAGTGACAGCGAGCTTGACGTACACTCTCCTCCCTCCGCATTCAGAAGTTAGAGCGAATAATTTGAAGGCGGTATTCTCGAGCACGAGGGTGTTCCAACACCCTGTCAGTGACACCCAGCTGTGTTCCTGAAACACGAGGGTAAAGAGTGGCCTTGGACATGTGGGTGTCAGCGTGCAGCCGTGTGGAAGGAAAAAGCACAAATGTATTTGCATCGATGAGAAACGTGGGCTGGCGGCTCAGAGGTGAACAGTGATGTGCGAACAAGGCTGTGGCACGTTGCACCAGGGTGGGGATAAAGCGTATTCCAGCTGCATCATTCTGCTCCTGCTGAAGTCATTAGTGCTGGATTCCCACCAGGGGAAGATAAATGCTCCCAGGCTCGAGGACTCGATGGCAGAATGTGCTGTACAGAGATAAAGGGATGAGGTGTCAGTGCTGGGAGCGTGATCCCTGTGGGATGCAGCAGGGCGTTGCAGGGACAGCCAGCAGTGCCAGCTTCATTCACAGCAGGGCAGGCACGGAGCCATCAAACCCCGGAGTGCAAGAGCAAATCGTAAAGGTAACACCAGGGCACCTTTCCAGAGCATCCCCCACAGCAGTGTGCTCGACACTCATGTGCAGGAACTCAGAGCTGAATGCAAATCATCCAGTCATGGAATGGTTTGGGTTGGAAGGGACCTTAGAGACCATCCTGTGCCATGAGCAGGGACACTTTCCACTATCCCAGATTGCTCCAAGCCTTGTCCAGCCTGGCCAGGGATGGGGCAGCCACAGCTTCTCTGAGCACCCTGTGCCAAGGCCTCACCACCTTCACAGGGAGGAGTTTATTCCTTCTATTTAATCCAAATTAACCCTCTTTCAGTATAAAATGACTCTGTGTGCACAGGCTCACAGGTTCACGAACCTTTATGAGCCTCTCAGGAAAGACTCACTGGAGGGCTGGGCATGACAGCAGGGTGGTTGCTGCTTCTCTACACATGTTCTGCTTCCCAAAATGGCCGGGAAATATAGTTTTGACAAAAATTGGAGAGAGAAGTGGAAAACAGAGCGTATCTTGTGGAGCACTGACAAGCAAAGGCTTTTCATTGCTTTCCATGGAACAGTACTGAGAGAAAAAGGGACAACTCTGGAAAATCCCACTGCTCCACCTGCACCTGCATGTACTTGTTTGGGCTGGGATAGAGTTCATTTTCTTTCCAGAAGTTGGCATGGACCTGCTTTGGGTTTGTGCTGAACACAGTGTTGATAACACAGGGATGTTTCCGTTCCTGCTGAACATCATGCCAAGGACTTTTCTATCCCACCAGGGAGGAGCCTGGGGGTGCTGGAGATGTGGGAAAGGGACACGGGTGGGACAGCTGATCCCAGCGGGCTCCAGGGATACACAGCCCGTGTGGCCTCACCTCAGCACACAGAGCTGGCAGGAGGAGAGGGAGAGGGGAACATTTGGAGTGTTTGTCTCCCCCAGGCACTCGTGATGGAGCTCTGCTCTCCTAAGGAGGGCTGAACACCTGCTGCCCACGGGGAGTGGGGAGTGAATTCCTTGCTTTGTTTTGCTTGCATGTGTGACTTTTGCTTCCCCTATTAAACTGCCTTTGTCTCAATCCACGAGTTTTCTCACTTTTCTCTCACCCCTCACACCAGGGCAGTGAGCAAGCGGCTCCATGGGGCTGAGATGTTGGCTGGAATTAAACCACAACACCAGGGAGGGAGGATGCTGTGGGCATGAAATGATGCTCCCTGGGATTCTCTCTCAACATCTCAAGCAGGCCATTCTGCATTTTATATCCTGCATCGATCCTATGTAATGCCTGTAACTTCTCGGTCCAAGAGCTAAATGATTTTTAAAGTCTTGTCATTTGCTCATTTGAGGAAACTCTCTTTCTCTGGAGAAATTATTCCATCGTTCTGCTGGGTAAGGAAGAAATTAAACGTGATCATATTAATTATGGTTCCTCATTTAACATAAAGCTGTAATCAAATGGCTTTTATGTCTAAACAGTCATGGCAGTGGTACTAAAAAAAATTGTGGCATTAAAGGCTTGCACTTAACTTCAAAATGTTTGAATTATACATCTCAGAAGAAATTGATGCTACACTGAAAGAAGTACAACCTTTTTATTTTCAAGCAAAAACATGAAGGTGCAAAACCCTTTAAAAAGAAACATACTTTTGCTTTCATTTCCAGGAAGATCTAAAATAATATACATATTTATAATAATATAAAACACCTTGAGTTTTTTGCTTAGATTTAAGCCATGGTGCCTTCTTTTGAAAGGAAGGGGCATCTTCTGACAAAGCCCATTAAACAAAAATATGTCAAGGACATGAAGTCTGCAAAGCAAGGGAACTGGAATTTGTCACTTCTGGCACTCACTGGGTTCCTACCAGCCTGGTGGGGACTGCTGGTGCCTGTGGCTCCAAGTCAGCCTCAGATTTGAGCACTGATTTCCTGAGCCAGAAAACCCAGGAGCATTTCTGTCTGCATTTCAGGAAAACACTTCCTTCAATTCAGGAGCCGGAGCTGCTCAAGCAGCCGCCTACCAGGAAGAAAAATAGGAAATGGCCAGTGGGGCTGCTCAGAACGAGTCACGGAGGGTTCCTTCTATGGGAAACACAAAATGGCTATTTCAGGTTCAAATTCACAACAGCAGTGTCTGGAGGGGTGATTTTTTTGTTGTTGTTTTCTTCATATCTACTTCTTCCAGAGCAGGCAATTCCCATGGGAACCAGCTCCACTTCCCACGTGGCTCTGTAGCTCAGTCCCTGCTGCCAGGCCGTGCAGAGAGGTGTTGGAGAGCACTTGGAAGTTAAAGTTCTCCTTGAAACAGTGGCCATCTACTTAACCCCTCCCCATAAAGCTCAGAACTTGAGATAAAATCCCTCTCTGAGCCCTGCTCCCCAGAGAGTAAGGGTGCACTTTGATACCTGATAAAATCAATTGGTGCTGGCTGCTGGCTCCTGTGATTGAAGTGACACTGCTTGTAAAACTCTCATCCACGGCTCCTAAATTCACAATTAAAAACACATTTCCAAGCTCTCTGTAAGACACAGAGCACAAGCAGTGCTTGTACCTATTTCAAATCCCAGCATGTAAAATTGCAGAGTGGGTTGAAGGTGATATAATGTTATAAAATGCACTTTGAGTAGAGTAAACACACTCGAGGGGTGTATGGTTCCTGGGAATTGTCATCTCTGCTGCCTGGGGAACCTGTTATGTGGTGAAAAACAGTATTCACTGAGATTTCTAGCATTCATTCAAGCGACTGGGCTCAGGGGGAATATAAATATGAGTTATTCCCTCCATTTTTGCATCATTATAAAAGCTGTTTTCACTCAGTACCCAGACAAATGGGTGCGGGCAGCACGGGGCAGAAACAGCCTCCTGCGAGCAGGAGCTGCGGTAAAAGGCGTGGATGTGTCGGGTTTCCAGCACGGGGCAAGGCGAGCTCCAGGAGCCGGGGAATCCTCAGCCCGGATTCAGCGCAGAGCCGCGGAAGGAGCTCTGAGCAAAGCTCTCCCGGCTCACACACGCTGGGTATCCCCCACCTCTCCCAGGCGTGAAGCTGAAGCATGAACCCGGTGCAAAAAGCTCCGTATCCTCCCGGTTCTTCTCCAAAACAACTGCAAATTCCCAACCTGCATCTTCTCCCGGCCACCTTTGCTGCTGACAGGGGACGTTGCTGTGGCACAGGAGGGCAGTGCTGGGCACAGGCAGCCCACGGGAGCTGCACACAGAGTGATCCGTGTCCCCGGGCGGTGCGTGGTGCCAGGGCAGGGCACAGCAGCCCCTCTGCCCGGGCTGGATGTGCCCGAGGCCGGCCCGCCTCAGCCCTTCCCGTTCCCAGGCCGGGGGACGCTGCAGGGGCTGGATATCAAAGGCCTCCTGCGAACCGCGTCAGCCAAAAAAGCGTAAATAAATCCTCCGGAGGAGTCACAGCAGTTCCTACGACAAGAAGTTACCAGCGGTTAACAAAGGATAAAAGCGAATCCCCGAGCCCCCGGTTCCTTCCATCGGCACCACCCTGGAGCAGGAGGGTGTCCATCACTGCGGGAATCAAAGCCTTCCTCTCCATTGTTTCCTCGGCGGCCGGGACAGCCCGTGGCCGCCTGCCACAGCAGCGCTGCAGGAAAGGAACCCGGAGCCCCCGGGCAAGGGGAGCCGCGGCTCCGCCCGGAGTGTCTCTGCCCCGCGGGGCTGCGGCAAAGCCCCCGAGCAGAGCAGAGCCCGGCTGGCTGTGCCCCCTCCCAGCCCTTCACTGCTGGGGCACAGCCTGGGGCTGGCACAGCTCGGGAATGGCACAGCTTGAGTAATGGCACAGCCTGGGGAATGGCACAGCCTGGGAATGGCACAGCTTGGGGCTGGCACAGCTCGGGGATGGCACAGCTCGGGGATGGCACAGCCTGGGGAATGGCACAGCTCGGGGATGGCACAGCTTGGGGCTGGCACAGCTCGGGAATGGCACAGCTCGGGGATGGAACAGCTCAGGGATGGCACAGCTCGGGGATGGCACAGCTCGGGGATGGCACAGCTCGGGAACAGCACAGCTCGGGAATGGCACAGCCTGGGAATGGCACAGCTCAGGGATGGCACAGCTCGGGGATGGCACAGCTCGGGAACAGCACAGCCTGGGGATGGCACAGCTCGGGAATGGCACAGCCTGGGAATGGCACAGCTCGGGGATGGCACAGCTTGGGGCTGGCACAGCTCGGGGATGGCACAGCCTGGGGCTGGCACAGCCTGGGGAATGGCACAGCTCGGGAATGGCACAGCCTGGGGAATGGCACAGCTCGGGAATGGCACAGCTCGGGGATGGCACAGCTCGGGGATGGCACAGCTCGGGAACAGCACAGCTTGGGGCTGGCACAGCTCGAGAATGGTACAGCCTGGGGCTGGCACAGCCTGGGGCTGGCACAGTTCGAGAATGGCACAGCTGCTTGCTGCAGGCTTGGGAGCATCCCCAGCCCAGCACCCCAACATGATGCTCAGTCCAGCGTGGTGTTGCTGCTCCAAACTCATCATCCTTGCTGAGCTCTGTAATTTGGATGGTTTCTTACACCTGTGCTGTCGACACGTGTAAGAGGAGAGGTTCTGGGATGGATCTCAAGTGAGGGCTCCAGGAGCGCTGTGTTCCCGTGTCCCTGGCTGTGCAGCATTGGCCAGCTGGGATGATTTACCATCCTCTCCCTGTTTTACACACACATCACTCTGCTCCTATTCCTGTACTTCCCCCTCAACATCTCCTGGACGTCACTTCCAGGACCAGGCTGGAGGAACCTTTGATCCAGCAAACCTTTATGTTTCTTAAGGGAAGTTAATGACAGAGTCTGGATGAAACTATTTTGACTTAACCACCTTTATGGTGTCTGTTTGGAGAGTTTGGCCACATTGCAGCCTGAGCTCTGCTGGTCTCCCCAATACCTTTGCAAGGATGTAAATCTCTGCTTCATCCACTGGGAACTTCTCCAACAGGGTCTCCATCAGTGACAGGTTGTTACAGTGACCTGTAACAACCAAGCAGAAAGCAGTTGCTGAATAGGGAAGTAAAAGCTCTGCTCACCATTACCAGCAAAAGCAAGGTTTGCTGTCATGGACTATCTTTCAGGGAAACTCCTATCCTAAATGGGGCTTTTCATCAGAAATCCACTTAGTATTCCTCTAAAATTCCAGGAGGGTGAAATCCCCCACTCCTTCATCTCATTAAGGATGAAAGAATTCCAGGTATGTGGCAGGAATCTGGGCTGAGAGGAGGAGTGCGGTATATTTTAACCACGTTGTAAAGTGGGAAAAATAAACTGATCTAAGGATGAGGATATGAAATATATTTCCCAGAGCTGAGAAGCAATGTCAGCCAGGAGAAATGCGTTAGCGCACAAGGAACACAAAACTGAGTTTAAGGGTGACATGTCATCGTGGATGTGTTCAAGAAAGCACTTTGGGACCCTCTGAAGGCATTTTGCCTCTGGAGCACTGGGAGTTTATCAGCTGATGGCTTCTAGATCAGGTGCATTGTTATCTAAGTGTAGCAGACAAAATGCTGAAATACAGCTGGTGCTCGAGGTGAGGGGGTGACAGAGAGTTCTGTAAACCACAAGGAACTTCTGGTCATTCTGGCAGGGACTGAGTTGTTTCTAAACTTTTATGGGGAAGCCCTGTGAAACCCTCAAAGCAGAGCAGGAGGATCAGACCAACAGGACTGTTTCTCATCTGGATGCAGTGGGGCTGCAGAAACAAGTGTCCGTGTGGCAGGATAGTTTTACCCATTACTATTCTCCTTAGAAGAGTATGAAAACATCCCAAAGAACAAAATCTCCACATCAAAATACTTAGTGGAAAGATAAGACCACCCACAAACTGTTTTCACAGACTGGAACTCACAAGACAGTGAGTTCCCAGCCTCCCAAGCTTGTACAGGGCATTTTTTGCATTGGCATAAGGAGCTCTTGGGAGCACGGAGTACACTCCAGGGAGAGCTGCAGAAACAGGGTGATCATTTAGAGAGGAGGAAAATCAGCCTCTGCTGCAGCCAACAGCCTCCCAACCCTCCTGGGCATCAGAGCACTCAGGAGAGTGTCACCACAGCAGCTTTGAGGCTTTGGGGGCCACAGGTTGCTATCATCTCTCAAACCTTCTCCCACCCAGGGGACCACCATGCATCCTTGCCCTTCACCTAATAAGGAAGGCACCCAATGCACCGTGGTCTCCCTGCTATCCAATACTCTATCACCCACTATATTCCCAAAAAACTCAAACAAGAGGAGCTTCCCAAAGGTCTCTCTCCTCTGGAATTCACTTCACATAGGTATGAACAAAGCCACACCTTTTCCTTGCATGCTATGATGCTCATTAGTCCAGGCAGGGCTGCCACAAGCTTCCCTGGGGATGAGCTTCCTCCTGATGTAACAGCCTGACTACTAGAAGAGCAGGAGCCTGGATGCCTTCACAGAACATCACTGACAACATAAAAATGCTTTCCCCATCAGCACTGCATATTTGCCTCCTGTCAGATGAAGGGAGAAGCTGTTTCATACTTCCCCTCAGTTCTGAAATAATTTAAAAGCTAAAAAAACACTGTCCTGATTAAACCCAGGAAATTTAAGAGCACAAAAGTTTCTCAGTCAGACCACAAACCCAGCTCGCTTCATACTCTGATAGTGGGGAACAGCAATCACTTAAAAAAACCAAAAGGATACCTGATTTTCACCATACTTGAGCCTTCTGCTGGCTTCAGGAAATGCATGGTTTGAAGATTTTTCCACTTGGCACACTATGCATTGAGCACAGATGGACCAAGTCTCCATGATTTTACTAGAGCTCTCTCCTTCCCCAGAGGAGCTGTGCACTCTGTGAAAGCCTCAGCCAGCACCACTCTCAAGTTGGCTCTGCTGAGACAGAACTGAGGGCAGAGCAACAGCTGTGAATTGTCACAAGCAAACACTGCTATGAGCTGGATCCATGAAAATGGTTCTTCCATCACGGCCTCTGCTGCATTAGAAAATAGGAACCAAGTCCAGTGCTCAAAAAGAGAAAGACAAGACCCCTAACGGTGTAAAAAAAGAAATATAACTCAAAATTAACCAAAAAAATCCCTTGAAACGATGACACCTTGCTAACATGAGGGCTGAGATTGTGTGAACAAGGAGTGGGAAAAGGTGTTTGTCAACTACATACAGGAAGCTGAGTGCCTAAAAATGAATGAAAGGAGCCTGAAGAACTCTTGGCAAACCATGCTGAGGGTCTGAGCCATTCAAAACCGCGTTCTGCTGCAGCTGATGCTCAGGGAGCGGCTCTCTCCCTGCACAGAGCAGTGGGAGTGAGCAGTGGGATCAGCACAGCTGCTCTGCGCCTGGCATTCCCAACCATCGGGTGGAAATCCCACCATATGACTTTGGGGATAATGTTAAATCCATTACAGCATTCTCCTCTCCCCTGCTCATCCCACACAAGCTTCAAAACTTGTGGTTTATGACTGACTGCCAGAGGATCACTGTGGGCTGTCTCTGGAGGGATAATCCTAAATTTTAAGTGACAGTTCACGGGCATCTCCTCTTTCTTCCGAGATGCTGTCTTACACAGCACATTAAGTATTCCAGAGATTAATAACTGGAGCAGAGAGTTCTAATCTTGGTGTCCTAGCAGAGATTTAGCAAAGAACATGTTTGAAGTTGCTGTGGCACAGGAAGCATAGGAAGCCTTGAAGCCCCAAAGCGAGGTTTGTCGGCAGCTCCAGAGGAAATCTGGGACGTGGGACACGTGATGGATGTTCAGTCTCCAGGGCTGCTCGCTGACGTGGTGTTTCCACCCAGAGCAGATCTTAGGGACCCTGTGAAAGGTGGGACCCAGTTTGAGCTCTCTTTTAAATAGACCAAACTCAGCACTGCTGTGAAATTGTACTTTTCGCGTTCTTTGACCTGAATTAGGGCATAACTGAATTGTATAACCAGGTTACAGGTTGCTTTGAACTTAATTTACCAAGGACCAAATGGAAACCACTTGGCCATCTCAGAACAGGCAATTGTCCTGGGTCAGCTTGGAGGACACCTGCCAGGATAAACACAGCAGTGATTCTGAGGCTGCTGGCACAGCAGCTCACTCAACAGCAGCCCTGCCATCACTTGCCTAAGGCCCTCACAGCAGCACTTTGAGACTCCTGTCCACAGCAGGATTATTTTTCCTCCTAGTGCTCCTCACACAACCAGAAGTCCCACTAAAATGAGGCCTAACAGGCATCTTTTGGCCTGTTCCCCTCTCAGGGGGCATAACCCAATGACAGGAGACAGCCCAAGCCCCTTCTGGGTTTGGAGAGCCCTGTGCCACTTACATGGAAAACAAGCAAATTCTTCTGCACCTGCACTTGCTACAAGTGTCCCAAAGGGGAAGCTCCACAAGGACTCCAACACTCCTGTCCAAAGTGACACCGTTGTGTCCTCCTGCCCTCAGCACCACGCACACCTTCCTTCCATTTCTCCCCTGCCAGCACCCCAGCTCAGGTGCCACCACAGCAAATCATTACCAGGGAACTGAACTGAGTAAAATTCATCCCCTTCTGCAACATCCATGCTTTTCATGGCGCTGGAATGGCCACTAGCACACTCAGAGCAGCCTGTGACAGCGATCACCTTGTCCAAGTTCATCAATTACTCTGGCTGCTGTGACACAAAGTAACAAATTAACAGCCAATATTCAGATTATAAAATTATGCTTCCTTAAAGCTGTTTAAGCAGCTGCTCTGGCACCTCTTTGCAGAATTAGACAGCTCTGCTTTGAATTAATGCAAAAGAAGTGGCTGGCATGATTTGGCCAAAGATTTAGACTTCACATAATCATTCATTATAGATGCCCTTTCAGGCCTGCATTCTGGAACGGTTTTATGCACAACACACTTATTATTTAGCAGGCAACACCAAGTATCAGAACTATTTCCATACCTTGGGCAGTCCTTCTGCCTAAATTATCTAAAGATGGGTCAGAAAGGGGTCAAATAGCAATGGGACATCATTTACTCCAGGTCACTGAGACCAGAAAAGACATGTTCGGGTGTAACTTCGCTGGTTTCAGCACAGCATGTTTTTCCACATTCTTTACCACCCATAGAATTCCCTTAATTGTCCTAAAAACTGCCTCCAGGCAGCCAGGGATAGGATCAATAATCCAAACTCGAGGTCACCTGGAGGCAGCCAGCTCCCTTCTCCTGCCCTGCCCAACAGCCTGTGAGGAGCAGGCAGTATTCCTACCAGGGACTGGCTGGTGCTGGGAGCCACAGGAATGGTGTGAGAGCAGGTCTGCAACAACCCTTCCCTCACAGGCGCTCTGAGGAACGCTCAGTGCACAGGTGAGACCTCAGTATTGGCCCACAAACATATCTTTTTTCAAAAATTGTAAATCTTGGTAATACTTTTGAATCCAAAAATCTCATCCTGTGGCAACCAACTTCAGCACAAGCAAGTTCCTCATGTTCCTTGCTTTGAATCTGCCAGATGACAACTTACCTTGATGGTCTGCAGCCTTTGGAGACACCAAATCCCCACCTCTACACCTTCTTTATATCAGTTACTTCAGTCTGGATATTTTCCCCTTCACCTTGCCTTTTCCAGCTTTTGCCTAGGAGTCTCCCTAGGTTTGGGTTCAGCATACAGAATGGATTACTCTTTTGGGAAAGCAACAAGTTGCTCAATGAGACAGTTGAATCCCCAGGTAAATTTAAGCTGGAACAAACTGTACAGCAGGACAGGGGCCTGGCTGCAAACCCATGTTTTTAAGCAAGGTAAAACCAATCAAATCCATCCTCATAGCTCTAAAGAGCTGAAATCACTGAAACACATAAGTTAGTGGTAAAGCAAAAGGCTTTGCTTTATTGCTGCAATGACTTCTGATCAAAAAGTCCCATCAGAGCTGCCTTGCTCAGCCTGCAGAGCCACTCAAGGGCAGCACGAGGCTTGGCAGTGCCTCTGCACCGAGCTTCACGGACGGTTGTGTCTTTCTGTGCCCAGCTCTCCAGTTTCAACCACAACATCCGTATCTGCCATCGATGCAGACAAGCAGCAGGCACCGGCGATTTGGAGGTGGTTTAGCAGAAAGGAGACGGAACACGAGGCCTCGGGAGGCGGGGCACGACCCGCCCGACATGTCCCGACAGACGACTGTGAGACGGGCAAGGGGGACACCTGCTGGGCTGCCTGCCTTGGTACAGCCCGGCTGCAAGAAAAACCGTAAAAAACCCGGGCATTTTATTACATTTTAAAAAACTGTAAAACACACACTCTCCAAAACCCCTGAGCCTTACTCTGACAGTCTCCAAGAGGGGATTTTCCTCTCCACGAGCCGCTGTGCGTGAGCGGCACCGAGCGCTGCGGCCGCGCCAGCGTGTCCCATCCTCCCCGGCCGAGGAGCTGGGTGGGATCTCGGTGCTCCGGGCAGCCAGCGGGGCTCCGCCTGCTGCACACCAGGAGCTGCTCCCTGCAGCGCCGGGCGCCACGGACACGGCTACGCCTGCTCACCGGGGGTGCCGGTGCCCGAGGCTCTGCTGGGAGCCTCCGCTGCCCGCGGGGCTTGCTTGGGAAGGCGGATGGGAACGTAGACGTTGGAAGCACAGTGCTCCTTGAGGTATTCCCCTCCTTTCTCCTCATAGTCCTTCCTGCTTATCCAGCCTTCCTCACGGGTCATGTACTCCACCGCCCAGTCCCTAGCCCCGTACCAGGCGTCCAAGACGGGGTTGGAAGCAAGGCCAACCTGGATGGAAGGAAAACAGAATGACGTCAGTTCAGCACAGGAAAGGGAAGCCCTTTTTACCCTGGTTACACTGGTACATTGACACAAAGAACTGAATTTCAGAAATCTGAGGTGATTACTCGGTGTCTCTCAGAAAGAGCAATGTTAGGAAGGGGTTCAAGTGTGTTTTCACCTTGTTATCAATCTGCAAACTTCCAGCCAAACATGCTTCTGTGTGCATGGTCCTTTAGCAGAAGCAGACTTTCCTTTCCCCTACTCACTATGCTGTCTTCACAAAGAGAACTGAATCTTTGCTTAACCTGCACCTTCTCAGGACAAAAAGCTGTTTGCAGAGTCCTGCCTTAAAACCCTCTCCAAGCCCATGCTCTAAGTACCCCTGCTCTGCACCTCACCCAGCTACACCTGAACACAGAACAGGCTGTTCACATAAACATCACGGCAATCCACAGACCTGAAAGGATGACTGGAATGGACTCATTTCCAGGAGTTCTTTTTGGATTCTGGCTTTCAGTCCAGGGTACATCGTATTTCCACCAGTGAGGAAAACATTCTGGACGAGGATAGCCTGTTGTTCCTTTGAATACCTGTGAAGAACAAGAACAACTTCAGCCTGGAATAGCTGTGGGGAGTGCTGATACCTTGTCCCAGGATTCACTTTGAGAAATTTCATTTTCCTAGCATAAAAAAACTGTTTTCTGGAAATTCTTGGGTGGCAGAAGAAATCCTGAAAGCACTCAGTACCCCACAAATCAACAACTGGTTTTCTTTCTAGGGCTGGAATTCTTACCTTTCAGAAAATGTGATCTCCTATGTTCATGAAGTTCAGGGGTGACATTTCATGAATGCTAATTTGTCTGGAAATGTCCAGCAGGTGTGCCTGTATCTTAACTTTAAAATGTTACCCCTTGTTTTGGTCTCCCAAAACCAAAGACTGTCAGCTCACTGTTGCAAGCTTTGTTGTCTCCCTCAATAACAACTTGGACCAGGGATCTCTAAAGAGGGATCTGTTCAAAAGAATCCAGTGGGGTGCAGGAAGAGAAATTGACAAGTACACTTAAATAGTGTTTATTTCACTTTTATCTCATTCTTTTTCAATTTCTATTTCTGTGCATGTTTTAAAATGTTCATAATGCATTAGTTCAGTAGCAGCTGTAATTTACAAATATACATATATTGGAGGTGTGCTCAAAAAGTTTTCATTGATGGGGTTAATGATCAAAAAACTTTGTAGACTCACTGACTTAAAACAAGCAGAGTTACACATGGCTTTTAGGAAGACATGTCTAACCTGCAATGCTTGACCCCACCAAAAAGAACGATTCAACATTTTTTCTCAAATTACTGCTAAACTGCCATCATTTCAAAAGCTGGTATCAAATGAAGAACAGCTTGTCAGAAGTAAGTAGTTCCGTAAACTCACCTCTCAAGGACATACTGCATGGTTTCTGCTATACCAGCCTGGTCCTCTCCTATCAGGGAGGGCTGGAAGACAATCTCTGGAGCCCTGATTCTCTCAGTGCCAAGGAAAAGCTGGTGGTACTCTGCCAGGTTAAACACGGGCTTTGAAAACATTGAGAAGCAGTGGGGAATGATGTTAAAGAACAGTAATATTCTAGAATAAGCAACATTTCCAAACAATTCTGTACAAAAACCCAGATGGTAATGCTCCCAAAGAGACACAGCATCATGCTAAATGTTCCAAAAGGTCAGGGAAGCTGGACTTTTCCTATCATTTATTCTGCTTGGAGTCACTTAATTCTAAGGCTCAATCTCAGAAGTTGGAAGCTGTGTCCACTCGGGTATCAGGCTTTGGATCACAGACAAAAACACTTGAGCAGAACTTTTTTCCCCTTAATAACACAGCACTGCAACACCAAGCACTGCCTGCAGAGTGAGCCAAAAGGGAATTCTCTTCCTAAACCACCAGCTAGGAGTGCCAGGATTTCTCTCTTAAAGTCGTGTTCAGGTAGTTTAAGCATTTCTTCCAAGAGCAGGCAAACAATGTTTGCATGAGGAGAAATGTCAGCAGACTGGCTGGACAACTGGGATGCAAACCCTTGGCACGAGGTGTAAATCCAGAAACCAAACCTGCACTGCAGCAACAGGCTTCTCAACTTCAGGCTGCTCCTCAGCAAATAAAGGTTCAAACTCATTAATGCTTTCCACATCCTCCAGGGACTGTTCACTGCCCAGGGGATCCAAGTCAGGAGTCTGGAAACAGAGCAGGTATGTTATGGTAGGTTAGCTCAGGTGTGATTTCAGTTCTGGTGACATGGCTGGAAAACTCAGCTTCCTCAAACCTCAGCTCCTTAACATGCCTGAAAGCAAATATGCCCAGAAAATAGAAACACAGATATTCACACAAAGCACAAAAAATCAAACACTTCCAATAAATTTATCCAAATGCCAGCTCAGAAATCCAGGCCTCAGGCTGGCTGCCAGGATCCCGGCAGCCATGTCCTAAGCATAATAGCATATTAAAACTTAGTAAAATAGCTTTTTATATTTATAAAACCTGGTACTCTCCCAGCACCTCTAACTGCTCTATAATTACCATTAAATTCCCTATTTTGCTTGTGTGGGACTGGAAAACAAATATTTGCTAGCTACAAAGCCACCACACAATTTTTGAGAGTTTCAACTGTCTACTATTTGCTCACAGGATGCACCAAACCCCCTTTTCTTTTACACAGATGTGAAGCTCTTTCCTAATGAAAAGCATCACTCAAAATCCTACAAGACTCCTGCTGTGAGCTAGGAGCAGCTTTTAAATTACATTCTTTATTTTCTGTTACAATGTTACCTCTGGGGTTTTATTGCCAAATATTTGTTTTGGTTATTTTAAACTTGAAACATTTGTTGCAATGCCAGGATGAGCAAAAATTAAGCCCTCTAAACATTCTTAAGTATCTATATTATATCTACTTGACCACATTCAATTACTAATACTGAAGTTTAGAAGTGTTCATTGTTACAGCAAAAAATGAGGTCTCATGAAGTCCTGTTAAAAGCATTTCTTCTTAAATCTTATTAAAAAAAAGACAAAACCAGAAAGATACACAGACCCCAGCTACACGCTTGGTCTTACAAAGGGATCCTGTGATAATTCCAAGTGCTCTCTCAAGGCACAGACCAAATAACAAAGCTTGTGGATTCCTCCTGAGGTCTGAGATCGCACCCAGCAAAAAGCAGGCGTGTGGGAGGTGCTGGAATTTAGGCACAGTCACTGAGACAAATCACAGGTAACTGCTAATCTTTCAATTCTCTTTTTTCTAGAATATCTTCTTTTGACAGAAGGCAGAAAGATTCTTCAGCACAATGATAAGCAATCATCTCCCTGAATTTTGCTGAAGCACAATCATTCTGGTTTTTGCACTGATAATCACAGAATCATGGAATGGTTTGGGTTGGAAGGGACCTCAAAAGCTCATCCAGTTCCACCCACTGCCGTGGGCAGGGACACCCTCCACCAGACCAGGCTGCTCCAAGCTGAACATGTCCAGGGATGGGCTAGCCACAGCTGCCCTGGGCAACCTCAACAAGGATCTCCCCTCTATGCTTCAATTTTCTGTTCTTTTTTCTACCTTTTCCCTGAACAAGAGGCTGATAAAGCTAAAAAAGCTCTGTCTTATGTGACTTGAAAGGCAATTGAAAGCACATGCACAACCAGCCTTAGAGCACCTCTTGGCAGCAGCTCCCATGTGCTGGGCTTGTGTTAGTGTGGCAAAGCAGACAAGGAGCTTCTCATCTGCAAGACAACTCCAACAACCAAGTGTAGGAATTAATCGTTCATTAAGGAACCAAAACAAAACATGCTGCTTAAATGCACCAAAACTAGACAGCTACAATGAAGGCAGGGTTGGCTGTTTACCATAAAGTTCCCTGCACCTGAAGGGGAAGAACAGAAAGGAAAACAAACACTGTTTTTAACGAAAGATTGATGGGTTCCTCTGTATCTCTAATAGAAGACTACTGAAGAATAAGGATGGTTGTTTCAGAACATTATCTCTGAAAAGAGAGAAGCAGTTGCCAACTTAATAATGACTTGCAGTGTGCTAAAGAAAAGGCTTAGTTCATCAGTGGAAGTCTGAAGGGACACATTTTCAAGCACAGAAGTTTAATTCCTCTCAGCAATAAAACAAGGATTAACTCGGTGAAAACACCCTACCTCTGGCTTGCTGTCCACAACATCCACTTCAATATTGACTTCTGACTGTAGGATTTTCTGCTTCGTTTGCTCAACAGACAGACTCAATTTGTTGATGTAAGACTGAAGCTCTTCTGCAGAGTCCATGTTCAGCTCCACCAAAGCTTTGTGGAACTGATCCATCTGCCCATCTTCTAAAAGTTCCTGTGGACAGGTCAGAGTTAGCTGTGATGAGCAAGGCAGCGCAGTCACAGCAGTCAGCAGTCATGTACTGACACTCTGCTCGCATGATTAGAGACTATGATGTGCACACTTTGACAGCATTTGAAGTACTTCCCAAAAGAAGTGCTGTTCAGAAACTGAAAGCATCCCCTGCATCAACAATCTCTCTGCAATCTCGCACGTAACCTTGGCAAGCTCCTATCAGAGAACACCCACGGCACTCACAGCTTCTTTACCATGATGTGTGACCTTCTGATAAAGCTCTGAGGGCAGCCTGCCCTCCTCCCAGGATACCACACTGAAACTCTGCCTTCATCACCTGCACATACAGCAACCTGTCCAGCCTCTCCTGGTCCAGCTGCAGCTTCTCCTCCCGGCGCCGCGCGTTGAGCTCCTGAAGGCGCCGCAGTTGCTGCTGCCTCTTCTCCTGCTTCTCCTCGGATGCCACGGTGCTGCCCAGCAGCTTGTTGGAGAAAGGCAGCTGCATCTTGTGCACGTTGTTCTCGTAGTACTCTGGGCACCGCCACTTCTGCAGCTCTGGGCATTTGGAAAGCAAAGCAACTTTTTGTTCTGGCAGCCCAAAACGATGAATTGCGTGTTGTCTGTACCCCACGTGAAGGATGAAAGGTGAGGAAAGAAGGCAAAAATAGTGCAAGCACAGAATTTTGTCATCTCTTGGCAGCTGTTCCCAAGCTTGGCTGTCCCCTCTGAGGACTGCCTCCAGGTCACACACCCAGTGCAGGCAGCGCTGAGCGCTCTGACCTCCAGGAAACACCAAGTACTACAAATGCAAGTGCACACTGAAGGGAGGGAGAGGAGCTCTCACACATTTCTAAGGAAGACTCATTCACAAGTGACCAATTAAAAAAAAAAACACTTTTCTTCAGGTACTACTTCAGATGACACTTGCCACGGAAATTTTAAAACTTATTTAATTCACACAAAGCCATGAGAAATGTCCTGTGCAACTTTGGAAACCTTAAAGCAGATAGGAAACACAGAAATCCTAACCAGCTTAGAGGTTTTGTTGATGTATAAAGGAAACAATAACCTCATTTTAAATTCTTTTCCGTTGAAACCATCACAATTTTTATTCACAGAGAAGTTTGAACCAATAAGATTTTTGTTGCAGTAACAGTAGCTAAATTTTATTTCTGCCTTAATTTTAAATATTAAACCACTGTTAAGCATGAGGCAGGTTACCACAAAGAAAGCAAAACAGGAGCAGAATATTTCCGGAAGAATTCGAACAAGGGGTAGAGAGGACAAACCAAGTGTGGGTGGTGAACTAGAGCTGGTTTTACCTTCTATGTAGTCCTGGGCGATGTAGCTGTGCTCGTGCAGGATCTCCTCCATGCGGCTCAGCGTGATGGCTGCGAAATGCCCGGGGTATTTCAGCTGCAGCAGCCGCTGCAGGTACACGGCAGCCTGGCAACCCCCCAGGTTAATGCGCTTGCAGTTCTTGGCATCCAGCCTCAAAATGCAAACAGACACAGCTCAGACTGGGGAAACTCACAGGAAATCCTCCTGCTTTTCCCCAAATTATTTCATTTCTGTCGATGAATATTCGCAGGTAAATATTTCCAGGTTCAGTTACCAGAGAATCTAACACAGCTGCTTTTATCAGGCAATAGCACAATCACTGCTGTGTTTATTCTTTTATTCTGAAAGGCTCTGTTCTGGTTTAAAAATCCCAAATATTAAATAATTTTGGCTACAGCAAGGATATGTTCTGTTCTAACAAGAGAAGTGATGGGTAGTGGTGTTAAAAGTAGTTTTTTAACCTTTGTAACACTTAGTGGTTGGACGAGTGTAAAACTTGAAAATTTGAAGCAGTCACCAGATATAATAAAGGCATCTTCTGCAGTAAGGATTAGAAACGAAAGAAAAGGTAAAAAGAGAAAACAGGGCAATGTAGCAATATAATCAGAATGATAAAAGGCTCAAGCACCGCAGAAGTCTCACACACAGAGCACTTCACCTTGCCCCAACGCTGCTTTTAAACCTAAAATATGTTTTTTAATGCCCAGTTTCACCTGGGGCACATATCCCCTTCTCCCTTTGAAGGTACACACCAAGGCACAATTAGCAACTAAAGCACAATGTTTACAAGAGCCGCACTGCTTCTTCAATTCAAAACTCAACAGAACCCAGCACAATCTGCAGGCCTGGTTTTAACTCATCAGTATAATTAATACAAGAGTTAATAGTGCAAGGCTGGAGGAACAGGTATTTGCATCCCTTGAAGAGCCAGTGGCTACACCAGACTTGAGACACCCAGAACTCACCTGCCTTCTAGGACTGGCAAAATGTGTGTGCACTGGTAGCCTGAGGATATCACCAAACCACTGCAGGGCCAGTTCTGCCTCCTGTTGTGATAAAAACTGTACAGACTGTCCACGCCATAGGACACCTTTGGCACTTGGTAGCATTCGAAGAGGAGCTCAGACATCATTTGTCTTGAGTACAGAGGATTGCAAACTGCTTCTGTCAGAACAATTGGGTGATCCACACAACCCTGGGAGAGTCAAGGGGAAAGAACAGTACCAAAGCCATGAAAGGAAAATCCAGGGTTAGTTATTTCTGCTTCTTCTTTCAAGCATCAGCAAAAACTCCTCCAAAATGGGCATGAGAAAGCACTTTATGTGTAGGGTATTAATCATGAAAGTTAAATTATATCTAGTGTTTAAGGGGGTAAAAAAGATGCTAATGTTAATTCAACTAAAGAATAAATCATAATGGTGGAGAAGAATGGATTTTAAAGGCATGTAGAAATTATTAAAAGCCTAAGTAACCAAAATCTATGCAAAGAGGAGGTGATTGAAAACCAGTGGAAGTTTAGTTCCAGTCCGGGTAAAGCTTTCAGACTGGTGTTGTCATGCATGCAAACGGCTCCATGGTCTGAGAAGAAACTCTCAACACAGCTGGCTGTGCAAGCGGTCAGTTAACGCCACTAATAACAGCATTACCCAACAGTAAGGTGAACGGAGCACGTTTAGATTAGATATCAAGAGAAGATCCCCCCCGTGAAGGTGGCGAGGCAATGACAGGTTGCCCAAGGAAGTTGCGGCTGCCTCATCCCTGGAAGCTCCAAGTCCAGGCTGCATGGAAATCTGCGCAGCCTGGCCCGGTGGAAGCCGTCCATGCCCACGGCAGGCGGTGGAGCGAGGCGCCCTTCCAGCTCCCTTCCAACCCAAACCACCCCGGGGCGCGCAGCGGTACCTGCGAGGAGACGCCGAGGCGCTGGAAGACGTGGTCGAGGAGCAGCTCCTGCAGCTCCAGCTGGACGGGCACGTTGCGGTCGAAGGGCGAGCGCAGCAGCCACCGCAGCGGCTCGGGGCTGCCCAGGTCGTTCCCCACCTGGGTCTCCGCGCCGGCCCCGCCGCGGGCCCCGCGGCTCCGCGCCGCCAGCGAGCGGAACCGCAGCAGCGGCTCGGCGGGCACGGAGGGGTCGGGGCAGGCCCATCCCGCCCGCGTCTGGAAGGAGCCGTTGTCGATGACCAGCGGCGCCGGCTGCGGGCTCCGCACGGCCGCGCTCGGCTCCAGCACCGGGTCCGGGGCCCAGCGCGCGTCCCGGAACGCGAACACCCGCGCGGGCGCCGCCATGGCGGGCGCGCTGCCGCCGCCGTCCGGCCGGGAACTCGGGCCCGCACCGGGGTTCCGGGGCGCCGCCGCGGCCAGGCGCGGGGCCGTAAAATAATCGAGGTTATCTTAAATGAGTGTGTTCCGTCATGGGAGATCTTCGTGTGCTTCTAAACCTAACCTGCAGGAGAGGAGGCCCAATCGGCGGGACAGGAAGCTGCCAACACAGCACAGAATCGTGGAATGGACCTTAAAATGTCCCACTCCATCCCTGTGCTGTGCCAAGCCCATCCAGTGCCACCCCTGCCATGGGCAGGGACACCTTCCACCATCCCGGGCTGCTCCAAGCCCTGTCCAACCCGGCCTTGGGCACTTCCAGGGATCCAGGGACAGCCACAGCTTCCAGGGCCTCCCAGTCCTCCCAGTAAAAATGTTTCCTCCTATTATCGAACCTGAATTTCCCGTCTTTCAATTTGTACCCATTCCCCCTTGTCCTGTCACTGCAGTTCCTGAGGAAGTGTCACTGCCCAGCTCCCCTGTGGCTCCTTGGCACACTGGAAAGGTGCCATGAGGTCTCCACACAGCCTTCTCTTCTGCAGGTTGGGCAGCCCCAGCTCTCCCAGCCTGTCTCGAGGTGCTCCAGTCTCCTCAGCAGCTTCGTGGCCTCGCCAGGACTTGCTCCAACAGTTCCATGCCCATCTGACAATGGAGACACCAGAACTGTGCCTGTATTTGAGGTGGGGGTCTCACTAGAACAGAGTAGAGGGGGACAATCATCTACTCCAGCCTGCTGGCATCCCTCACAGGATCAGCTGGGTTGGAAAATGCTCCCCAGATCATTGAGTCCAACCCACGACCTAACCATGTCAACAAGATCAGAGCCTCCTCCAGCCCTGGATATTGTCCCTGCTGAGCTGAGTGGCCCACAGCTGGATGCAGGACTCGAGGTGCCCCTCTCCAGTGCCCAGCTCAGGGCAGGAATCACTTTCCTGGTCCTGCTGGCCACAGCACTCCTGAGACAGCCCAGGGTGCCACTGACATTGTTGGGCCCCTGGGCACCCCTGGCTCATGTTCAGCCGCATCCACCAGCACCCCCAGGGTGGAACCCATCAAGATTATCTTAATTGATGTAAGACCTTTGTGTGCTTTCAAGCCTAATAAGCAAGAAAGGAGACAGTAACAGTGGACCAGGCAGCAGGATCATTCCTTAGTTAAGGACCTCTTGAAGCTAACAAGCCTTAAGGATGTAGCGGATGAAGATGTTGATGTATGTCCCTCTATATATTGCTAATTTGGCAAAATACTCAAGGTCCGTGTGTCCTAGAAGTGAACATGTTCTTTCTAATACTAAAAAAGACCTTTCTCCTGCGAATGCATAGAAATTGCCTGGGCTGGTGTAACTTGCATGGAACTTACTAACGAGTCCTAAGAGAGGGGCTTAGAAAGTCACTGACTGAAGCTTTGTGTATAAACAATGGCAGGGAAAGTCCACGGGGGTGCACTGGATTTGTGGAATACCACTGAGCACCCGGCCTGGGCAGCTCTGAAATAAACAATATTGCTCTCCAGTGTGTCTTTATTGGCTTGTTACACAGCAGGTAACAAATCCAATTTTGTGGGTATCACCATCAGCCTGGGGCTGGGCTGTACCCCTCTGACCCTTCACATAGGGCCCCCTGCCCTTTAAACTTGGCCTGTGAAACCTCCCCAATGGCTGTAGCTTGTGTGGAGGTGAAACCCCACAGCCCTGGGCTGTGCCACTTGCCCAGGCGGCCACTGACACAGCCCAGGCATCTGCCACTCCTGTGCCACCAGCTCCTCGGGGATGCAGGGATTGGGGAGGGCCTTTCCCTCTTATTTCAGCCCTCATTCCCTGGGGAGATGGGGTTCCAGGGTGGGATCCATCCTGCCATGGCAACAAGGATGTCCCAGGCTGGGTCAGCTCGGTGAGAGCCAGTGTGGACTCCAAGGGCTTCCGGTGATACAACTAAGAGACACAATTCATCATTAAAATTAAACAGATCACAGCTTCAGCTCCTTTCCATGGCTCTCAGCACTGCCTCTGCAGACAAACCATCAGCAGCCTGATTTCCAGAGGTGCCCCCAACCTGCCACCCCCACTGTGTGAAATGGGGACTCAAATATTGAGCATCCTTGAAGCTCAGGGCATTAATGGCTCTCCTCACTTGTTTACCCAATGCACAAAGCACGGCTAATAGCTTTCTTTTATCATGCAGAGGCGTTATTAATGTGAATTAATAAGAATTTGCAGAGTTCATTTAGACCTTGGGATTAAAAGGCTCATTTCAAGGGGCTGTTACTACATGAAAACATGCACACGCTCCCAAGCAAGAACATTAAATGCAGGCAATCATTTGTAACGTGCACGTACATCACTGCTCTCTTCTCCTGAGAGCTACACAAACAATTAATCTAGCCAAACAACCCCCTGTGAGGTAGGCAATAGATTATGGCTTTATTTTATTGAAGGAGAAACACACAGCATGATGAATATCAAGTTATCAAAGTCACATATCTGGTTCCTTCTTTGATCACTACTGAACTCCTTTACACTGAAGCAATGCTTTTATCGACACCCATCCCATGAAACGTGCTAGTTGCCTTTCTTGGAGGGAAGGGAGGCAGAAAGGCAATTAAAATAGAAAGGTTTATTTCCCTAAAGGATTAACTAATAGATAATAGAGGATATACATAGTAAGCTAAAAATAGAGTCTATATGGGACGTATTTGTGCTCTACATTGACTAAGAGCCCGGGAGAAGTATCTTGTAGCTGCTCATCCTCTACACCTCTCTGAAGGGTTGAATCTGTTTTATTCTCAAGAGCAACCTTGGCTACTCAGTCTCAAAGTGGCCAAAGCACTTGGTTCCCCCCTATACCTAAAGACAAGAACTATACAGCTTTAATATAAGCCTCAAAAGCTTCCTAACCTGTATTTATCCTTTAAATAGCAGCGAAAGAAAACATCTGACTTGATTGGCCTTGCTCAGTTGTTCTTATCCCCTGTTAATCCCTGTTGCTCCCTCCCCAGCACGGGGCTGTCCCCTTTGCTGATTTATCGCTCTTCTTGCGATCAGCAGCGCCGCAATGAGAGTTATTAAAAGGTGTTAGAGAAGGGAGCAGTCGGGCTGTTCTAAACTTAGAGTAACCTGAAGCAAGCCATGAGGTACCCCCTGGTTCCTCTGGTGAACGAGCTGACCTTTCCTCTGCTTTTCTTCTGGTTCTGTTTGCCGTTTGTAATGCTGCTGATCATCGCCATTATCTGGCTCCAGCTGCTGCTTAACGAAGGTAAGTTCGGCAGCTGATCAGGTAAAAAGCTGCTTCATAAAGTTAACTTCCTCTTTAAAGCACCCTGCTATTTTTAGGTTAATGCCATTTGTCACAGGAGGAAGTTAAAGGTTTGTTAGTACTGGGGGTAGCATGTAGAAAAGCAAACAAATTATTATGCTTTTCTGTTAAAAATGCTTGTAAGACAACCAAGCTGCAACTTACCCTTCTTACACTCTCCCTTTTTCTCAGCGGTAATTTGATTTAAGAAAGACAAAGGACAAGTAATTTTTATAGGTTTCTATTTCAAAAATCCCTCAGAAAGTATGCCTAATCCTCTGATTCTGCACACTTGAAATTCCAGCCTCACAGTTCTCTTGCACCTCTCCTTTTTGGGAGGGATGGAGGGTTTTATTGCAGGATCTGGTAAGGAATTCTTTTATGCTGAGGCTGATAGAAAGTTATGAAGGGAGCAAGACATGCATTTTCATTTATTTGTGTATTTTGCCAGTTTGTTTTTCCAATCCATCCCTGATCCTTTCTTCTAACATGCCAGTAACCAATAACAGGCTTTGGTTTAAACTAGTAATAAGCTTGTTGTTGCACTCGTGAGGATAAAGCCTTGCTGCTGTGCTCTAATGCTGGAGAAAAACATCTAATCCCAGCTGAGGAAGTTCAAAATCAGTGACAAAATATCTATTTTACATAGCTGTGCCACATCCTTACACTGAAGTTGAGTGCTCAGGCTGTTGTCTGGACATCACTTGATGTTATTCTTAGGGAAGAAGAGGAAGAACTGTAATTCCCTTGATGTTATGAAGGTGAATTTCCAGGTTATTCTTGCTACATTTGAATTGACAATTTCTGACCCTGTAGTGACTGCTCTTAGCACCAGGCTTCCAGCTGTTTCCACAAATGCTCTAAATTACAATTTGACCAGCAAGACTGGACACGTAATTAATTTTTACATACCAGCATATTTACAGAATAAGAACATTAAAGCTTTCCTCAGTTACTAAGAGGTAAAAATAAAAGTGCTCCTTTTAATAACTTCCTAACCATTTCAGTCATATAGTTTACAGCAAGCACAAGTAAAAAGGAAGTGTTTCAGCTCCTCCTTTAATATAATTGCTGATTGAGCTAATGAGTTAAAATTAAACACTTGTGAAGGCTTTTTCTTGTCTAGTTTGGTTTGCAAATCCTTTATTTCAGCTGGAAAAAGTTCAGAGGAACCTTGTGCAGCTCCTAGATGGAATGTGCAAGTCTTGCAGCCAAGGAAAAAAAATCCCATATAGGTGTTTTACATGTTCTTTTTAAACTTGCTTCTAGCACAGATGCCCAGCACAGAAAAGATTGAGAAAGAATCTCCTGATGAGCCTGATTCTGAAGATGAAGTAACAGAGGAAGAAAACCAGAGTGATGCATCCAGTACAGAGATACAAGAGGAGTCACAATCCAGTGGAACTGTGGGGAGACTGGGGCCCAAGCCTGCTTATCTGAACTCAAATCCAAAAAGCCAAAAGCAAAGTCTTCTTGCTGTGACCTCAAACAGCTTGTCCCAGAGGCAGAAGATAAGATATTCCCATGTTGAAAGGAGCATTTTCTATAACTTGCTGATGGTGAGTAGTGGGACCAGGCTGCCTCCTTGCACATCCACTGCTTTTGTGCCTTGGCTCTGACTTCTTTCACCTCTGCCTGACTCAGAGACCTCTTGGGCAAGACAGAGCTCTGAGATTGGTTTCTGTCGGGTTAATAACTAACAGGAGGTTTTATTTTCTGCCTTCCCTATTTGTGATGACTCCTGTTGTATACGAGGTAAAGGTAACACAAAATTGTGCAGAATGACTATTGCAAATATGTGTGTATATATATTTAAAGTACATGGGCATATTTTAAAAGTCTTTGAGAATTGCATTTAAAATGGCAACATTTGCTACTTATTCCTCTCTAAGATAAGACATTTAACACAACCGTGTGTAGAAACTCCCCTGGTATTTATGGCTGATATTACATACTTTTAAAAATTGCTTCACATTTCTTACAGCGGAGCATGTGAGTGAAAATTATATGTACTTCACTTGCTCAATAAGAACTGAGGCCAGAACTCTCTTTGCAAACACAGCAGCCCTAATCCTTTTAGGCTTTACACAAATCCCAAAAGATAAATTTCAAGCAGTGGAAGAGCTTCATGTCTTGTGTGTGTTTTCTTTCCCTGTGCCTTGACTGTCTGTTCCTTTGCAGAAGGGGCTCACAAAGGAAAGCTGTTCTGTGCCTCCACTGTCACTATTCCCAGTCCTGTCTGCTCAGTTATATTGCTGGGATTTTTGAATTCCAGCAACTGAGGTACTCACTCACGTTTCCTTCCACCAGTTCTGCTGCAGTGCTCGCCTTGGTTAGGCTGGACTAGCCAAGGACTGGAATCATCTTAAACTGCTGCAGCTATTTGACTAACACACTCTGAAGCTGAGCTTTAGCATGGCATCAGCAATACCTCAGCTGAAAGCATTTTTAAGCATTAACACCACCAAGGCAGTATCAAATCAGTGTAGTAACAATTTATTAAAAATTCATTAATGCCATAGTTTTTCACAAGTTAACAATGTTAACGATGAGCTCGGTCATGTCTAGGGTGCCATTTGGTTCTCCTACAATCCCTCATATGTACAACTATTGACTTGAACACAGCAGCTTGAACTTGTCTTTTGTAGGACATTTGTTGGCTGTGTCGGGTGGGTGAGGGAAGGGAACAAGCACCGGTGGTTTCAAAATCCTGTATATTCCACTGAAAATGGAACCTCTTCCAAAGACATCACAGCAGTGACAATCCTGTTCTTCCTTTTCTTCCCCAGCTGTGGTGCACCTTGCTTTCTTCTCTCAGCCGGATTTTTTTCTGCCTGTTGCTCCAGACCTTTAACATCCTGAGGACTCTGCTGCTGCCATCCTATCTGGTTACCTATATGGCTCAGCTGTTTGCTTTGCTGGGTGAAGAAGCTGGGAAAATCCTGGGCTCTCTGAGGCTGGAGAGCAGAGGACTGTTGCTTTCAGTCCTGGGGAGGAAATTGCAGCTGAGCCGAGCTCAGAGAACCACCTCAGGATGAAAATAAAGCAGTCCAGGTCAGCATTGGTGACAGCTACTGCAGCACGGCAGAGGGAGGGGAATTCTCTGAGAAAGAAACCCACTCAAGGCTAAGTCAGCACCGACTCAACTCACCACATCTGCTTTCAGAGTGTTGACCGTCTAAATGTGGAATGGATGACATCAGCCAATTTCTTGTCCACTCTGCTCCCCTCCCACCTCAGAGGGATGAGCTCTTTGTTTTATAAGGACCAAGCACTCCACCAGCACCGGTGACAATTTCAGTTCACCAACACTCATCTTTGATTAAATAAGATCAAGGCAATCTCCCTCTGTAGTAGCTCCTACTGGATTTTAAATGCAACACAGCCATTGGATTATTATTCTCTGAGAGTCCAATTAGCACTTTTCTCATCTCCAGCTTGTCAGTTCTCAAAGTAGGAAATTACTTTTCAACACTCAGCTCTAAGAAATGAAGCAGGCCTACCTCCAATTAACAAGAAATAATTAAGCCCTCAGCAGAAGCTGAGCACGCACGTCCCTGATTTCCGTTCAGGCTTTGCTTTTCAGCACAGCTGGCAGGCTGATGTAAGGTAGACTGCAGCCTGGAGAGGCACTCACCAACAGCTCCATTTAACCCGTTAGTGGAACCACGAGGAGCCTGAGACTGGCCATGGCTTTATCGAGGCGCTGGGCTTTGGACGGAGCAGCTGTGTGCTCTTGTGTTGATGCACACACTCAGCGCACGCTCTTTTGTTTTCAAGAGGACCCGAATTACGAAGTAATTCAATGAACACGCCGCCCCTTGTGAAAGCCATTGTTGGCGGTGCCTGCGTCCCCAGAGCCTTACCCGGGCACCCTGCAGCACCAGCCCGCAGTGAGGATGAAACCCTCCCCGGTGGTGTTTGCCTTTCCCTCCCCATCCCCTGAGCCCCGCGTGGCCAAATATTTCTGCGTGCTCTTAAATTAAACTCGTTTGCCCGCCTCTTTATTTTCGCGGCTCCCTTCTTTAGAAAGGAAAACACAAAAGAAAAAGAAAAGCTGTTTGCCGAGGACATCCCCCTCTCCCGGGAGGGAGCTTCGGGAGTCTCCTCCAGCGGGGATCCCCCGTTTCTCGCCCCGCCTGTCAGCGGCGAACGGGAAGGGTCGGATGCTCCCGGGAGATGCGGGGGGAGCGGGGCGAGCTCCGGAGGGGCGGGACGGGGGCGGAGGGAAGAAGGGTCTCCTCTCCTGCTCTCGCCTCCGCCGAGCTCCGCGCCCGGCCCTGGGCTGCTCCGGCCAGCGAGTGCTGAGCTGCGGGGTCGGGAGAACCCCCCGCTCTCGCTCCTCCTCCTCTCCGGCCGTGGTCTGCAGCGCTGGCCGCTCCAGGTGAGCAATGACCCCTCCGGGTGGGCAATGACCCCTCCAAGGTGGGCACTGACCGCTCCAGGTGAGCAATGACCCCTCCGGGTGAGCAATGACCCCTCCAAGGTGGGCACTGACAGCTCCAGGTGAGCAATGACCCCTCCGGGTGGGCACTGACCGCTCCAGGTGAGCAATGAGCCCTCCAAGGTGGGCACTGACAGCTCCAGGTGAGCAATGACCCCTCCGGGTGGGCACTGACCGCTCCAGGTGTGCACTGACAGCTCCAGGTGAGCAATGACCCCTCCAAGGTGGGCACTGACGGCTCCAGGTGAGCAATGACCCCTCCAAGGTGGGCACTGACGGCTCCAGGTGAGCAATGACCCCTCCAAGGTGGGCACTGACTGCTCCAGGTGAGCAATGACCCCTCCAAGGTGGGCTCTGACCCCTCCAGGTCGCTGCTGCTCGGCGCTGCTGGGGAGCTCCGGCCGTGCCCCGCAGCTCCGGTGCTCTGGATGCCGAGGTCGGGCAGTGCTGAGTTGTTGCTTTTCCCGCAGATTTTGGCTTCTGCCCCGTTGGGGAACGGGGTTATTGTCTTGGCTGTGCTGACATGTCAAAGCTGTGTTCTCTGAGTCAGTGAGAAGGGGTTTGCTGAGAGCGTCAAGGTTTTTCTCTTCACCTTTTCCCCCATGTGCACTTAAAGCGTGTTGGCAAGAAAGGTTTCATCTTGCAGCTGCATTGTTGGGGATGCCACTAATGCTGCAGCTGAAGCCCTGGGGATGATACCTCCTGTCCTGTGGGACTTCGCTTGTTTAGGTTACTCGAGTCTTTTAAACTCTGTTAACCTTAGTTCAGAAAGAAACCCTGTTACCTTGAGGTCATTGCCAGAATGCCACAGTTTAAGTTAAAAATGTTTTACTGGGACCATCGCTGCAAAGGAATAGATGAACTGAGGTGAGTAAATAAACGATTTGAAGGTCCAGGAGAATATTGCTTCTTGTACTGCATGGGGATGTTCAAAAGCCTGGTGCTACCAGGCTGTATGCCTTGTGTAGTTTTTAGTCTGTGTAAATACACTCAGAATAGCTTTAGCTTGGCTGGGCTGGCTGTCCCTGGCAGTGTCACTGTAACAGCAGGGAGGTTGGTGCCAGCTTGCAAAAACCTGCCTGAGAAAGCTACTTTGAGGACTCCTGATTCCTGCAGAATTCCCCAGTACCACAGCTATGCTGGTGGCACTAGTGGTTTAAACCTGGTTTTCCTGTCTTTGAGCTATGAGAAATAACGCACAAATAAATATTTGGCTGCTAAGAATAGGACTTTTGTGTGTGAATTTAGCTAGAAGTAGTAGAGAAAGGTCATTTTGGTTCTGCTGTGGGTCAGTGCCTCTTGTAAGACATTGGTGGTGAGTGAACCTGGCCTGGAGGATGGACACAGACCGACAGATGAGGGGTCTCAGTTTGAGCCCTGTAGAATTTGTATTGTGATCCACATTTGTTAAAATATCTGCTTTCCCTGAATCTGGCTGTAATGCCTGCCCCTGTGCCTGTCTTTGCTGGGCATTTGGAGCTCACAGCAGGAATGCATGACCTTGCAGCTGCCTTGTGCTCTGCGAGTGTTCAGTAGCATCCATGAGTTTGTGCTCTAATTTCCTTTTGCTGTTGTGTGCAAAAGCTGCTTCCTGGGCATCAGCAAGAGAGTTTACAGCGTTGGATGCGGTAGTGGAGCTCCTGCAAGTGTGGTTATTTACACTGACTGTGATTAGTTTTGGATTTAGTTCACCTGGGGGTCTCTTGTTCAGCTGGTGCATCATTTCTCATGTGCATCCAGCAGCCTCTGTCCCAGAGCTCTTCTGTGCTGCAGCAAGTAGGTATTTTCCTCAGCTGAAAAGAGACTAAAGCCTGGATTGAACACTTTGGAGCACAGCATTAGTAAGAGTTGTAATTTGGTAGTTCCTTTTGGCTGAAGTTAAGCCTCCTGAGAGGTGGAGGACATATTTCTGTGTGCCAAACTGTGCTATATGCCTTTTGTGACCTTCTGCATGTCACTTAACCTCTCTTTTCCCCTCCCTTCTTGTTTGTAAAGCCTTTACTTTGCAGGCATGTTGCAAGGGTGGGGTCTGTCAAACATTAAGTCTCTGTTGGGAAGCACTGTGTGTATAAAAACATAGATAACAATGTCTTTCTCCTCTGAGCTCCAAACTCTGGAATATGTTGGTAAAGACACCCAGACTCTTATCTAGTGTAAACTGAAGTGACCCGAGGTGTTTTGGTGGATTTAAGTGATAAACATATCTCAAATCACTGTGTCTAAGCACGTTGAAGGTCTTGCAGCATGTGGGGATCCCTAACTTGCCAGCAGGACCTCTCTGAGTAACAGCTGGGTGAGCTGTGGCTGTTTACATCCTCCTGCAGGAGTCATGGGATGATTTAACTTGGTTGACATCTGTTTCCAGTAAAGAGGAATTGGGGTTCTTGGGTCCAAGCTGTATGAAGAAAAATAACACTGAAGGTTTGGCTCAAGATCCCAAGAGGGCGCAGCAGCAGCCAAGCTCTTGGGTTAATCAAGACACATTTTTGAAGTAATTTTTTTTTTTTTAATATGGAAAGGAAAAATCATAACTGCCGTTTCCCACTTCACAACACCTTTGCTTAGTTGGATAGAGTCGTGTTACTTGTCAAAACTTTATAAACTGAGATGGGTGAGTGTCCAGCTTGCCTTAAGGAAAATATCACTCACTGGAGTGCTGAAATGGGAGCCCAAAGAGGTGCTGGCACCTCAGTTCTGTACAAGACACAACTGGCCAAAGCTTTCAGAACTCTGCTCTGGCTTGAGTTTGATCCTGCTTTAAGAGAAGGAGGTTGGCTGAGATGGTGACCTGAGGAGCCCCTCACTCGAGCTTGTGATGGGGTGAACTGCTCCAGGAGCAGTGCCCTTCCCTGTCTGCAGAGCAAAGGAGCCCCCACCCCTGTGGGCCCTCCTTAAAAATCACTGTGTGACCTGCACTGGGATCTTCTCTTTTGGGTAAGGAGGTCACTAGGGCGTATGTGCAACACACTCTTAGATTTTTATATCCTTTAAAAGTTAGAAACTACCCTACCTGACCAACAATATCATGTATTTTAGCTTCATATGCGTCTTAGGCTTCCAGTTCAGCAAAATATTTTCTTGATTGGGGATGTTATGGCCCATATGCTTCTATTCCAAGCAGTTTAAATGCTTTCTGTTGGAAACATAAAAATATCTTAGTTGTGACATGATGTTTGAGCCTTCCTGCTGTGGATGCAAAATCCATATGGCAATGAGGTTTAATTGAAACCTGCTGGAGTTACTTTTCTCCTGCAACATATTATATGAAATATTCTTCATGCAGCTGGCTTGAAAGGACTACCCTTAATTCAATATTTCTAATCAATTAATGCTTTTGGAAGTTCTGTTCCTTTCCAAGACTCACAATTTTGATCTATGTAAAGCCCTTCAGTTCGATAAACTACATATCAAGTACAACCTGGGTGATTTATTCATTATTTGCTTCACAGACTATAGGTGTAAGTCATCCACTACAGAGTTGTTGACTGGGTGGGTAAGTCCTTCCAGGTGTGCTGTGTAATGAAAAGCTTGTCTGAAATCAGAACTTGTTGCTTGAAGAGTTCTCTCTCTAAATTGGTTTGAGATTCAGATGTTTGCAATATTTCCTGGTATTTGTTGCTGTTTGCTCAGAGCGTTGGGTCAGCTTGCAGGGGAGTATGTTTTGTGATTGCAATTAAGATTGGAGAAAGAAACGCAAAAGCTGCTGTAGCTTAAAGCGTACTCCCCAAAGCAGATTACTCCAGGAGTCTGGAATGTGTTGGTGGGAGGCTTCAATTTTAGTGAGATGTTGCTCTGTGCATGCAGGAGTCCTTCCCTTTCTAAATAATTGTTTCCATCTGCATGGCTTATTCCATCAGCCCCCAGGGCTGCCAGTGCCTGGACTGCTGAGCTCTTAAAATCTGTGTCTCTTGTAAGAATGAGGATCTTTCTCACCAAATATTCTGTGCCAGCTGTGTGCAAAGGGAACTTTGCACTGGTCACGCAGAAAAATAATAAGGGCAACCCCCACTGGGGACCTTTCAGAACAAACAACATTCTGGTACCTCTTTCCCATACTTTTAAATTTTTAGAGGGAAAAGTTTCAGGACCCTTGAATCTTCCTGCATGACATCTGACCAGCCCATTATGAATTCAGTAGTTCTCTGAAGGTTTAGTTCTTATAAAATATGGAATTTGGCCGTCTGTGGTAACTTGGATTGAAGGTGGTGGCCTGTGGTCTGTGAGATGTCCTCGTGAACGTGCACGCTCCCATCATATGGTGGAGCCATAGGAAGTGACAACAGCCTGCTGGGCCATTGCACACTGGTGGTACAGCAGGAGCAAACTGGGCAGCCCGGGCATGGAAGAAGCACTGAAAGGAGGCTGCTGGCCAAGAGTTATCTTATATTCCTATATATTTTATATTCGGGTCACCTAGGGAAGCACGGAAGATGCATCATTGCAACTGAGAAACATTGGAAAGGCACAAATCTGGAGTACTCTTCACTCCCTTGCCTCTGCACTTTTCTCTCATTTCTGAATTAGATTTTAAGTGATGATCACTGGAAATAAAAGTGGAATTTCTTGTGTGTAAGCCTTTGAGCGAGCAGGAGCCTGGAACTCTTGTGAAGCCTATAGCAGGTGGCCAATATATAATGGAACTGGAAGGATATCCTCTTTAGGCAACAAATAAATACAGCTTTGCTGATGAGAGTTGTTTTTCTCGGTCAAGGTAAAGCTGGGACAATGTTCCTGTTTGAGAACAGCGGGGCTGACACAGTGGAAGGAAATCCCTGTGTGTCTCCCAGCGGAAGGGGAGGCATGCAGGGCAGGACAGACATCCCTGCAGCTGATCTCCCAGCCCCTTGTTTGGGGCAAACATTCCTCAGCCCTGGCCTCCCTCCAGCCTGTGCACAAGCGGGGTAAAACTAGATAAAGGTAACAGCTGCATTGAGCTGCAGTGTTTCCTTTGACTAACGGGAGGGGAAGGATCCCTCCTGGGAGCAGCCCTTGGAACCACATCCCTCATCCCAGAGTTTCAGAGTTCATTCACTCCGCGCTTCCTACGCTGGCTCAGAGCAGGCGCGAGGCCGCCGGATGTTTGAAAGCCAGGAAGGGTTTTTGCAGCAAGCACAGAGCTGCCAGCTCCCTTGGGAGAACCCAAGGCTTGATGAAATACCAGCACTCACCCTGGAAAAAGCTTTTTTTTTTTTTTTTTTGAGAATGGCTTTTTGCAAGGCTCATTCTAGCTGTAATAATGTGTTAGATGGAAGGAAACCTAGCTGGGGAGTGCAATTGATAAATGAGGTCAGGGGATTGCTGCTTTAAGGTGTTTCTGGGAGTTCTGCTAGTGTGGTCTGTGCAGTTTTGTAAAGGATTAGCATCACCTCATTGTTAGCAAAGCAGATGGCAAAGGAAGAACAGCCTTTGTAAAGGTCAAGACCCTGATCGCTGGGGGTCTGTGGATATCATTTAACCCCATAAAAGTTCTTTTTCTGACACTGAGTCAGATATCACAGTTCATTTGGATCTCTCAAAGTTCCAGGAAGATGTACGCCGTGAAGCCAACTTTATTGTGTGAGCTCATCAGGTAAAAAATTCAAACAAGGGCTCAGTCCCCTCTCAGTGGGATGGTAGCTTGTTAATTCTCTAATTAATTGGTTAATTGGCAAATTCCCTAACTCCCGTGCTTAGGAGGAAGCCGGTTTCCCATCTGATGGTGAGAATGCTCCTCCCTCCTCCTCCAGCACGGTGCCAGTATCACAGTGGGCAGCCTGGGAGCCTCAGCAGCGCGGGTGCTGTGGGGTCAGCTCAAAAGCCTTTTGGGTAAGGCGATGTATTTCCAGCTTCCAGCGTGGAAGATTGATTTCTACCATTCCTGTGGGCTCTTCTGAAGAGTTTGTCATATCACAAACTGCCTAAGGGCTGTCTTTGCAGAGATGCAAGCGCAGCAGTTCTCATCACCTCCTCTCCTTTGTCTCTGCCATATGTGCAGCTCTTGTTTCAGCCCAGTGGCTGCTCCCAGCATAGATCAGGCTGAGCTGTATCAGCATTTTCGGGGCCAAAACATGAGTAGGAGTCAGGTCAGCAGCCACAGCCAGGTGATGCCTGTGTCAGAAAATGGCCATTGTACAAAACTTCAGTTGCTTACACAGGGTTAAAATGTGTTTCTTAATGTTAGTTGGGTTAAAGTGTTTATTCATCAAAATGTCTAGAGCTGAGAGGTAAAAGACAAATGCTTTAGTTCACTTCTTGTGTGTTTTTAGTTTTATTTTTATGGAATCTTCTTTGTTTTCAATTCACCTCTGAGTTCAGGTTGAGTTTCTGCTTCTTTCACTTGCTGATTTCGACTGTGGTTTTTCCATGGCTGTTCTATGTAATATCTTCTTTTGGCCCTGGCACCAGCACCGCATCAGCCTGACCTTGCACACCAGGTGTAAACTGAACAATAAAAATCTCTCTTGCACCACTTGACACTGATGCCTGAGACTTGGTGTCCCGTCTCCTCTCTGGCCCTCCAGTTAGAGCGGTGGGTTTTATACAGCAAACAGCACGTGGGGATTTATGGACACTGCTCTAATCTCTGCCTGACCTTTGAGAGGATCTTACACCACCAGCTTCTCCTGCCCTGAGCTCTTCCTGTAAATCCTGGGCTACAAAGCTGTTTGGGAATGTCTGTAGCGAGCTCCTCCATCTCCTCATTGGCCCCCAAGCTAGATCGTGTCTGACATCTTCCAGTCCTGGTTTTCGTGAAGACTCATGCAATTAAACTTCATCATTAAAATTTCGGAAAAACAAGCCCTCTTTTAATGAGTTAACAGGCTCTTGACTACAAATAGCTCTGCAAGAGCTGTGAGCTGTATTGTGCAATCAGGTCCAGCATCCCAGCCAGTTCTGTTCCAGCTGTTGCATCGTTTATAGATGAAACCAGTACAGACAAGCTCTGTGTGGTGACTTCAGAGCCTGGCGCCAGCAGAGCAAAAATAGTGGATGCTGACTTTTTTTTCACTTCTGAGCCTTTAAACAGCAGTCCAGCTCTCTTCTTGAGGACAAATGAGGAGCATGCCCATAAATATAAATTACAGGCCACTTGTAATCTCTCTCCACACAGAGAGGTTTGGATTCTTCCTGACAGACCTGTTACAGCTGAAGAGATGACAAAGTGGAACAGAAGCCTGTTAGGATAAGTGATGGCACTTTGGAGTACAACAAAACTGTTGCTTATGAGTGGAATAATTGGCACTCACAATTGCCTGGCTGCTAAATAAGAGCTTCTGCTACTTGGCTGTATTAAATCTTCTTTTTACTTTGGAAATAACTGATGGAGCAATCAGGATCTGTGAAAACACAACTCCCCTGAGAAGGAGGTGTCCTTCTGTTCCCCTGCTCAGAGTCTGGTGGATCAACCCACCAATGGGCACAGTGGCATTTCCTTCCCAGTGTGTGTGGGGATCTACTCGGGAGTTATTTTTCTCTGAATCTTGGAGTATTTAGGTGAATGGATTTAGGTTTTAATGTAATCATTCAACCAGACAAGCTTCAGTAAGGGGGGGGGGGGGAGGGACAGGGACTATCTATTCTAATTTCTGAAGTAGTTTCAGATGCTAGTCTGACCCAATATAAAAACTTACGAGGAGATTTTAAAACCACAATATGCGAAAATCTGTTAAAGCAAACAAACAAGAAAACCTAAATGAAACATTTCATTTCCTAAATGAAACATTGCTTTGAAAACCCTATTTGTAGTCAGTCCACACTCAGGTGTTTCACTTTTAATCTTACCAAATAGCTCAGTTGCAGAGCTGGGTTCAGGTCACTCCTACTTTTCTCCTCCCCTTGTCTTACCATCCTTGCTAAAACTCCAGCTTATCAGTAGCTATTGTTGAGCTGTCTCATAACCTTGGTAGCTGCACTGATTGTGCCACGGGCATGACTTCTCCCAGGAGTGGATGTTTGGCATTCCTTGGGCAGCAGCTCCTGTGGGATGCCCACAAACAGACTGACTCACGGTGAGCTCAGCCCGGCGAGTCCATCCCGCTGCTGTGATTATGCTGCAGGAAATAAACAAGATGACAAGCTAATCTATCACATCTTTGGGCTGAGAACTGGGGCACCCCAGGAAGAAAGTCCATTTCTGGCATTCTTTCTCTTTGTTGTTCCATTGTCCCATCCCTTTCCCAGAAGGGAACAGAAAATCCAGCGTGCAAAAGTCAAAATGAGGTTTGTGAAATCAGCTGGGGCGTGAGCCTGGGAACTGGAGCTTTTGCATATTCTCCTTCTGTGAAAATGAAGGGTGTTCAAAGTGCTCTGTGGAGGTGGTGCTGGGCAGAGCGGAGTCTGGAGAAATCCTGTGTGTGCTCACAGCTGGCACAGCTGGGCTGGCACGAGGTGCTGGGCACCCAGTGCAGCTGGAGAGGGGACTGACTGCGGGTCACTGCTCCCCCCTGCCTCTGCTGCAGGGTGATGGGTGGCACTGTCACCTGGCTGCAGGGATAATAGGTCCCCGTGCTTGGAGGAAGCAACAAACAGCTTGCTGGCCATTGCTCTGGTGCCTGTGACTCCTTTCTGCCTTTGGTGTCCAACAAGAGAGGTTTTTTTTGCGAGACACAGCCCCCTGTAGACACCAGGCACGTGTTTGAGCAGGGAGGTAAACGAGGTCATCCTCTGAAACCCGCTAAGGATTCTAATCTTACACCGTCTTCAGTGCCCAGGAGGCAGAGGCATATTCAATTTACATTAATAAGTAAGTCTTGGTTATTCATCAGAATAAGTGTTTTTGAGTGTTAAGAATAGCTACTGTCTTAGTGCTTCCTCCTATTGTTACAGCCCTTCCTTGAGCAGTGGAAATGTTTTGGGTGATTTAAATTACATTTACAGTAGTAATTAGCAGTAAAGTTTAAGCAGTTGACTTATCTGAATATACATTTGTGTCTAAAGAGAGTATGACTTTTTTCCCCCCCTACCCCACCTCCTTCATCCTCCCAAGGCAGGACATTTTCAGATGGGGTGGGCAGCTGGATACTGATATTTATTGGTATTGATTATTGATACTCCAGCTCCCTGGGCATCCTCCCAACAGGATGAACAGATTAGCTCATCTCTCAGGGAGTAAAGTCACGAGTGGAAACACTTAGCAGGGCCTGAGTGTTGCTGGGGCTGTTTCTTGGCAGCTTTTTTCCTATGAGGTGCTGGTTTTCTCCCAGCTCAGGGCAGAGCCAGATGTGTGGCAGGCCCAGCTGCCTGGAGCTGCTGCCTCACCCAGACCTGACTGCAGCTCACTCTGCTGCTCCCTGCCAGGCTGGGAACAACTGGGCCTTGGATAATCTCACAGATTTAGTGACTCCAGAAACTGGAATAGTGTCCTAATCTCAGTGGGTCTGTGTGATGGATAGGTAGCACCACTTGAAGATTTTCTTATGTGGTGGGATTGAGGGGGGATAAATTACTTTCAGGATTTCTTAATGCTGTGTACCCTCAAAATAAACCTGAGAAGAGTTTTATGGGTTTGGGTTACAGAAAGCAATCCAGGTTTTTCCCACTCCACATTGCAGTCTGTCAGTTGCATTCATTTTTCAGGGTAACAATTTAATTTTGGGATGCTTGCAGAATGTAATGCTGCCATAGGATCTTGCGATGCAGCCCGTGGATGTTTTATTCCAGCTGACCTGAAGGCTCTGATGTCCAGCTCTGTCAGGCACCAGGCTCAGGCAGCTCTCCCAAACTACAGAGAGTTCCTGCAGTCTTTAGGTCTGCTGAGATTCCTGACTGTCCAAAAGCATGCTGGATGTTTTTCCTTTTGATCCTGAAAAAGTCAGGCCAAGTCTTGTCAGTTTGGCAGGATGTGTGGATACCTTCAGAAATAACTTGTGCACTAAAGTGGTGACGCTTACAGCGCTGGGTCTGTTCCCGTGATTCATTTGAACTAATTGGCTGCTGAGAGCATCATATGTGTCTTTGTCTCCATATTTGAGTAAGATTCAGCTCCTGTGATCCAGATCATCTCATCCCAGTGAGCTTGTCTCATCTCTAATGATGCCAGGAAGATTGTCCTGGAGCATGAAACACGCTGGAGAGCTCAAAACCAGAGTTGGAATATTTATCCTGATTCACTCTGAAAAAGCAGACTCAGCTGCCCTCTATTCCTCCACCTTTTTCCTCACAAGCACGATCTAGGAGATAAACTTACTGATTACTCCTCTCAAATACCATGAATAACTGAAGGCCAGACAGGAGTGAAGACGTGAAAGGCTGCAGCGCAGCTGTTATTATCCACAGAGATCAGGAACTTTCAGCAGTGCTTGTGTACTCTTTGTGTGAGTAATCAAAGCTGAATGTACTCTTAGAGAATTCTGTCTTCATCTGGATGCTTTAAATTTGCCTCAGTTGTGCAACAAGCCTGGCTGAGTTATTACCACTGCATGAGAAACCTGAGGATGAAACTGCCTGGTATGAGTGTCTGGCAGCCTCTGTCTGTAAATTGACCCATTAAAAAGGATGATCAGCTGGCTGCTGAAGTTATTAAAAGAAATTTAATGACAAGGAACACCATTGAGGGACAAAAGAAATAGAGTTATGGGCTGTGGTGCCCATCTACTTGCAGTTCTGGCAGGTTAGAGGTGATTTCAGGGGAAGGAATGGCCTGAAACCCAACCCCTTGTTTCAGGGCAAGGTGTGCTCGGTGGGGAGTGGTTTGGAAAGGCTGAGTGCTCCCTGGGGAGAAAAAAATGCCTTTCAAATTTGTGAAAACAGAAAGCAAAGGGCAGCCACATCTTCTCTCGCAGATGTTTTTGTTGTCACCCCTCCTTGCTCTCCCCTCCCATGTCTCACATCCTGAGCAGTGTGTGTGGTCACACAGGACAGTGACGTTTCTGCAGCAGCTGGAGACTGTGAAGCTGCACCAAAGGATGAAAAACCTTTAATTTCCTTTCTGCGTGTTCCTACAGTCTTCATTAGTGGATGATTTTTTATGATGGATAGTAGGAAGAAATCCTTCTCTGTGAGGCTGTTGAGGCCTGGCACAGATGCCCAGAGGAGCTGTGGCTGCCCCCGGATCCCTGGAGGCATCCAAGGCCAGGCTGGATGGGGCTTGGAGCACCCTGGGACAGTTGAAGTTGTCCCTGCCATGGCAGGGTGGCACTGGGTGGTCCTTAAGGTCCCTCCCAAGCCATTCTGTGATATTCTGTCTGTGTGTAATTCTGTGCTGCTGTAAAACCTGTGCTCTGTGGGGTTTGGTTATAACCCAATTCACAAGCTGGCACTTTCTGTGGTTGATCTTGGTTTGGGGCTGATGTAGGAGGAGCTGTGTGGATAAACCTGTGAGTTTTGAATTATGGGTGGAGGAATAAGCTTTACAGGAACTGTGGGTAAGGAGGAAAAGAAGGGCTTCCCATGAATTCTTTTGCATAGTTAGTGTGGAGCTGTAAGTGTCCCAGACCAAGCACCTTCCCAGCGCCAGCCCCGGGGCTGAGCTGCGCACTGGGGCAGCGTTCCTCCAGCAGCACGGTGGGCTCACGCAGTGCTTGGAAAAATAGCTGTGTTAGCAGGAACAAAACCGAGATGGGCTCTTTTATCATGAGGGATTGTCTCTAAAATTGCTGCTGCTGTCTTTTAAGCTGTTGGAGGCAAAGCAGGCTGAGCTGGGAATATGGGAAGCACAGAGTGAGATTATTATTTGTGCTGGATGAACTTTGCATGCCTTCACTAAAAAACTTTAATAAGTTACTCATCCCTTTAACTTCGGGATTATGAATAAAAAATGTTAGAAGAAAGCAGAGTTACTGGAACACCATAGAGAGAATAACAAGGAAAGAATAAAACCTGTCAGGAACGGCTCCAGAGAATCCGATCGCTTTAACCCTTTGCTCACTTGTGCATTGCTTGTTGATGAGATTTTTAAAGAATAATCTGGATCTTGCAAAATATTCTCTCAGGGTGTTACAAGTTTACACTGCTCTTTCAACATCCATGTCTTACAGCCAGCTGGGGTTTGCTCACTGCTCGACTATGGCAAGAAATGCTGAATTGCTTTTTTAGTAGGCGCTCGGGGTTTTTGCCCTGCCCTCCCCACGTCCCCGGGCAGATATTTTGTTCTTTTCTCGACGTTCTCTTGAAGCAGGGCGTTAAGGAGCGGAGCCTGACTCCTCCTTCCTCGGCTGCCTTTGGGAGTTCCTTTTTCACGTGGGCTGGCGCTTACGTTAATGTTTAGCCAGCCCGAGCCGCAGCCCAGCCTCGGCGAGCGCTGCCTGCTGTTCTCCGCTCTCGGAGCGCTGGCTGCTGCCCGTGCCCCGCGTCCCCGGCGTGGGCGGCTCAGCCTGGGGCTCCGCTGGATTTACTGTCGCTGCTGCCGGCCCGGGGGGGGACACGGGGAGGGACGAGAGGATGCTCCTGCAGCGGGCACCCCGTGGGTGAGGAGGAGCGGCTCTCCGCTGCCGGCAGCGTGGGGACAGCGCGGATGGACAGAGCGTCCCTCTCCTCCCGGCCCGACATGGACAAACGCGGCACGGGCGGCTCCAGGACGGCCAGGGCAGGGATGGGCAGGCCCCGGGCGGGGCTGGCACCTGTCCGGGCAGCCAGCTGTGCCCAGCTGCTCAGCAGGTACGGAGCGTTCCGGAGGTACGGGGGGATCCCCGCTGCTCCGCTCCCGGGGCACGGTGGGTGAATTTCCAGCGCTGAGCCGGCTCTCGTGTGCTCTCAAAACGCTGCTTTGAGTGCCTCGATCCTGGAACGGGACCTGTGGGAATTCCCTTTCTTTATTTTTTTGTCTCGTACTAAGCCTACGAAAATCCCCGTTCTTTTCTCTGTGGTCACTCTGGGCTGAGAGCAGCGAGCTGGGGAAGTGGGACCCGAGGGGCTGAGAGGGCTGGGATGCTCCCTTGTGACACAGTGGTGACCTGCCTCGGGCTCTCAGGGCTCCCCGGGGGTTTGTGGATCCATGTGAACGTAAGAACTGCTGATTTATCGTGCAAGTAGTGGAGGATAGAGCTGGAGTTTGAACAGATTTGCTTGGCAAACACCATTCTGCTTGTGTGCTTACTGGATGTTATAGGAGTTAAGAATTCATCTAAGGTGTATTTGCATCAGTTTCGAGAGGTTTATGTTGAGTTTTATAATGTTTCCTTGCTGAAGTAGGTCAGAATCTGTTGAATTTGGGTGAATGTGCTGGCTGTGATTTGACTTCTCGTCACAGCTCACATTTCCATGTGTCTGTCTGAGTTCTCATTTTTTTCCAGTCAATTTGATGAGGCTGTGCATTCAAAGCAAGACAGGAAATCTTTAGAAGACCCCAGGCAAAATTAGAGTTGTGGAAAAAAAAAAAAAAAATGTAGGGAGACTGACACAGGAATGATACAGTAAATTACTTCAAAATTACCCATGTGTAAGAGAACGAGATTAAAACCTTCAGTATTGCAGACTTTCTTTGATAAAAATCAAAATATTTGTTAACAACTTAAGGCTTTTGCCAAACGAGTTAGTTGAGTTCCAGTGGCTGTGCTGGTGCCAGAACACCTCTGTGGTCAGCTCTGGAGAGGTGCTACAGCAGGAACCTCAAACTTGCTCACCAGCTTTGCCCAAAACATTGAACTCCAGCCAAGGGACACTTCCCACTGGCTCACTCAGGACTCACCACAGGTGTGAGGTGTCTGTGTAACTAAGCCTCTTTCCTAGGATTGACCTAAAACCCACCTGTACAAAAGGGCAAGGATGTGCCAGCCTGCTCTTCTAATTAGCTGACTGCAATCAGTGTTTATTTTTGATAAGCAGCTCTGACAGGCTCGTTGAGTTCCCAGTGAGGCTCCTACTGCCTTGCATGGGGCTGGTGGTGCTGTCATGGCTCCAAAACAACACTGAGCAAAAGCCACTGCTGAGCCAGATCTGCCTCGCTCCTCCTCTTCCTCTCGGTGTTGTGTGGGTCACAGACAGGGCTGGTGACACTCCAGTTACAGAATTGGTTTTAAATCCCAGCCAAGGGCTTTCCATGGCAGGGTGACAGCCAAGCACCTCGTGTTATGTGTAATAACTCTGCCCTGAGAAATCCACCCAAGGAGTTAACAACTCCTCCCTGTCTTCCTGCATCCCTGAAGCTCTCATGAGTGAAGCATAGCTGGATTCCAGCACACCTCTCCACCCCTCCTTCCCTTGCGCTGGTCAGCACGTCACTCTCGTGACCTCTCCAACATCTCTGGGCTCTTCTCGTGCAGCTGAGCAACAGCTTGCAGTTACTCATTCTGCGCTCTAATGCAGGTACAGCTGGTAGAATGGGCTCCGAGAAGAAATAAGGATGAGTTCTATCATCCTGATTTACTCCAAGTTCAGCGTTTAAGAAGCTGTAGGACAAGTGTTTAGTATGTGTGAACCCGCTGCAGTAAAAGGCCTTTGCGTTGATGAATGAAATAAGTTCACGGCCTTTTTTTGGTGGATTCAAACACGCTGGCAGCCTTTCCTCTGGAAGCCAAGTGGTCCCTCAGCCCTCGCTGCCTCAGCTGAGTGTCTGAGGTGTGCACAGGCTGAGCATCTCGCCTGAGCTCCCAGCAGAGATGGCAAAAAAGCAAAGGAGCCTCAGCTGCTCTAATGGTGGCGTGTTTTGGGGATGTGTTTAGTGACTGGGAGGTATTGACTCACTTGCCTCGGCAGAATCCCTGGCAGTGTGTGCTTGGGGCTGTGACGGCACAGTCACCAAAGGGCAGTGATTCCCTGCCTGCTGCTTTCCTCGTGGCACCGCTGAGCACAGCCCGGGGCAGCTCTGCCCGGAGGAGAGGGCAGTGGGTGAGGACACCGTGTGGGACCTGTGGGGCTGTGGGGTTCGTAGCCCCGTGGCAGCTGGGCTGAGGGGTTTGGGATCCTGGTGCCATACTGATAGGTGGAATTGGAATGGCAGAGCTGGTCCTTGTGGGAACTGGATGGACGGAGCTGCTGATGAGTTAAAATGGGCATGGATTCGGTGGAGATGGAAATAGGGTTAGGAATGCCACCTTTTAATTAATGATTGCCATCTAATCATCCTGTAACTCAGCTTTATCAATTCATAATCACATCAAACATCCCAGTACTACAAGATTTGTTTTGGCCAAGTACCCCTTTCTCCCAGCAGGATTTCCCTTTGGATGAAAGCTCTTTCCTGTTTGGCTTACCCTGCTAAAGCAGGGAAAGTGAGCAACAGGCTAGTCCACAGTGACCTTACAGTCAAACACAAAACCATGCACAGGGAGGATGGTTTGTGTCTTCTGAGGCCAAAACAAACCCCAGTGCGATGGGACAGACACTCAGCTAATAGTCTAAGCTAAACATGACTTTGAATATTTTTAATTTGGCTGTATCTGCATGGGCTTATCAATCCTGTTTTTGTTCTCCTCTGAGTTTCAGTCAGAGATGCCTCTAGGCAGATCTGTAATTAAAGGCAACTTTCCCTATTCCTTAGCTTGTTTATTGAGCCCCTTACTAGGTGGAGTAGAGACAAATCTATTCCAGATGAGGAAACAAGGAAGTAGAGATGGAGTTTCTTTGCCCTTAAATACTTTGATAGAGACACTAATTGTTAGGAAAGTTACAACCTGTGCTTTAGCTGAGATCCAAAGCTGTGGTGGAGGTAACAGAGTCATAGAATGGTTTGGGCTGGAAGGGACCTTAAAGATCACAAAGTTCCAAACTGACTCATGGGAAGGGATGCCCATGATCAGGTCAGGTTGCTCCAAGCCCTGTCCAACCTGGCCTCGAACACTTTCAGGGATGGGACATCCACAGCTTCTCTGGGCACCCTCTGCCAGGGCCTCTCCACCCTCTGGAGTTTGTCCAGCACAGAAAATACTGCAGGTGCTAGGCTGAAGCAGTGGGATACACACAAGCCTCAGGATTCCCATCGTTCACTCCACACAGCCCCGGGCAAAGGATTGCCGTTTGCTTTTTCTGGTGTCACTGAGAAGGCCAGGACGGGAGGTGGGGTTGCGCTTTCTCACTGCTGCACCGGGAGAAAGCTGCAGCTGGTGGGAATTACCCCACACACACGGCACGATCCGGCACGTCCTCTTTATCACTTGCAGAACAGGCTTCTTCAAAACAGCCTGAAATGACGCTGCTCCCCGAGCTGCTTGCATAATGGGAGATCTTGATGAGCTGATTGCTGTGTTGCTGAAAACAAGCTGTAATCTTATTAGCAACTTGTGGCGGTGGCATCTCAGCTGTAGAGACAGACCTTCAACTGTGCCATCCCTCGTGTGCAGAGTCCTTGATGAAATGCCTCAATAGGGACAGAAGTGGGGGCCAGCAGCGGTGCTGGATAAAATAGCCTGGGCTAAAGGCACTGGGACTTCTCACAGGGGATATTCTCAGTGAAACTATTAAATATGTGAGCAAATCTCTGGTCACAGATATGCAGATGTACATCAGCAGTGGCAGAACGATGCTAAAATTGCTTTAATTCTGGCTCTTTAGCTGCTTTGGTTGAGTGAAGCCGGGGAAAGGAATGCATGGTAAGAGTCTGTTGGGTAAGGTACTGTTCCTTGCCACCGCAGTAATTTGATAATTAGCCTCTCTCTGCTTTTATGGTCTGGTCTGAGCAATCTGAACCAGCCATGTGCTTTCCATTTCCTCCTAAGAGCAAGCCTTAGTAGCCCTTTTCTGCATATTGGTGTGGGGAGAAGGGAGGAATTGGAACTGGTGTTCACGTACAAAATTTGGGGTATTTTGAGGGTGACTAAGCCAGACACTAAAGATTTGCAGTAGGGTTTAGACCTTTGGTAGAATAGCTGTGGAATTTTGGTTGGTGAGGCATCTCTTGCATCACTTTGTTCTCTGTGGTAGGACTCGTGTTTTGTGTAGTTCTGTGTGTCTGAATTAAATAGTGATCCTGTGCATTTCATGTAAGGTTTTGATGATGAGTAGATTGACTTCTCCCCCACAGAAACCTGTTTTTTATATTTGCATTGATAATTTTTGATAGACTGAGGTTAAACCTCCAATAAGAAAAATAGCTACATCTATATCTATGCTTTTAAAAAGTGTATATGTGAGTTACTGCTTCAGGATTTTCTCAGCTTTTCAGATACTCCTGTCTGTTATTCCTGGATGCCTTTATCCCACTACATGATTTTAAACAACAAAACCCAGTATGTTATGATGTGCTCATGTGATGTGTTGGTCTTTAGGTGACTTTTTTTTCTCTTCAGAATGAACGACACATTTCATCATTTAGCTTTAAACTGCTTGCTTAGGGTAAGAACCTGGAAGCAATGTGAGGAGCCTGCACTGACTTTTTGCTTGTTTCTTTCAATTATTTGCTTTTATACTCATGAGTTGTTTTTGACCTTGAGGTAGATTGTAAGCAGGTAAGATGTGCATGGTGTAACATTAATGTAGTTTTGTTCTCTGACTTAAGGTCTTTAGCTGTCAAAATTCTGCAAGCAGTTGATAGATTCATCTCTCTTTTTTTTTTTCTTGCAAGATGCTTCTGTTCTGTGCTCGTGGTCTGGGTTGTTGTGAATGATGCTGTGACTTGGTGTGCTACTCCAAAGCTGCTCTTGAGGCTCATTCAGACTTTCTGTCTGTTTCTTTGTTCCATGTGTGCCTTTGTGCTTGCTCCAGATCTTTGGAAATGTCTTTAAAGGCTGGGTGCTGCCTGTGTGGCAGGACCGCCTTGTCTGCCTGAATTCTTCTGTTCCTGTTGCCTTTTTCTCATCTTAGTTTTCTGGAAGCAGTCCTAAAGGAATTCCATTTTCTTGGCTTGCACTTGTTGCCTCCTGGTCTGTTTGAAATGCTTGAGAAGGAACTTTGTTATTTATTCATCTGCTAGAGAGGTATTTCAATGAGGGAGGGATGTTGAGCAAGCAGAAAAGAAGCCCAAGCAGCTCCAGGTCCATTGAGAAGCTCTCTCAGGGGAGTGATTCAAGCCTGGGGTGAACATAGCAACAGTGTTTATTGCATTTTGGTATTCAGGAGGGTGAGTGTAACATATGTGCAGCATGTTGACAGTATCTAGGAACAGATCAAAAACCGCTCTGTGACTTGCAGCCCAGGATCAGCGAGCCCCCAGCACGTGCAGGGCTTCCAGGGATCCTCATGGAGGGGAAGAGAGAAGGAAGAGTAAGAAAATGGACTCTGCAAGGTCTGTGCCAGCCTCGTTTCTCACAGCTGCATTATTAATGCTGTGAAGTCAGGCTTAGGCTGAAGGTGCCAGGTGAATCTCGAGCCTAGTTAAAACTGGCTGTGCTCTTAAACAAGAGGAGAAGGCTGGATTGAGATGCTCAGTCTTTCCACAGAGCCCTTCTTGTATGGCTGTCCGTAAGAAGATCTTTCAATCTTGCCAGTCTCCTTTTCGCTGGGTTAATTTTTAAAGCTCCGTAATCTGCTGCTTTTTCTTTTAACATTGACAGTGCAGTGGAGTGAACTTGATTATTCCACCTACTCTTTGCCCAGCTGCACTGAGCCATTAACATTTTAAGCCAACAATCTCTGCTTTCAATCTCAGCTGTTGCTGCGCTTGCACGTCACAGGTTGCCCTCCAGTTGACTCGGGCATGCAATGAGGAAGAACAATCTTTTAGGTGCACTGAATCTAAAATTAGCCTTCCACCTGGGCAGCTGGATCTGCAAAGCGCTGTCTGCTTAGTTCAAGGCGGGGGAATTCAGCTTAGGCCAGAAAATAAAACCTTTTCTAAGTGTGAAAGCCTGATTTTTTTTTTTATGTTGTCCTGTGAGACAGGAGCAACAGCTCTAGAATAACACTAGTGGAGCTGGGCTTTGGATGCTGCTGCCCCTCTGCAGAGCTGCTGTGTGGGGTCAGCATCCTTGGTGAGACCAAGTTTAGTGCATCAGTAACTGGGCCAGCTGAGGGGGAAAAGTTAGGATGGGTTTTGTTTGACACGCACAAGTGGTGCAGCTGTGGCTTTCCTAGAGTGGGTTTGTCGTGTGACTGGTGGGCTTTTGGTGCCCTGTGTGACACAGGTTTGTCACAGAGCACACCTGCTGGGTGCAAGCTGCTGCTCAGCTCTGAGGTTCTGCTGGAGCTGCAAACACAAATTCTGCTGTTGGATGTTTCTGGGGTGTTATGAGGCAGCTCCAAGCCAAGCTGAACACAAAGGAAATGTGCATTTCAGAGCTGCTTTAACCTGTATAACCTAGATCCCACAGGAATATAGGGCAGTAATTTAAGGCAGGAATAGTTGTTTTGTGCCTGCTGAAAGCCTGCAGTGGAGCATTAGGAGAGCTTCTAAGAGGGCTCCTGAGTGTTGTGCACTGGGAGATTTCTTCAGTGCAATTTTGTCTTCCACTGTTCTTGATACAGACAAAACCAACTCCCTCAAAATAATCTGAATTTCTCCTTCCACTCAATTTCATGTTGCAAGTGATGAGTTCTGTTGACTGGTTCGTAATAAAATCCTAACAAGGTGTTGGACAGTGGTTTTTGATGCTAGCAAGGTATCTTTGTTTAAATCTAGTCTAATGGTTGTCAGCAAATGTGAGAAAGTGGAGAGGAGTGCTGAAGATGAAGAGTTAAGGCTAGGGATACAATTTAACTTTTTAACCCTTAATGGGTAAAGGTAGAAGTAAAAAGTTGGAAAAAAATTAAATTGAGCTAGTAGCTGCAATGAAACTGACAGAACATGAACTGTGCAGGTAAAAAAAAAAAAAAATCTATCTATCTATCTATCTATCTATCTATCTATCTATCTATCTATCTATCTATCTCTATCTTAGCCTGACTATTTAAGTGCTCCACCAGGCTATAAATTGGTGTCTCGAGTGTTATTTGGACATCCAGGAGTAGGAAAGCAGATCGCCTCTGTTTCGCCTGCTGGGTGGCAGAGGAGCTCAAGTCAGTCTTTCACTTTTGTCTTCCTGTAAAACAAACAAACAAACCCCTTTAATTCTTGTTCTAAACACTGTGGCTGTCTCCAGATGTTCCTGGAGTGATGGTAATTGCTGTGGTTCTGACCTCCAGAAGCGAGGGGCTGCCTGTGTGTGTTAGAGCGAGGCGTGAGCGTGATGTGCATGCACGTGTGTAAACACATGAGCAGAATGGCCTACAACATTTGTCTCTCAGTTGTTAGATCTTCAGATTGAGCTCATCATGACTTGAAATGCTTCTCATAACTGAAGCAAGTTGGTGCCAGAACTGCTAATAATGACTTTCTGGCTAAAACTTTCCAGATATTTTGCCAGATATCTATAACTTTTGGCTCCTAGAGCTAGGAGGCTAAACCACATTTAATGAGTGTTTTGTTGTCATGGTTTTCAAGGTGTAAGGCTTAGACTTGATTTTTTTTAAATATTTTTTTTTTAATGAAACTAGAAAGGAATTTTGGCCTGTGGTTGGTGGTCATGGCTGTTCATGGGTGTTTCTCGAACCACCCACAGCTGGAGAAGTGTTCCACCTCTTTAATTTTTGTATTCATCAGTGGAACCATTGAGGTGTTCTCACAAGTACGTTCCACTTATCCCACTTCTTTGTAAGTCTTTGAAAAATATGTGTAGCAGGGCTTAAATGGCTTGGAACTCTTTGAAGACAATTATAGCTCGTTTTAGGAGAGGCCCTGTTTTATGAAGTGATGAGAAGCTCACAGCACAGGGGCTGAAAGCTGAACGAGGCCAGTCTGGGACCTCAGCTGTACGTGAATGAATCAGCGGGGTGGTAAGAAAATTCCATCTGCTTGGGTTTCCCAGGACACCTCTTGTTGTTTCACAGCTGAAAAATCTGGTCTGGGCAGGAACAGGGGGCCTCAGCCCCGTGAGTTATTTTTTTCATGAGCTGAAGTGCAGGGGACGGAGCTGCGCCGGTTTTTGCTTTGTCGGGAGCACAAACCTGCTGGGTCGGGGCTGCTGTGGTGGGAGCTGCCAGGCTCCTCTCTGTGCCAGGTCCTGGAGCACACATGCACTGAGCTTGGAACATCCTGGGTGGCTGTGAATGCAGAGGGTGCCTGTGCAAACTTGCAGGGAAGTCTTGGAACGAGTGTGGGGCGGTAGGTGGTGTGCTGGAGGTCACTGGAGGGACAGCTCTGAAAAGACTCTGTTGATCCCGTGTCCTCTCACATGTTTGGACAGCAGTTTTCCCCATTCTCCAGGGGATTTAGTCCCAGCCTTGCCTGTACTGCTAAAAACACTAAGCAAAGGAAGTTCAGCACTCACCTCTGTTTGGCTTTGCTGCAGTCATTAATCAGTGGAGGCTGGACACCAATGCCATGTGCAATGCGTGGAGCTTAATCTCTCCTTCCTTATCTCTTCCTCTCTCAGCACCAGACACTGCCCTTGGAAAATGAACCAGCTTCCTCCAAAGAGTCCTGTGGCATCCCCGGTGTCAGAGAGCACGAATTCCAGGCTAGAGGCTTTGGACAACTTGTCAATGGACAGTTTTTGGCTGGAAGTGGAGAACATTAAGCAGAGCGCTGAAGCCGAGCAGGAGGAGTGCAGCCTTGCAGATGTCAAAACACAAGAGGGTAGGTGGCCAAAAACGTTGGGAGCGAGGACAGGAATGTGAACATCTGAAGAAGAAGATTTGCTTATGCACCTGAACGATTCAGAAGCGTGTTGGAGTATGGTTAGAATATTATCAGTCAATCAGGGGTAGAGATAGTATTTTAATTGGGTGGTGGATAATGCCCTGCAGAAGGGGAGGGTTGGCCTGGCCTGGTTTCGGCTTCTGAAGCAAAGCTGACTGCAAAGGTCGGCCCCAGGAGCGTGTTCAAGGCTCCAGGATTTTCAATAGCCCCACCAAGGGTGGGGGCTCTCAGTGCCAGTTCAGGTGGTGTGTGATAAACACTCTGTGAGAGCTGGGGCTGTTTGAGAAGCCTTGTTTGTGTGCATGGTTCTGAGATTCATCACAGTGGCTTTTATGGGAGCTGCTTCTGTGGAAGGCAGGCGGTTCCCTCTCTAATTCCCTGTTCAAGAAACCACAATAAACATCCAGAAAGCCCTGAGTCCATCCACACAAGGTTTTTCCTGCACATCCTTTTTCTTTCTTTGGGAGAAATGCGTAGGGGATGTTTTTAATGCACTTTCTGTAGCGCTGACATTTTCCAGTGCTTTGGAATAAGTGGAACCTGGGCCAGTCAGTCCAAAACTTTTGGAATATGTTTTCCTTCTATAAACTCATAGATATCATGGAATGGTTTGTGTTGGATGGGACCTTGAAGTCTATCCAGTGTCACCCCTGCCATGGCAAGGACACCTTCCACTGTCCCAGGTTGCTCCAAACCCCTGTGTCCAACCTGGCCTTGGGCACTGCCAGGGATCCAGGGGCAGCCACAGCTGCTCTGGCACCCTGTGCCAGGGCTTCCTCACCCTCCCAGGGAAGGATTTCTTCCCAATATCCAACACAGCTGTCCCCTCTTTCAGTGTGAACCCAGTACTCCTCGTCCTGTCACTGCAGTTCCTGATGAGCAGTCCCTTTAGACACGGGAAGTGCAACACCCTGGGGTGCTGCAGGGGTGATAAAGGCTGCTAAACACCCAGTGATCCCACAGGAGGGGGTCACACCTTTCCTGGGGCCATTTTGAAGAAATGGAGGTGGTTGGCTGTGCATCCCCTTGAACACAGGTTTGCAGCAATTATTGAGAGCAACCTGTGTCCTGGGGAAACGTTTGTGTGACAGTCCCAGCGTGCTGCCTGGAGAGCAGGGTGGGAATGTCATTGTCCCTGCCTGCCATCCTCGGCAGGACAAGTTAAATACGTCTGCTGTTAATGTCCCTCTATAAAGGACACAAGTTTGATTTTTAGAACTGGAAGAGATGCAAAGTGATTCAGAAAAGGAGCGCACCAGGAAGGAGACTGGAAAAGAGACCATCCCATGAGATGAAAGACTGTCTGGGATATCCTAAACACTGATATGCTGGAGGCAATTTGATTACTGTGCACAGGCAGGGATAGGAGGAAAAGTGTCTTTTAATGCTGTAGCTTGATCTAGCAGCCAGGAGCTGAGTCCTTAATTGGCCATTGAAACCAGACAGGCTTGAAATGATGCTCCGAGTAGCGAAGCCTTCCCAGCAGCCTGGGGAAGGAGGTGGGGCAGGCTCGGGCTCCTGATGCCTTCTCTGAAGGAGCTTAGGCAAATAAACCTCGTGCAGGGAGTGGGGAAGCTTTGGCTGGGGTGCAGGGTTTGCCTCTCACCCCTCTGCAGCTCCTGCTTGGAGCGTGGAGGCTGCGGGGCTCCTCAGAGCCAGAGGCACCGTCACTTTTTGCATAAATCTGGGGAACTGAGGATGGGGCAGCCCTGTCTGGAGACAGCCTGGCTCAGCCAGGAGATGGCTGGTGATAAATAACCACGGCACAGGGACGGTGGGGAGCTGTGTGGAGATAAGGCATTGCGAAAATGCTGACCCAGCTGGGAACGCTGGGCTCCTGTGCAAGCCCTGCGGAGCTGCTGGTGGCGGTGGGAGCTGTCACTGCACATCTGGGGCAGCTGGAAGGGGCTGAGGGTTCTCGTGGCCTTGCTAACAGTTGGTGGGAGCAGGAAGTAGCTTTTTCCTGAAATGCAGCATGGTGCTGTCCTGGCTGTCGCTGTTTGCCCGGCTCTGTGCAGGGCCTGGCAGCAGAGCCAGCCAGGACACAGCACTGCACTGAAACACCTGCTTGTGACCTTACAGCACACAGCCGTGGCTGGGAGCTCTCTGCAGAGGGCGATTCTTCACCTCCAAAAATTAGATAGGAAGTTGTGCTCAATGTTTAGTCTGAAATAGTAGGATGCTGAAGCTGTCCTTTAAATATTTGGAGAGTGAATACTTTATTATGAGCCGTATTTTTGACTAGGTTATGTTTCAAGTAAATTTGTGGAACCGGTGTTCTTTAGTTTTGCAAAATCATTCCTAACTGTGCCCTCCTGAAATGCTGCTTGCCTGGAACTCACAAGGCAAATCTTAGCAGCTCTCCAGGCTTAAACCTGCAGCTCATCTTCTGTGGATCTCCCTGTTCTGACCTGTTTCTCTCCAAGTTTTCCCTTTTCCCCAGAAATAACCCATTTTGCCGGTTTCCTTTTGTGTTACTGGCAAGCATAAGTGGGCCAAAATAGTAACTAGAGGAATTACAATCTGGTGCTTTGGCATCAGATGGGGCAGCAGGCTCACACGGATGTCCGATGGAGGGGCTGCTGTGAGGTGTTGTGTATAAGATCAGTTTCCTGTTATGACGGGAATTGGCTATTTTCAAAATTTGCAAGCAATACACTTCACTTCCCCTAGTTCCCAAAGGCAAAATAAACCAGAGGCTTTTTGTGTGTTGTTCTGCTGTGAAAGCGAGGAACAAGAAGGTGTTTGGTGAGGAGCTGTGGGTGGGAGCACGACTGGCTGTGCCCAGGGGATGCTGGTACCTGCAGCTTCTGTAAACCAGACATGGGAAAAGACCAAAACTTGGGGATGTGTAGGAAAACCAGACAATTTGCTAGAGGATTCACTTAGGGAAATATTTGACTCCAAGTTCAACTCTATTTATTGTGGTGTGATGATGAAAAAAGTTCTGTTTCATTATGACACCTAAAATCACAAAGACCATGCTCTGAAGACTGAGTTTTAATTGTGTCACAACATTTCAATTGTGTTTGCAAGCTGCATGAACACGAGGTTTCTCCAGAAAAATTAAATTATTTAATCTCTCAAGGAGAGCTGCATGGCTGCTTTTTGTGGATGCAGCAATAATAAATCCTGGCCTGAGCAGCTGTGATAACAGAGGAGGTAGAAGTTTGCATAGGACAGGAAGAGTGGGAATTATCTGCTCTGTGCCAATCACTTCAGTTGTGATTTTTCTTTTTCCCGGTATAACCTTAGGTAGGGCTGCGTTGGAGCTGCCGGCAGTGAATGGATGTGGTAGATGGAACTGGAAAGATAAAGGCTTTGTGGTGTTTGCTGTGTTAAGGTTGCAGTCACCTGTTAAATTGTTTCTTTCATCTTTGAATTTCAAGTAGCTGCCTTGCTCAGGGCACTTTCTCACTTGCACTTCCTTATGAGTGTATCCCATAAGAAAAAAAAAAAAAAGTTTTCTGTATTTGAAGTGCAACTTTATATGTACTAAAAAATGAAGTGGAATTGAGCTTGTTTGAATAATGCTGCTGTACTGTCTCCAGGCTTCTCACACTTCCTTCTGGAACTGGAATGGTCTTTAATTTCAGTGATATTTTGAATAGGCCCAGGCATAAAATGAATGCACAGAGTAAAAATAACGTTTTTGCTTTAGTTGAGTGCATGGATACCAATCCATTAAAAAAAAAAAAAAAAAAAAAAAAAAAAAAAAAAAAAATTAAAGAGTAGGGATGATGCACACAAATACTTCAGTGAGTATATGTTTGAATCTACCAGATCAGGATCTGGATATTTAAAAAAAAAAAAAAAACTATGCATGCATATGGATTAAAAAGTAAAAGAAGGAACCAAGTCATTTGGAGAAGTACAAAAGCCAAATATGCAGTGTTGTGTGCTGTGGTTTCTCACACATGTTTTGTCCGTTCTCAAGGCTGTTGAAAGATCAGGTGGGATCCAGGGAAGCCCTGCCATTCCTCTGGAGTGGCTCTGTGCTGCTGCCACAGCTCCCCTCTGCACAGGCAGTCCATGGAAAGGCAGATTTATGGAGCCCACCTGACTTCGCTCCCGTACCCTGTCACCATCCTTGCCTAAACACCACCCAGGGTCACGCTTGTGCCCTCTTCTGCCCAGCTTCTCTGGGAACCTGTGCTACCTCTATCTCCAGAGTTCTTTCTTCTCCCTTTTCCTCACCTGGAGTGAGCAATAAGACCTGTGCGAGCAGCTACACCTGCCCCAAGAGCCGTGCGCTCTCTGCTGTCCCCCCATACCAGCTGGGCACTGGGACTGGCGTTCTGAGAAGGGGCACGAAGCTGTCTCTCTCGCGGCGATGCCCATGGCCAGCCCGGACAGGGGACGGCCCGGGCTCCTGCTCTGTGCCCCCCTCTCGCTGCCCTGCGCTCACTGTGCCCTCTCCCTCCCCGCTCACTCTGCCCTGCGCTCACTGTGCCCTCTCCCTCCCCGCTCGCTGCCCTGCGCTCTCTCTGCCCTCTCCCTCCCCGCTCGCTGCCCTGCGCTCACTCTGTCCTCTCCCGCCCCGCTCTCTGCCCTGCGCTCTCTCTGCCCTCTCCCGCCCCTCACTCTGCCCTGCGCTCACTGTGCCCTCTCCTGCCCCGCTCACTGTGCCCTGCGCTCACTGTGCCCTGCGCTCACTGTGCCCTGCGCTCACTGTGCCCTGCGCTCACTGTGCCCTCTCCCGCCCCGCTCGGCAGAGGGAGAAGCCGAAGCCGAGTGGCTGCAGGACGCGGGGCTGGCCGAGCTGCTGGGGGACACGGGCTCGGACAAGGACAACCTGGTGCTGCTGTCCACGCTGACCAGGACGCAGGCGGCGGCCGTGCAGCGCCGGCTGGACACCTACTCTCGCTCCCGGCGCAGGAGGAACAAGCACCCCGTGCGCGACGTCCGCGACATCTTCGGAGTGGCCGGCTCGGAGGTTTGTTGGTTTGTTGGGAGCCCCTAAAGAGCTTCTTTTGGGAGCTGGCTTGGCTTTTTGGGTCTAGGGCTCGTGTTATGGCTTCTTCTCTTGAACTGAAAGGAAGCTGAGATGGAGGAATCGTGGCTGCAGTGTTGGGGAGTTACTAGAAAAGCTGCAGGTCCATTGCTTTCCCAGGCTGGAATAAACATTCCTGCTGGAGTGCTTCTCTCTAGCGCCGGCAGCGCGGCAGCCTCGTGGAGCACCGGCATCGTTTGGAGCCCTCTTGTGTTTCCTCTGTTCCAGTGACGTGTTAAATCGCCTTTAAACAAAACAAGAGACTTCCCAAATTCAGTTCTGATAACTGACCTTGTAGAGGTGGAAATCCTGGACAAACACTAACACTGTCTTTTTGGGGGGAGGGTTTGGTGGGTTATTTAGATTTTTTTTTTTTCCCTTGATAAAGAAATCATATCCACCATCTTTTCAGCTCTTTTCCTGCGGTTCTGCCCTTTTGGTTGTGGCTAAAACAGCTTCTTTCTTATTTTTCAGGACACATCAGTGGAGAAAGAGGAGCCCAGCCCAGATCCACTGTGGCACAATCTACGGACTTCAAACACTCAGAGAAGTAAGGGGGATAGCATCTTCTGTTTTTAAATGCAGAGTGGGATCTGAAGTGGGGCTGGAACTGGAAGGAAAGCCACACACATATTTAAGTACATCCAAGTTCTGAAACACTGACCTTGTTTGTGTTGGGGTGTGGGTTTCTTTATGTGATTATTCACACCTGTGGATTATTAAACTTTTCCAGGCTCCAGTGTTGTTAGAATTGTCACTCAAGCTGATCATTGTAAGCTCTTGATAAAGCAACTGAAAGATGAAAATAAAATCAGTCTAGTAAAGATCGCACAGCGAAATCTTATAAATGTCACGAGCAGTTGTGTACAGAGATGTTAGCCATAGGTGGGCCCTTTCATTTAAGGCTGTGGTCTTGTCTTACCAGTGACCTGGTAATTTTAGCCAAAATGTTGTGACTTCGCACTGATCATGGAATCATTAACCTTGGAAAAGATCTCTAAAATCACAAGTCGAACTGCTAACTCAGCGCCAGTGTGGTCACCACTAAACTGTGTCCCCTGGTGCTGCATCTGTATGATTTTTGAGCACTTCCAGGGTTGGTGACTCCACCTTGGCAGCCTGTTCCGTGATCCCAGTGCTCGACCACCCTTTCAGGGACGAGTCTCACCCTACGGATCACTCTGTGCTATGGGGACGCTCTTTTCACATGCTACTGCAGGATGTTTAAAAGCAATGATACCAAACCTATCTCAAACTACATTTTTGGCACTTTTGCTTTCTGAGCTTCACCCTCCTGGCTTGCAGAAATTCAAACCAATTTCTCCTCTGCAGCAGAAACCCAGGATTATTCCTGCACAGTTCGAAACCCTGGGAAAGAGGAGGTGTTCAACATGGATGTTGCCTACTCAGAGCAAGCAGCTGTCCTGCTCAAGGGATCGTTCCTGTCTGAATCCAGGAAGTTAAAGGACGGAAATGCCCTAACTGTAAGCACTGGAGGAATTTTTCTTGTTAGAATTTATTAGTCTTGGCTTGTCAAGGTGGTACAAGACACCGAAATCAATTCATACCTATGGGTAGTGTTGCAGTGGGTCTGTGTTTGGTGGTATTTTTGGGTGTGTTGTGTGTTATCTTTGCAATGTTGGGCAAGGATAGACATTGTGTAGTGGAGGATCAAAAGAAATAAGACTTTTATCTAAAACTCCCTATTTTGACACACATCCACGTTGTTTCCTCTGAAAAGAAAAGAGTAACTAACTGCACTTTCTTACTCATAATTCTAAAGTTTTCTCCTCTCTACAAATGAGCTGGGCTGCTTCCAAAGTTCAAGTAGATTAGGGTGGGTCAGGCTGCCTTTAACTTAGAAAAACTGGCATCTCCAGTATGATTAAAGAGCAATATTGAAAAGGGAAAATATTTATTCAGCTGGTGGTTGAGTAGGAGTTTTGGGCATATGTCTGGTCTTGAACACAGCAGGAAGAACAGATGCCTGGTTATGATAATAAATAATAAAACTACAGCAAAAGTTGTTTACTAGTGGGATTAATAGCGGTAACTTGAGCTGAACCTTTTGTGTGTGTTTCCCTTAGAGATTTAAGATCCCGAAGGGCAGACTAGGAGTGACCAGGATTGGAGATCTGTCGGCTCAGGACATGAAGAAGATCCCCACGCTGGCCCTCATTGAACTTACAGCTCTCTGTGATATCCTGGGCTTCGAGCTGAAGAGAAATAAAGCAGCAAAGCTGAAAACAACAGGTTAGCTGTACTCCTTTTTATGCCTTTTATTTTTTTATATGCTCTTCTTCTCATCATACACTCACCAGTTGTCTTTCAAACGTTAGAACAGTGGGTCTTTGATAAGAAACCTCGTGACAGGTGTGTTTTCCATGGATTTGTTCTGCAAATTATTGGATCATGACATTAAGACCTCCTACCACATTTATGTCTGGCTGTAATTGTCCTGTTTAACTCTTCCTCTCTCTCTCCAGTATCTGTGTTCACAAAAGTACCATCTTAGTGGGGATATATATATCCCTTACACCTCTGTTAGAGGTGATACAGACCTGGAAATGTTGTTTCTGTTGTAGAGAAAAGACTCTTTGGAGTTCCACTCAACACCCTTTTGGAAAATGACCAAAAGCTGCTGCCCAACACCAAGGTGCCTCTGCTACTCCAGGCAGTAAGTTCTCTGCTGGTGTCACTCACACCTCTGCTCCTCAGAGTCAGGAGGCTGTGGTAAGGACAGGCTCCTCATCCTCTGTGCCCAAGAGCTTTCTGTTTCCCCCTTTAACAGCTGCTGTCCTGCCTGGAGAAGAGAGGACTTGAAACAGAGGGCATCCTGAGAGTTTCTGGGTCCCAGACCAGAATTAAGGTATGAGCCCTTTACCACTGTTTGGAAGTGCCAGGGGTGATCAGGAAGCATTTACTTGAAGCAAGTGTTTGAATGACCTGAATTATCATGTCCCCTTCCCAGTACAACCAGAAAAATCCACTTCTGGGAAGGCCTGGAGTGTGTGCTGAGGCTCTCTGCACCACTTTGACTTGATGTCTTGACCTCCCAGTGCTCAGCTATAAACTTTCTCTCACATTTGCTCACCAAAGCATGTGATAAATTCCATCTTTTGTTCATAGAGCCTGGAACAGAAGCTGGAAAGGGACTTCTACAGTGGCCTGTTCCGCTGGGATGAGGTTCACCAGAACGACGTATCGGGGCTGCTGAAGAGATTCATCCGAGAGCTGCCGGCCCCGCTGCTGACAGCAGAGTACCTGCCTGCCTTTGCTGCTGTTCAGAGTGAGTGCCTGCTCTGCTCTGCTCTGCCCTGCCCTGCTCTGCCTGTAGCACCAGTTTGGTTTGTGCAAAGCTGCACAGCTCCCCTGTCAGGTGTGTTGGGAGCCTGTGGATCCGATGGGAACACGGCAGAGCCGAGGGCTGGAGTCACTGGTGCCTGGCTGAACCTTCTGTCCTGGCACTGTCCCTCAGCTGTGTGTCACCTGAGCCTGCTGCCAGCAGCTGGGACAGACTGATCAGTGGTGACACACAGACTGAGCTGTGGAAACTGGCCAGGGCACACAGTCTGCAGGTAATGGGCTGCAAGCACAGCTCTTTGAGGCTGGTGCCTCAGTAGGTAGTTTGGATGTGTTAAGCTAAGTGTTTGAGTGCACAAGTTCTTGGTTCAAAAAATGGGGAATTGTGGGTTTTTGTGTTGCCCTTCAAGGGCATCAGGGTTGCTAGTTGATTGAGTACTCTAAACAAAACAAGTCAGTCTTCTAGAGCATGTGTAGCTCCCTTCTTAAGGGCAGTATGAGCTTGATTTTCTTCTGTGAAACAAGGTCTCAAATTCTAGATGGCCAGCCATTCAATAAGCAATTGTCTCATTCCTTGGAGGATTCCTGTGCTCAAAAAGAAAGGTCAGAAACCTGAATCCTCTGTCCTGTTGTCACTCTCCTTCTAGATATCCCAGACCTGAAGCAAAGATTGCAAGCTCTAAACCTCCTGATCCTGATTCTTCCAGAGTCCAACAGGAACACTCTGAAGGTAACTGTTTGCTTTTGATCTAGCTGCTGAAACATAGAATGGCAGAATTGTTTAAACTGAAGAAAAAACCTTAAAATCATAGAGTCCAACCATTCCCCAGCACTTCCAAGGCCACCACGAAGTCATATCCACAAGTGCCACAGCTACTTGGCTTTTAAATAGACACCACCTCTGCCTTTCTGTGCTTTGTAAGAGCTGTGTGGTTGTTGCTGCCTTTTTTATTTTTCCTCCTGAGTAGTTCAGCTCTCAGGTATTAAAGGTAAGGCTGACTTAGCAGCCTGCACACCCCATTGAGAGCACTGGAATATATAATTGAGTCAAAGATGATCTGTCATGGCTGTGATGGGGCTGTGAGATGAAAGAGATAATCCAAAAGGGTTTAATTTTCCACATCTGGGACTGGCTTTGAGGGGGCACTGAAGGAAAGGGGGGATTCATCTTTGGATTCAGAAACTTTTACAGCTAGACTTTGTAAATTACTGCCTGCCAAGGAGTAAAAACTCATCTGTTCCCACACAGACTGTTTTTCCTGATTCACAAACAGTGGATTAACCACTTGGTGTGGTTATTTCTTGCCATCCCAGTACTAGAAATTGGTCACTCCCTGGCTGGAGAAATGGGATTTGCTGTCTATATCAAGAAAAAGAGCTAATTAATGGTCTCTCCAGCAACTGCCGTGGTAGTTTTTTGAGCATTACTAGTAAGGGATGGCTTACATCTCCTTCCCTCTTCTCAGGCCCTTCTTGAGTTTCTCAGCAAGGTGGTTGCCAGGGAAAACAACAACAAAATGAACCTCTGGAACGTTTCCACAGTCATGGCCCCAAACCTCTTCATGCACAAGGGGCTGCCAAACAAGATCCCCGAGGGGAAGGAGAAGCAGCTGGCGGAGGGCGCGGCTGACGTGGTGCGGATGATGATCCATTACCAGGACCTGCTCTGGACAGTGAGTTCCACAGGGATTACGTGGTGTGGTGTAGCAATGTCCTGGTCTTGTTACAGCTGGGATAGGGAAGGGATAGCCTTGGAAATATCAGAGGAATTTAAACAGCTGTGAGCAAAACCTCTGGCTGAACTCCGAGCCTGCCTGTCCTCAAGGCAGACAGGTATTTTTGTCTGTTTAAGGAGCTAAAGTGATGATCAGGTTCCTGAACCTTATCTCTTCTTGATTTAATTCCTGTTTTCACCCTTCTCCCCTGCCCAGGTGTCCTCTTTTCTGGTAGCTCAAGTGAGAAAGCTGAACGAGAGCAACAACAAAAGGTACCAGTTCTGCGACAAGCGAATTAAAAATTTGTTGCGGAAGATTCACGCTGATAAAGACAAGGTGGAAAAGAACCAGGGAGAGGTGAGTTAGGGCTTGGAAAAAAAAAAAAAACAAAACCCTTTGTGGAAGCATGAAGTGTTTTCCTGAGGATTCAGAAAGATGAAAGGGGTTAAACCCTTGAAAAGAGCAAGAGGGACAAAAAAAGAGGAGAATAATGAGGAACAGTTTCCCAGACGCTTTTGGCCAGGTTGTGGCAAAAACTGATCACAACAGCAAGAGCACTAAATACATTTCAGGCTACAAAACACTTGGTTAAAAGCAGGGAAGAGAGCAGGAGCAGAAATTTTGTTTTTCTCCATGTGAAGAGTAGGATTCTTATGGCCCTGAGGTTCCATGTATTGGTGCAGATATGTCTGCTGTGATAAAGGCAGAGTTATTTTCATTGTTTAAAGCATCAGTTCAGGCTATTGCCCAATTTTCTTTTTGCTCCATTATGTCTGTTAAGATGGCACATCTCTTGGTGCTTCCTTTCTTTGGAAAGGACCTTTCTGGAACTCAGTAGCCTGAAACCCAGATCTCAAAATCCCTTTTGAGTAATTTAAATGAATTTCAGAGGAGTCATTCATGCTTGTGCAAAACAGTCTGCCAGAATTTCTTCTGAGCTTGTGTCAGTGCTGTGTTTGAACACCAGAGAGCACCAGCACACGCTGATGGAGAGCACTGAGCTCCTCTCGTGGCCTCAACGCCGGAACATTGATGTTTTATTCAAAATGCTCACTTTGGTGCTTCCTTAAGCTTTCAACCCGTGCTGTGTAAGAAACAAGCCTAAATTCTCTGAATATCTGTCTGGACAGGTTTAATACTTCACACTCTCCAATCTGTTTTGAAAATTAATGTTTTGACTGATAAAATTTAAGCCTTTTTTTGTTTTTGTTTTTTTTTGCCTGCCTTGTTCAGCCTTCCAAGATCGTGAAGGTCCACGCATCACTGCTCCTGAAGGACTCTCTGGAGGTGCACCTGAACAATGCAACCAGGGTTGCTGATGTCTTGAGGCAGTTCCAGAAGAACCTGTGCCAGAATGGCTGGAATATTGTTAACACTGTCAACCTCCTCAAGTGGTAAATGGCTTTTCTTTGTTTTAAAAGGAAAAAAAAAGCAACCTAGGTGGTCTAGATGCTGTTTTCTGTCTTGAGGTAGAGGTGAGGTGGAAGCACGGTGAGTCATGAGGAGAGATTGTTCTCTGCTCCTCTGTTCTAAGCCTAGGAACTGGTGCTGGATGGGGAAGGCAAATGTTAGCTCACGGAGTGCTTCCACCCAGTGCTCAGGCTGTCGGAGGTCAGTGACACCAAGTGAACTCCAGAATCCTTGCTGAAGGGAAGGAAAAAGGCAGCAACACTGACCCTGACAAGCAAACCCTCTCCAGCTCCTGCAGAAAAGCATCACCTCTGTCATTTGCCTGGAGTCGTAATTCCAGCGCGCTGATGTTCGTGTGGGGACATCCCAAAATAAACTCTGCAATTCCCTCCTGTGCTCCTGTGGTGATTGCTGAACTAACCCAAAGAAAGGAACAGATGATTCCTGCCCCCCTCTGTCACAGCTCCTGCAGACTGTATTTAGTGCAGTCCTGTGTCCCAGGTGTCCACACAGCGAGAGTGGAGGGGAACTCGGCTGGATATGGCTCAGTTGCTGTCTCACCCACAGTTTGCCTTGTTTGCTTTTTTTCCCCAATTTTGGGTGTTCTGCACTGTGCAGGAGGATCAGCAAGGTCTCTATAAAATGACCTCTTTGATCATTCCTGGCCTCTGAACCACAAACAATTCTTTTGGAAGGAATATTACTAAACTACCTACCCTGACTTTGCAGAGATTTAACTTTCAGTGTGTTTTCCTTCCCGCAGTAACAACTCCATGGAGTGCACGAACTTGCTCCTGTATGAAGTGGGAGGCAATATTGGTAAGCGCAAATGGTAGCTGAAAACAAGGACTCTGATATCCAGTTTTTATGCTCAGCTTCTTTTAGGAGGTAGTTTAAAAACTTCTCTGGGCAGCTGTGCCATTGCTTTACCACCCCAAGACTGAAGAATTTATCCTAGTATTTAATGTACATCTACCCTCCTTCCTCTCAAAGTAATTACCTCCGATTTGTAGAAGTGCTTCGGAAAGGTTGTAGTATTGAAATGAATGTAAACAAATCCTAGTTTTTAGGTGGGGGCAAAAACAAACAAAAAAACAAATCTAGCAGCTAAAGGACTAAGGATATTAAAAATTTGGGGTTTTTTCTGAATGTCTTGTTTTAACAGGTGAACATTGCCTGGACCCTGACACTTACCTATTGGACTTGTACCACGTCAACCCCCACGCTGAGTGGATCATTAAGCAAAACCCATCTTATCCTCGGATGTTCTGAGGAAAACATCAGCAAAAAAAGCACTTGGCTGCGGTTTTTGGAAGGTGTGGAAATAGACACTCTCCTGTTGTAGTGTCAGAGCAGACACTGCTCGTTTCTTGGAAGGAAAAGCACCTTTATTAAGTGCTTCCTTGGCAGCTGGCAGTGAGAGCACAGCAGCCTCTGTGCTAACAGGGCTGTTGGAAACAAGCAGCAATTGTCACTGTGTAGCAGAGTTTGCAGGGGGAATGACTGCTCCTAAACGAAATATCCCCCAAAACAAACCCTGTGGAGGCAAAGCTGCAGTGGCTGTACAGCAAAGATGGAAGAGAAGAAGAAAAATATTATCTTGAATATGGTGGAAGGCATTTGTGTACTCTGGATTTGCTCTTTCTTTTGGAGGAGGGACAGTCAAATGCTGCAGTGGTACTAAGGGCGTCCCTTTGGTAAGGTCCATCCTGTGGCACGTCACCAGAGGAGTTTATGATCCACTATTAAGCTCCTGTTATGTTCTTTGAGGAATGGAAAAGGATGTTTCCAAAGAGGCCAGACAGGATGTGACACCAACGCATCGTGTATTTCACGACTGCAGTTAAATACAAGACAAGAAAATACCTTTCCTTGAAAAAAGGTATGGAAAATACAGCAGCCTTTCAGATGTGCAGTGTGACAGGAGAGATGCCTGTCCCATGCAGCTCTGCTGGTAATGCAAACCCAAATTGGCACTGGTGAGGCTGAAACATGCATTTATTTTGATGGACAACCTATGTGTCCACAGACAAGGCAGGAAATATCCAGAGGTTAACGTGGGGTTGATAATCTGACCTGGCCACTTGAACTGGACTCTTTGTGGAAGATTCTGTGTGAATGTGTTTGTTTAAAAGTCAGCAAACCTCCCCTGAGATGCGAGGTGGCTGAACTGAGCTGAGCACTCAGTGCTCTGGCTGCACGTTTCCATCACAGCCAGCACAGCGTGGTCACCGTGGGCTGGACAGGTGAGGGCAGAGCAGAACACCCACACCTTGCTGCTGCTTCATCATCATCACCATCACCCAACCCCGGCTCCAGGAGGACTGTGACTGTGAAGAAAGTGCAGAGGTGTTGCTTTCCTTTGTGGTGATGCTGAAATACCTCACGTGAGGGGCCCCGCTGTGCAGTGTGAGGGGTGAAACACTCAGCCTGTCTGGAAATCTGGATGTCTTCCTCTAAATACTGTTTTTAAACACGGTTGGATATTTATTCATCTTGGCAGAAAGCAGGGCTGCCCTGCAAGTGTATACTCAAAGTATTTCATTTGCCAAATCCCAGCTGCACTAGTGACAATCTCCAGTATTATTTCTTTTGTTAGAGATGTTTGTTTCCATTGCAAGCTGAATTTTCCCTCCTCTCCTTTCCTTTTCCCCCAGGATGAAGTGTAGTTTTCCTTATTCATTTTCTCAAACTCCTAGACTCTGTTGTAAAGGTGCTTCACTCCGTGGTTATTCTGTCTGTGTGGTTAAATCCTCTTGGTGCTTAAGATCCTTGAGGAGCAGGTGAGCCACAGGCCACATTCTTTCCAGCTTTTTGTGTATTCTGTGTGAGTGGAGCAGATATCTTAAAATTATTCATATATTAGAGAATCTGTCTATTCCTTTTGGTTGAGATGATGCAGATGCATTGACTGGTTGGATCACCTTCATAGATGTCTTCTTAAGACCCTGTGATAGAACCTCCCAACCCTGACCCTGGTGTCAACAGTGCTTGAGGTGCCTCTTTCCTAGGGCTCAAATTGTGCCTGAAAGGGCCTGATTCTTTTCCTTGAGAGTGGGTGATTTATGTCTCCGGAAAGATCAAGCTGCTTTAAACTGGGGCTTTGAAAACCAAAGGTACCTGTTCAGCATCCCCTCTGGAATTCTTAGTGGCAGTGATGAAGTCGAGATGGCAAAAAGCAAATGCCAGAGATGTGATACCCTGAGAAACACCCAACTCATAAAGGTATCTCTGTGAGCTCAAAGATCCTTTGCAAGGCTGGATTGCACTCTGCAGGTCCCACAATGCTGCATTTTTCCACCCCTCGGATGCTGGTTTGTTAAATATTCTGTCCATATGTATTGAGGGGTCCGGACTTCATCACTGCTGTTGTGAACTACAAATGAGTGGGGTTTTTTGAACACCAAACATTGTGAATCGGTGCTGTGAAAAACAAGGTTAATGGGAGATTCTCATGAGACAAATGTCAGGTTTAAATATGAAAGGAAATGTAAAAAAACCAACCAACCAAACAAAACCCCAACAGAATGAAACAGCTCTTTCCTGATGATGGAAGTGCTTTTTAATTTTTATCCTATCTTTGTATCAAAAAGTGTGAATTTTTCACTGACGTGCAACCCACTCCTGAAGGATGGCTTTTAATACCTTTTATTTTTTACAAATTTTTAATTCTGTATTTAAATTTCATTTATTCAGCAAAACAATAAAAATATGGTAAAATCTCTTGGCTCCATTCTCATTAGCACTTGAGAACGAGTTAAATGGCTGCACATCTGTGAATGCAGCAGGATTTGCCCCATGCCTGAAGAGGGATGTACCTGGGGTCTGAGTGGGCTGGGCAGGAGTTTTGTGTACTGCTTTGGGAGAGGTTTCTTTGGCTGATCCTGTGGGGTTGCTGCAGGATGGCCCAGAGGAGGAACAGGAGCTTGGTGTTGGGTATAAAATAGCTCAGAGGAAGGTGGATGGGAGCTGAAGGTGAGCACCAATGATTAGTGACCTCTGGAGGAAGAGGAGCAGTTGTTCAAGATTTAGGCTGGAGGAAATGTGTTCACATCCCATGGGAACTCCTCTTCCTACCCCCTCAGTCCTGCTCAGCTGAGCTCAGCTCAGTGAGGTGGGTGCTGGACCAAGAATAACAGGAATCCAGCCCAGATCTTTGGTTAAATCATGACTAATAGCATTCAACAGTGATGAAATATGTCATAAATCCACGGTGAAGTGTTTAAAAACAGTGCAGCAGCCTGTCCAGCAGTGCTGGTGGAAAAGCAGCGCTTGCTCCCTACCCAGACACAGAAAGAAGGGGGGAAGAGGATCCAAGTGTCTTCGAAAAGCTTCCAGAGCAATTATCAGAGGAAAACACCAGTTTATCAAACTCATTCCACCCATTCATCTTCAGTAGTATCAAAGTGCTAATCTCTCCCATCCCCAAGGGCTTTTGTGATTGATCATTACACAGCTCTCCCTGGCTCAGAACAGGAGCACAGGATTTATTCTGAATGCAACTGTGTGTTGTGCTGAGATAAGGGACATAGCATAAAAGAATCATGCACAGGCTGGTTAAACGTAGTTGTGGATGAAGTTGAAATATCAAAATAATAATGATTTTTAAAGTAGTTTTCCTTAGGAGAAAAAATACAGAGTCTTCACAGGAACAAGTGAAGCTTCAGCTCTTGGAGGGAAATGGCTCAAGTAAATGCATTTCCTGGAGCAAAGCAAGAGACAGCAACTATCGTAAATAAAACACAACTGCATTTGATTAAATCTGTTTCTTTACTTCCATGCACTCCCCAGTGCTGAAAACAAGACAAATTATATCTGTCATGCATGCTGAGAGGATAAAACCCGAAAGTTCTCTCCAAATCCTGTTTGCACATGAGGGCTGCACATGTTGGGGGGGAATAGAGGCTGAAGTTCAATGTTTTAAGTCACTGGAAAAGAAAATGTGCAGCTATACTGGCTTACCAGCTGGGAAAAGGCCTGGGCAGTCTCTAGTCCCTCCAATCTCAGGTTTGTAGGGGTTGGTTTGTTGTTTGGGTTTGTATGAGTTTGTTGACACCCTTTGCCAGAGCAGCTGTGTGTTGGTCGTCCCTCTCCTGCAAAAGTCCTTCCCCCAGACCTGGACCTGGCAGGATCCACTGAGCTCAGGGAGCTGAAGCTTTCTCTCCACCCTAAGCTCTGCCCTGGGGCTGACCTGAAGAATGGGAGCGGAGGAAGGTATTCCTTTTCCCCTTAGTCCTTGGAAGGGAATTGGAAGTGGCGATGTTTCCATCTCTGTGACCATCTTGGCCGTCTGCACTTTTCTACCCGGTGAAGTTGTAGGGGTGATTACCCAGGGGATAAAGAAACCCAACCAAAATGCAGGGTGTAGGTGTACCTCTGTGGATCATGGATGTCATTTTGTTTGTTTTTCAGCGTTTGGAAGAGACACAGATGCACACGGGTTCTGCTGCCCTCTCCTCACTCATCCCAAACCTTGCTCTTGGCAGGCTGTAGGAGAAACCTGCTTCAGAAATTCCCTATCCTGCAGAGGATGAAGGATGAACGGCTGGCTTTCCCTTCCTTAAGCTTTTGCCAGCACGTCCTTTCTGTGCTGGAAGGGTGAGGTGAGCCCTCAGTACTGAATATACTTCTTGTTTGTCCTTGTGTGCAGATGGAAGCTCCAAGCTGAGCATGGACTGCTTGTGCCTTGTACTAAAATTTAATATTTTAAGCTTTACCCAGAGTTTCCAAACTCCCAAGGAGTGTGGTCATCCATAATCCACTGGTGTTACTTCCCACCTCATCTTTCTGTATGTGCCCAGTCAGTGCAAGAGGAAAGAGCCGCTCTGATGACCCTGGTTAAACCTCCTCTGGACACAAGCACAGCCACGGAGTGGAATAATTGCCTTTTACTTATAACAAACTGGCAGAGCTGCCTCAGGGTTCCAAGAGAGACGATTAAAGATTTTACACTGTTTTTCTTCAAAAGGAGAAATAGACCTGGGGGTTCCCTAATAGTTCTTTTGATTCTGCATAGTCCTCTCAGAGCGTGTTGTTGTGGGTTGCATTTATTATGAGCCACTTATTATCCCTAATTATTGCGCAGGGGGTAGGGCTCTCGGTAACAGGCGGAGCTGTGACTTGATGAACACTCAGCTGTCTCTATTTAAGATAAAATTACTGTAATTAACAAATCGATCAACCCTACTTTCGCTTTGCCTGGCTGGGACGGAACAAATGGGCTAAATGAGACCTATTTAGCACAAAAGCAGAGAAAGGGGTTTGCAGACCTCAGGATACACAGGCTCAGAGCTTTTATGTCACACGCTGCTTTTAATGCTAATGTCGCATAATTGTCTCTTGTTAGGCAATTTTATCTCCAAAAAAAGCTGCACTTTGTTCAGCTCAGCCCAGCAAGGCAGAGTCAGCGGGTGAGCAGCCAGGTGGGCTGATGGTTAAAACCTCCCCCTCGAGCAGGGCTGGGCTGGGTTCGCTGGGTGCTGTGCTCACTTGTGACTCTTACCAGGCTGTTTGCAAAATTTATGTCTTTGAGAGTAAGATCGGTTCCTTAGGTTGTCTTTAGTTGAGCAGATGTCACCTTCTCCAGCTCCCCGGGTGCTGCTCTTCATGTTGGTGTCTGAGGGTATCTGTGCTTTTAGCTCCAGGAATCCTCCCAGCTCCCCGGTGAGGGAAACACTTGTCCCCAGCTCTTCTTCCAGAGCCATGTGCTGTCTAAGAAGCATTTGGTGACAGGAATTTGTTCCTCCTGAAGCTTTTGTGGTGTGTCTGTGCACTCTGGTAAGCTGACACTGCATGTGTTGTCACCCATCCTCCCTGCCTGGCCACACCAGGATTGTGTCACACCCACACATGTATTGAGGGTGGTCCCATTGAGGAGATGAGATGATGGGGGGCAAAGGAAATTCTGTTTCACTGTGTTCTGCCCTGCTAGGAGATGATCTGCCACATCAGAAGGGTCTGGAGCACAGCATGGGGAGCAGCTGAGGGAGCTGGGGTGTTCAGCCTGGAGAAAAGGCAGTTCAGGGGGGACCTTATCCCTCTCTAAGGCTACAGGATAGGATAGAGCCAGGTGGGGGTTGGTCTATTCTCCCAGGTAACAAGTGACAAGATAAGGGGAAATGGCCTCAAGCTGTGTCAGAGGAAGTTTAAATTAGAGAAAAGGAAAAGTTTCTTCACAGAAAGAGTGGAATAGGTTGCCTGGGCAAATGGTGGAATCACCGTCCCCGGCAGTGTTCATGAGATGTGTGGAGGTAGCACTACAAAACGAGTCTGTGCCAGCCTCGGGTGTTTCAGAAGCATGAAGGTGGGGCTCCTGTCAGCAGTGGTTGTTTTTACTACACCAGCTCACCTGGGTTTGCCTACACATGCTGTGTGAGACCATCATGGTCACATTCATTTCAACAGATTGTTAGAAAAAACGATCTGTGAGTGCTTCAAGGGACTGAACAGCCTAACCTGGAGAGTTGTCTTCTGTGATATATGTCCTAAAGTTAATTCGTGTTAGATGTTATAATATGTAATTCATTCTCTGTAAAATGTAAGTTCATTTCTTATCGTGTATACCATGGGTTAACTGGGACTGAGACAGCACGAAGGGGGACACGAGGAATTCCTTTGCTAGGGATGGCAAGGGAGGGACATGGGAGAGGTATGCCAAGAATTACATGAAAAGGGACACGAGAAAACTTCTGCTGGGAAAGAGGAGAACAAAGACGACGGAAGAGGGAGATGGGGAACCTGGAGAACCAAATGATTACATCAGATCGGTATCTTACCTGTCCCCGCCCGACATTAACATCTCTACACTGTATCTGGACACAGCAATCAAGACATTGTTCTCCTGAGAAGATCCTTTCAACCCCACCAGAACCCGACCATGAATATCTAATGAGGCTGCCTCGGAAGGGGGAGTCTTGGAGCCCCGATTTTCCCTCAGCGAACCAGTGTATAAAAATGGACCGCCTCAGACCGAAAATGTGAACTTAGGGGGTGACAGACTGACAGAGTGTGTTACCGCGTTCACCCAGTGCCGAAACCCCGGGGTTCGACGCTGACCTTTTAATTGTGGCTATCGGAGACTGTTATTTTGTCTCACAATAAAATTCTAAATTTTGATTTATAGAATTTGGTCTATCGTATTTATTACATCTTCCTTCTGGCCCTTTTGTATAGGCCAGAGCCAGTTCAGCCTCGCTGTCCCCACACCTGCGGGCAGCACTGAGGCGTGACAAGGGTGTTAGGGCAGATGGAGAAATGGGAACCAGAGAGCGGCTGGCTTGAGCTGTCATACTGATGGCTCAGCGTTTCAGAGGGCCTGCTCATCCCTGCCTGCGGCTGTGACAGCTGTGGCAGCTCTCCGTTTTTGGGGGCAGCTCTCCATTTTGGGGGCAGCAGCCCATTCCAGGGGCTGCTCTCTGTTTTTGGGGGCTGCTCTGCTCTTCCCCAGTGCTGTCCGTGGCTCTCCATCGGGCACCTCCATCCCACCCCGGAGCACCCCTGGCTGGAAGGGACAGCGAGCCGCTGCTCTGCCACATAGGAGCAGGGAAAACCCGCGTTGAGCCGTCAAAGGCAGAGCCAAGAGCCTCTGAAAGCCTCATTAGCGGGGCTTTGTGCTGAGGCGCAGCCAGGCGCGGAAATGAGGCCGCGAGTGTTATCGGCCATGTGCAGGAGGCTGTTGCGTAGCAACCCCGGCTGGGGGACAGGGCCGCCGCTCCGCCGGAAAGAGAAACGCTCGTTTTCCTCACCTTGGAGGCATTTCAAACAGGAATTCACTGCTGATGGGGGATTCGCTTAGGTTTAACATCTCTCGAAGAGATGGCAGCTGGCACAGGCCTTGTTTTAGCATCGTGTGGGCGCGTGCTCAGGAGGTAAATGAACCCAGGACGATCCGGGTTCTGTCTGGGTTTTCATGTGCTGGTTTCCATCCCTTTGTCCTGCTGGGGCTTGAAATGGGATGAGAACTGGAAATTTCATTGCTCCTTTCCTGCCTGATGTTAAGGCGTCTCCAGGGAGCCCTTCCTGGTACCACACTGGTTACTAGAGGTGAGGAGTGACCATGGTCCCTCTTTCCTCTGAGCCTTGTTCAGAGACTAAAGTGCGGGGTTCTGCTGCTGCATCTCCTTGCCAGGCTGGAGAATTGGTCAGACTTCAAAGAAACTACAAACCTGCAACACTTGTGAAGCTGCTAAGGAGCACTGGATGTAAGGATGGGAAAGAGATCCATCAATCTGCATTTTTCTGGACCCTGAGGTGTTGAGAGTGACGCCAACAGAGGCTGCCCAGGCCTGTTTGGAATGGCACCATGGTGCAAGTACGAAACAAATCCCAGCTCTGAGTGGGATTGCCAGGTGTGCAGGTAGGGCAGGGCATCCTGTGCTCTCCCCGTCCTGCTGCAGCTCTGGCTGTTTCACACAGAAAGGGCTCAAAGAGCTTTTTTAAACTTCAGGTTTGATGTGCGCTGTGCAGTAAGAGCAGTAGGGTCGAGTCAGTCTGCCCTGAAAGAGAAACTGGGATGCCCAGACATCATGGGAGCGTCCCTAATGGGTTTGTTTAGATTTTGGTAGAGGGATTCACATGCTCCATGTGCCATCTCTCTGGATGATGTACCTGGCTTTCCAAAAACCTCTGTGGATTTGTACTCTGGTGCCTAGAACAGACAGGGCATGCCCGAGTGCTCCTGGCCGGGAAGATTCATATGGAATTGACAACTCCAGGATATTTACTGTGCTTCTCTGTACCTCCAGTGCACAGTGGAAATCACTCTTTTATTCTCTGTTCACCTGTGCTGTCTGTATTGCCAGGGTGAGCAGGGAACAGCAGGAGCGTGCTGGTGTTGGCATTGGGATCCGTGGTGGAGGAGAGATGAAATGAGCATCCTCTGTGTGGCCTCACCTGCTGAGAATGTGGAGGCATTTTCTGTCACCGGTCAGCTTGTGCATCAAGTGACAGCCAGTAATTTGTACATGGAAAACTCCTTTCTCTGCTCTATCCTCTGACTTCAGCCTTCAATATTGAACAATAATGCATCTTCCCTTCTTATTAGGAACTCAGTTTGAAGAATGATTCAGATTAACTTGGGCTCTCATTGTATTAAGCACTTTAGGAAAAAAAAGCCATAAGAGCTCAGGATGTTTATGAAAAGCAATTTCCTCAATGCCAGGCAGTTTAATAACTCCATGGCCATGGCATTCAGGCTCTCATTTATTTTAAACTGTGTTTCCAAACTGTGACGGGTCAATAATAAATAAAGCAGAATGGCAGATTTTGTGTGGAAGGGAGCTAAAAGGAAAAAGGCACTTTCAGACAGAAGCACAGAGAATAGCGTGGCTCATTAAAAAACCCCAAATTCTTCTTATAATTAATATTTCTCCACTGAGCTATTGAGAACAGGTGAAATTTTGGAGCTATATATGGCAAAAGGGAGAAAATTCTGATCCTCTTGCATCCAAACTCTTTCCTTGTAACGGTAAAATTGTTCTTCTACACATTGGCCTGGATTTTCCCTTTAATCAAGTCCCTGGTGGAAGCAGACACATAGCCCCAGGCAGCTTTTGCACCTGAGACCTCCAATCTACTCAAGCAATAAATACAAACATCACAGCACGTTTCAAAGGACTTGTTAAAATATTGGAAATCAGTACCTTGTAGGAAACAAAGTCAGTTAATAGTATTTGTTGAAAACACCTGTTACAAACCACGTGGGACACTGAGCAGGTCAGGTGCAATGTGTAGCAACATTCACCCATCTCCTGCTCGCCTCTGTGGATATTCAGGCAGAGATTTCGGTGGGTTTAGGTTTTATTCTCTCCCTTTGGGGCACAGAACATGCAGAAGAACTGAGCTGAATTGCTCTGTGTTGTGTCCTGCCCTGTTTACGTGAATTTTGGGCTCTCCAGCTCAGGGAGGGCTTTTCTTCTGCATATCCCATGTTCAGGGCAGCAGGTTCAAAATGTAAATAAGCTCCAAAAGGCTGGAATACTCAGATTGTTGTTAGTATACAGGGATTGGAAAATTGATTTCTGGTGGTCACGTTCCCTTCCAGATTATTCCTGGTAGAAGGATACCCCTTCTCTATGAGGCATGAAGTGCTGTGGATTTTTCCTGGATTATCAAAGTATTGAGCTTGACTAAAGGGGTACTAACCCAACAGATAACTGTTGGATAACTTCTGTGAGTAATTGAGCAGGGAAATTATCTCTGCCATTCCCACCCAGCTGGAAGTTGGGCTGTGGCTGGGCAGGGAGCTGAGCTGCTTCTGCTTTTATTTTGGTTAAACAGAATATTTATAAATCATGTGCTCAGCCTGAGTGTTTATTTAAAAGTCCTAACTTTTCCCTTAATGTTCCTGAGTGCTCACTTATTAGAAGCTCACACTGTGAGCCCCCAGGAATTCATGAGATGTTTTCTGTATCTGGGTACTTTAAATAAATCTCACAAGTGCAGGCTGCAGGGCCTGGGTAGATGAACTGCTCCGGAAGAGCCTTCCCACACTAACCTTCTCCAGCTTGGCAGGAAGAGCTGCACCAAAATCTTGGGATTTTTGCCTGTGGAATTTCATATTTGAAACAGAGTGGTGGTCAGGATGACACCGGAGCTGCAGCTGTCCCCAGGGGTTGTGTGAATAACGGTGTGAGCTGGGGTGGGCTGAGCCTGGCTGGGTGCCAGATGTTCCCTCAAGCTGCTCCATCACTCTCCTCCTCCTGGACAGGGGAGAGAAGATCTGGCAAAAAGCTCATTGGTTGAGATCAGGGCAGGGAGAGATCTCTCACCTTTACCACTGCAGGCAACGCAGACTTGACTCGGGGTAATTAGCTCAGTTTATTACCAACAAAATCAGAGTGGAGTAATGGAAAACACAAACAAATCCTAAAAATACCTTCCCTCCACCCCCTCTTTTTCCTGGGCTCAGCTTCACTCCTGAATTCTCTCCCTCCTCCCCACGGCGGTGCAGGGAGTGGGGTTGTGCTCAGTTCATCACACGCTGACTCTGCTGCTCCTTCCTTCTCAGGGGAGGACTCCTCCCAACCCTCCCCTGCTCCATCACGGGATCTCTCCCATGGCAGACAGCTCTCCCTGAACTTCTCCAGCACTGGGGTGTCCCACAGGCTGCAGTTCTGCATGCACTGCTCCAGGGTGGGTCTCCCTGGGGTGCAGCCCTTCAGGAACAGGCTGCTGCAGCCTGAACCCCCTCAGCATCACCCCCAGCATGGGCTCCTCTCTCCATGGGGCCAAGGATTCTGCCTGGAGCTCTCTCTCAGTGCTGCAGCTCTTCAGTGGGGCTGCATCTCAGACCAAGACCTGGATCTTCAAAGAAACAAACCCCAGGTCCTGACTGTCTAAGGAAGGTCAGGTGTGAAATTACCTCCACCCCCACCTTCTTCCTCCCTCCTGTCCTGAAGCCTGTGACCTCTCTGCCCCAATGAACCGGGACTCTGGAAAAATAACTCTTCTATGAGAGTGCTGCAGCTGGCAGGGTGATGAGACAGAAATGTGACAGATCCTGAGCTCCCACTCCCTCCTCTGCTCCTGCTCAGCGCCCACACACTGCCTTGGCCGTGGGCCTGAGCACAAGTCAACACCTGCAGAGTGGCACACAGGGACACCCTTCCCTTCTCAGCTGCTTCAAGGATTTTATTTTTACAGCTTCCGTAAGAAATGTGCTTACACTGGCAAGGATTAAGTGGGAAGAATGTGTTATGCCTCATCCTCCTGCAGTCCTATCCTCCAGGATGTCTCTGCTCTCAAAGCCATTTCTGAGTCATCTCTCGATGGCTGGGCTGCAGGGCAGTGACCAGGGGCTGCCAGGGTGACTCTCAGTGTGAGGAGGAGGGATGCCCGCTGCTGCATCGGGTGACCAGAGCCTGCACTGCTGCCTGCTGCTTGGCTGCTTTTGTATTCCCTTGATTTAAAACCGTTCTGCAGCATCTGGGGATTCATTTTGCTTAGATGAGCTACTTGCATTTGTAAGATTTGTAGAGAGCAAGAATTATCATCTTAATTCATCGTAATATTTCCAGGAAAAGCCTTTGATTGTGGCTGCTTTTTTTTTCTTGTCTGTTCGTGTTTTGGCTCACAGAGGATTTGCTTTCTCTCTGGGTCTGGAGGGATATGATTTCTTTGTTTGATTCCCCTTCCCAAATATCCTGTCAGCTGCATACTGAAGGAAAACTGTCTGAAAAATAGAGTTATACCTTATTTTAGGCTTCCCTGCTCTAATCTCTGGTCAGGTAGCTGGAATTGTATGTAAAAATGATGGAGACAGGAGATAATCTGCCAGTCTCGACAGTCTTCAGCTCTGGTGGTAGTGTCCCAGCTGTTCCCACTCTTCACCTTGCTGGAGAACCCATTTCCATGATGATGATAATTTGTCAGCTTTTAATCTCCCAGTGCAGATGTGACAAAATAGTTTCATAATCCGCTTGCGTGCATCAGGCTGCTCGCTTCTATTTTGGGAGAGCAGGGCTGACTAATGCCTGGCTCTGGCTGATGGTGTGTGACACCGCTGTGCCAAAGGCTGTCACAGTGCAGCAAACGCCTCCAGAAAGGGCTGAATGCAGGGGTTTCTTAGTATCAGTTGGAAACTCCGAGCAAAAACATCACACAAATGCATGGAGAGAGCCCTGAATTGTGACTCTCAGGAGGAGAAGTGACTGTGTGTGTGCAGTCACCGGGGCAGAGCAGGGCAGTGACGTCCCTGGGGCTGTCCTGCTCTGCCTGGCCCATTGCAGCCCTGGGAGAGGGAAACCTGGGCTCCAAATGCAGGCAGTGGTGACTCTCTGCTGCTGCAGAGGGGTGCAGAGCAGGCTGTAGTGTCCCCCCTGTCACGAGGGACACGGTAACTCCCGAAATCCCCGGGGATGTTCCTATGAGTCACTTGTGGGATGAGAACGTGGAGGGATAATGGGGAACAATTTGAGCATTGTGGCATCTGAAGTGTGCTTTGCTTGTGGGAGGGGGATAAAGCACTAAAATCTAACGTAGGTGCATTGAGTATGGGGGAACTTTGGATTACACGTGAATATTCCATCGTCACTTGCACACGTGGCCATCTGACTGTGTGCTTAGCTGATTTGATCTCACTAAAGCTGACAGAAAGGATGGTCAAACACTTGACCCGAGTAAGAGTCTAGGCATTCAATTGTTCCTAAATAACCAAGAGTGTTTAACTAAAAATTATTAAAATTTCAGTAAGTCCCAATGTGTGTACAGATTAATATGAAGATGAAACTGGGTTGAAATATAATCGATATCTTGATCAATCAAGGAATTTAGTTTTGGGAAATAGTAGTGAGCTTTATGGGGAGAAAATGGCAAAAATCCTTTTTTTGAGAGCATATTTGATTAAGTCAGAAAGTTAGTAGAAAGAAAATGCAGTTTCCAGTTACGCCTCATGAACCCGCTAACAAGCTTGTGAAATGAGTACATGGAAAGTCCTGAAAATGTTGTTTTCCTAATAGTAATAATACTTTAAATGTAAGTAAAGATGGGAACAAGTCCAAAGCAGAGTCCAGGCATAGATCCTCCCATTTATCATCTGTGTTCTTCTGGAAACAAGAAGTGACTGGCATACATGCCTAATTCAAACTAAATAGCCTATAAAACACATTCCCTAAGGCTAATAATAATAACAATATCAGGAGAAATGAATATAAGGATGATTGAGTACAGGATATGCTGAGGAGTGACTATGGGCTATAGATGCATATCGTGCTGGCGAGGATGGGCTGCTGTTTATGGCATGCTGGGAACTCCAATCCATCATCTGACCAGGGAATATAAAGCAGTTAGAATCAAAAAAGATGCCTCTGTCTGAAGCAATGCATGGATGTCATAAACCAGCAAATGCAAATAATTAATCAAAAGCGGCGAGCGGGCCAAAGTACAATATCATCAAGCAATAATTCAAATCACAGCTGTGATTATGAGAAATAACTTTAAATCTGCTATTTAATTAATACTAAGCTCCTGACACCCTCTAGGATGGGGCACACAAGCCTTCTCAGGCTAATATGATAATATTGTGTTCCTTAGAAATTTCAGAGAGGATATTAACCATGGAAGGCTCTCAGATCTGTGTGCATAAACCGTGTTCTCTGCACCCAAACCCTGCCCAGGTCTCCTGGGATCAAGCATCCCTTGTCAGAGACCCCAGCTCAGGCTGGGGCAGGCTCAGCACTCCCATCACCTTTGGGGTCCCTCTTTTGCTGTTGATCCCTGGCTGCTGTGGAGCCTGACCCTTTTTGCCTCTCAGGAAAAAAGAGAGATCCCCTGTGAGACCTTGCTGAGCAAGGCTGGCTGCAGCAGCTCCTGCTGACTGAAGCTTGGTTGCCTCAGTGCGGGATGAGGGTGCCCAACCAAAGCACTGAGCTTCAGAGGAGATCCCAGGATGGTTTGGGGGTGAAGGGACCCTAAAAGCTCATCTCTGTCCAACCCCTGCCATGGCCAGGGATGCCTTCCCTGGGGCAGCTTGCTCCAAGCCCTGATGATGATCTGGCAGCCCAAGGTTCATGCAGAGAGGTGTCTTGCATTTGCTCCCAGAGCCTGGATGTTGGACACAAGCTGATCCATAGCAGGAAGCTTTTTTCCAGCCAAGTGCAGATAGAAATATCTTTGTAGTAAGACTGTAGATTTGCTTCATTGATGGAATGGCTGACTCCTGTGCCTGGGAACCCAGCAGCTTCCCTCACCTTCCCCTGCTTCGTGAGAGTGTGTGCGCGTGTGGTAAATGACCTTTGGAATGAAAATATTAACAGAAAAGGAAAACATGATTGTAATTTATGAAATGTTAGCCCAGCTGCCTCTGGGGGGGAACAGACCTTTCAGCCCTGCAAGCTGATACATCGCTGGGTGCCTGCATTGACACAGGTGCATTTAAAGAGTCAATTAGGGGGAAGCTGTGTATTTACACAGCCTGGATTCATCTCATGTTTTGGCAACTTTCTTTTTAAACAGTTGAGACTGCTGATGCTGCTCAAAGAGGTTTCTTGTTGAGGAAGGGCTGGAGGAGGTTCCAGAGCAAGGAGATGGAGCCCAGACCTCTGGTAACAAAACATTTGGGTGGTCACTGCACCCTGAGAGAGCATCAGATTGATCAGCACCTGCCTGTGCTGGAGCAACGCTTGATGGTGGGATTTGGGCTCTTGAATGTTGTCAAATGGCTGCAAAGAACTGTCAAACCCCCAGGGATGTTTTCTGCAGGAGAACGTCAGAAGTGGGTGCTCTCTTGGCATTTGTTTTGTGCAATTCCATTTTCTGGGTAAAACACCCGAGTTTCTGTCTTTAGTACTGGCCAGGGGCTTCCACATAGGGCTATTAAAACCTAAAAAGACTTTCTTTGAGGCAGATCAATGCAAAATGAAATGGGGGAAAATTGCTTATTGCTGAGGAAAATACAGCACTGTGAATAACAAGGAAGAAAATGCAGCTGAAGGCTTAAATTGAATCTCTATTATGCCTGTGATTAAAGATAATGTGCTGGAAAAGGGGACTGCAGGAGGGTTTCTCTGCTAGGTTGGATGGCTAAAAACGTGGTGATTGTGGCTGCTGGGCCCTCATTGGCCTGGGTTTGATATCTAAATTATAGGGCTATTACCTAGAAATGAGTTTGATGCTCCGTCTGAAAGGCAGAGCCCCTCCACAGCCCAGCTGGCCGGGGGCACTCGCTCTGCTTGAGGCTTGGAAACTGCATTTCTATTTTCCTTGGCAACTAAGGGCTTGGAGTTCTCTGCATAACAGTTTTGAAGTTTTTTAAGAGGCTTAAGAAATTAAGGATGGATAGGTCCTTCCAGTCATCTACATTCCCATGTGAGCCTCCAGAGAATTCATGAGAGACTGCTTTGTTTTAAAGCTGGAGATTTTTCTTGTTTATTTTAATGAAGTTGATGTCTTTTATTGATGAGGGTGATATATGGAGTGATAGAACGAGATTTGTGATGCTTTCCAGAATAAACTTGCATGTTTGTAAGTAGCTGATGTTCTAAGCAGCGGTTGAAGGTTTGTATTTGGAAAACTTAATTACATTTGAAATGAATTTGGGCTTGAACTTGGGAGATACTGCTTTCTGTTGAAAACAAAACTGTTCTCTTGGATGAGAGGAAGATTTCAGTGACATGTTTGTATTTAGTAAGCTCAAGGCACTTTTCATAAACTTCAGAACCATTCAGCATCACACGTTGTTTTCTCCAGGAAATCTTTCCTGCTCCACATCCTCAGCCCCCCGCAAGCCTTGATCTGGGAATTGCTGCTATCAGCTCCCTGCAGTGTTCTGCTCCCGGCTTATCTGCTCCTGGCACAGAAAGGACCCTGACTACTGCTAATCAACCTCGAGCACTCAGATCTCCCTAAACCATCAGCAGCATCTGCACTGCTCCCTCTTCCTCGTTCCCTTCTCATCTTATTGGAGGGGGGAGCTCCTTTGCTGCCTGCAATCTCCTAAGCTTAAAAATTGGAGCACAGTTAATTATGCTTATTGAGTTACTACATCTACGTTTAGCTGAAGGTTGATCTGAAGAACAGAGCAATTTGAATTTGGAGTTTTATGTTCCCCACCTAGTTTTTAACACCAAGGTCAGCCCTCCCTCTGGCACCAGTAACACCAGTGTTTGTACCGTGGTGCTGGGTGGTGTAGCCCTGCTTCCAACCCCTTTGCTTTTGGGGACCTGCTGCAAATCTTGTTTTCCTGGAGCTCCAGCCTGGTTGGTGGCTGGCTGGTGTCACCTCTGGGTCACTCTCTCTGTTGGGGCCAAGTGATTCTTTTGGGGGACCCACAGAACCCCATCAGCACCGCTGCAGGTGCCAGGGGCTCATGTGACAAAATGTAGCTCCTCAGCAAAGGACAAGAGGTGTTACCCTGGTTTTTCTGAGTTTTTTATAGCCTTTTGAATTTTCATAAAATGGAGTCAGATCTTTAGTTACCGCACAATATTAGAGCAGTTTTCTACCTTTTTCCCACAGATGTAACATAAACAAATCCTTTGTTTTTCATTCTCTGTCCTTTGTTTGCATATTTCTAACCTGAAAACAATTGTAACTGACAACTGGTGTGGCCACTGAGGCTGAAGGGTGGAAACCCCAAAAAGCCAATCTTTGGCCAGACCCACAAATGTATAAAAAGTAAGAAATAAACAAAGAGGCTCTCTCTCCGCCCTGTCTCAGCTTTGAGCTGGAACGGAGGAACCTCTGCCCTGCGAAACCTCTCTGTCCATGTGACTGCTTTGCGAATCACGGTAATAAAGAGGAAAGATGCTCTAGTGAGATCTACATCCTCCACTGGAGGGAGCCCAGCCTGGGATTTGGTCTGTCACCCACACTGGTACCTAGAACTGGAGCTGGCCAGTTCACTGACCTCGGTGTCTCTTGGATTATTTTGTAAAAAGATCCCACACAAACAATAATTGTTTTTTTCTTTCAGTGTTTCTGTCGCCACTCCTATTTATCCTGCTGCTCTGGCTGCCTTTGCCTGGGACAATAATATCCCAGTTGTCATCAGAGTGCCAAAACATGGCAGGAATAGCAAGTTAATACCAAGGGTTTCTGCAGGAGTGCGGAGGCAGGAGAAGACTCAGGGTCCTGGAGGCACTTGGGGAGGGTTTGTCTGACAAACTTAAACGTGTGCTTGGTGTTTCTGTGGTTTTACTGAAAAATCACATAATGTGTGCAAGATAAACCTCCAGCTCTAAGTTCTGTGCAAACTTTGCTATCCTTAAAGGAGGAAAAGGGATCTGAAGGGGAAGGTGCAGGGTGCGGCTGGTGGTTCCAGGGTGCAAAGCCCCCAGTCACTGGTCCAGCGTGGCTTAGTTGACTTTCAGCTCTGTGGTGAGGACAAGGCTCTGACCCCTGCCTTGTTCTGTGGGTCTTGTATGACTGGTTGTGCATTTCCCAACAGCTCTTTGTGGCTAATGGAAAAGCCAGTGTGTGTCCACAGAGAGGTTCAGCCTGGCTGTGTCAGACCCTGCCTTGTCTGGTTATTTAATGTGAGCGAACAAGGTCAAAGATAAAATAACTCCCCTTCCCCCTTTCACAATCCTTCTACAATAATTTTTAAGAGCCAGCCATGTGTGAGATCAGGCAAAGGTTAAATTGTCAGACTCTCTTAGCTAAGGAGAGATTTGACTCCTAGCCTGAGGCAGGGCAATCTAACCTGAGCTGTTACATTGCTTGTTAGATCCTGCTTTTTCATAGCCAAAACATACCGACAGCACATCCCCACTACCCCTGCTGGCTGTGAGGGGTGCTGGGTCTGGGTCAGTCTGTGCAAACCCAGCCTAACACACCCTGGTAGCCTGTTATCCGGAGCTCATCCAGCTGCAGGCTGCTAAACTGGCTGGCATTGCACTTTTACTGCTTAGGCCAGGAAGAAGGGGTTTGTTTCTCTGCATCCGGTGAGTGGGGACTGAGTTTATTAGATGTATTTTCAGATTTATGCTGCTGCAGATGAACAAGGCTTGTGTTTCTTGTGTCTGTACACAGGGCACAGAGTTGATTCATGACATGGCTGTGAGTGCTGGCTGGTTGCCTCTGCCTCATCAGGGAATTGAGAAAATTTAACTCCCATTACACAAGTCCTCCCTCACTGAAGTTCATGCGAGTACAACCTGGAGGTGTGTTGCTGCAAGCACCTGAGGTGCTTGGGGTTGCTGAGGGGGAACATGTAACTTGACAACATCACACTTTGCTGGTCCTGACAAACCTTTATTTGGCTTTTCTTATGCAGAAAATGAAGTTGCAGCACAGCAAACTGCAGTGCAGTGGGGGCCCGTCCATGCAGACCATCTGGCAGAGCCCACAGAATGGCTGAGCCTGCAGGCTCGGGCTCCCGTCACACACAGAGGGAAGCCATGCATGAACAAAAGCACTGCTCATTTCATCAGCAGGAACAGCGCTTAAATACAAGGAGGGTTTTACAGTGACAGTCATTTCTGTGAAATCTCTTGTAGTTAATTATTCCCTGTGAAGAAGGTAGAGCTCACTTCGTCCAAACTGGAGTTCTCTTGACCCAACAGAGATGCTGCCATGCTCCATTTTCAGGTCCCTCATCTCATGATGAAGGTCGTGGTTTCTTTAGCCCATCCTTCCAGATTTCCTGAGTATAGAGTAGAACCAAGCAGGAGGAATTGCAAGAAGTCCAGCAATGTTGCATCAGTCTCAAGTATTCAACAGACACTGGGTGGTTTTCTTTCTGCTTAGTTCTTCTAGGTATCCCTCGCTAATTAATTTACTCATAAAATCAAGGTTTTGGTAATCAGCTCCCAACACCGTTACAGAACAGCTCTGAGCTTCTTTAAAAAGCCAGCAGAGACATTTTTATGAGTGTTATGAATAGAAATGTGGACAATGGCACAGCTGCAGCAGGTCGGGGGAAAGCCCATCCCTGTTTCAGCTGAGGCTGAGACATTGACAGCGACCTTCTGGGTAATTTGCTGCATTCTGGGTGCCAAATTAAAATATCTGCAAACCCAAAAGAATCAGAATTTAAGGCATTAAAGCTGCCAGTGTCTAAAGTGGATTTTGAAAGAAGGTGTAGCTGATCTACACTGGCTTCAGTGATAGGCTGGATGGCACTTTGAGCAAACTGTTCTAGTGGAAGTTGTCCCTGCCCATGTCAGGGGGGTTGGAGCTAGATGGTATTCAAAGATCCTTTCCAACCCCAACCAGCCTGTGAATCTCTGACCTTTCCTTCCCTGGCATGGGCTGTTTATTTCTCCAGTCTCTCTATGACACATGCCCCTGCAGACAAAAAACAATCTTTGCTTTCACGTCGGGACTCAGATAAACAAAGGCATCATCAGCGGCCCCCAGAGAGGCTGGGCTGTAATTGAGGTTATTAGCTTTGCTATTTCTCAGAGCACAGAGCAGGCTGGCAAGAAGCCAAGCCTTCCCTGAGCCGGCAGCATCTCTGCTGCTCCTGCAACCTCTGCCTTGGACACCTCCCGCCTCCTCCCCAGCCCCTGCTGCCTCTGCTCTCCCTTCCCCACACTGCCAATCCCCTGCTCACCAGGGAGCTTTTTAAATGGCAGCCTAAATGTCTGCCTAAAAATAAAATGAACTTTTATTGACTGCAAAATATCCCCCTTCCCACCCAATTGCTCTCTGGAGGAAAGGGGAGGGCTGGGAAGTTGGGGAATGTCCAAGGGTTGGTGCAGGGGTTGATGCCTCTCACCTGCCTTACTGAGGTGGTAGGGAGGAGTAAAGAAATAGAACAGATTCTTCAATTAGCCATTTTTAATATTTTATTTTATTACATTGTGGTGTTGTGGGTGAAGAAAACCTGCTGGGAATCATTTGTTTGGCTTGGAGGTGGCATACACAGGCTCTTGGTTCTGTTCATAAAGCTGCAATGTAACTGGGACTTGGACACAGAACGTGTTTTGGGCTCTGACCAGCCCCTCCAGATCTGCCCAAGCTCTGGGAGAGCCAGAGGCAGAAACTCCTGAGCACTGTCAGACCCTGCTGCTGGAGTCCCATTGGCATCCCTGGACCTTGTGACTGGATTTCAGAGAGCTCAGGGCTGCAGTAGCCAGCAGAATCTATCTCTGGCAGTAGCCAGCTCAATCTAGGTTGAATCTGTCACTCTCCCCCAGTTTTTCCCATGGGAACAGACGGTGTTATAACACTTGGTGTTGGTGTTCACTTACCCACACTGCTGAACCACTGCGTGGCTTCCCCCACCTCCCTGAGGCCACTGGGATCCAACACCTCCCTGCCTCTCTCCTGGCAGTACTTTGTGACCCATTTAATAAAATATATGGACACATTGGACTAACCTGTAAATCAATAGTAAGGCAATATCTTATCAGGATGGGACTGGGAGGGAAAACAAGCTCGGGTGCTACGCTCCTCACAGGGTTTCCTGCAGGAAGAAGCATTCCCTGTGGCAGAGCTTTATGATGACCTTCCTCATGTGAAATCCTCCTCTGGAGAATTGCAAACCACAACACTTTGCTCTCAGAGTCGATAAAAACCTTTCCCTGCCTGCACATCCTTGCTTGGAGGGGCACAGAAAGCCTCAAAGCTGCAGCACCAGAGCTGCAGCAGCCCCGCAGCCAGGATGGGGCAGCCAGGGGTGAGCAGCGATGAGGCACCCCAGGAGCTGAGTCAGTCACACAGCACCTCACTGTGCTGACTGCTGGCAAAGGCAGAGGGAATCCCGGGGCTTGTCCAGCCTCCCTGGCTGCTCCTCTGCCAGGTACGTGCTGGCAGCATCCTGAGGGTGCAGCTCAGCACGGGCAGCAGCCCTGTGGGGACAGCAATCACATCACCCTGCTGGGATTCCTCTCTTCCCTCGACAAAAACCTCATCATCCCAATCGCTTTCTCATCCTGTGTTTGCTCAGTCAGAAAAGATAAAGACACTCATTATCTTCACGTGCTCTGTGACTTTATAGGTGAATGGGACATTTCTGACTGCTGCAATTTGATGAGGAAAACAAGGTATTGGCATCTAAAAGTTAGTGACGGGCGCTGTATAAATGTCTAGATACCCAAAATTAGCTGCAGAAGACAGTGCTTCTAGTACATTTTAAGCACAAGAATGAGCAATGAAAGCATTCCCAGAACTGCTCGAGGGAATAGCAGATTTTCATTTAAGGCTGTATTATTTAACTGGATAATCTGATTAAATATATAGGTTATGTGAGGACCTGATACTACCCGCTTTAGGAACTGCTGCATATAGACAGAAATAAAATAACGACCAATTGCATGTGAGGGAGAGCTACAATAAATGCTATTTTTGATGCAATTGCTCTGGAGAAATTGGTGGCAGATGCATCACGCTGCTATTTGATTAAAAGGGCTGTTTTCCCTCAGATGAATCAGTTTATGAGCTGTAGTGAATTGGCTTTTGCCAAAAGAATTGATTAAGCCAGAGCCATTGATATGGGTTATTTTGTTGGAATTTCCATGCTGCCTTTATGCTGCACTGATTTACATATGTGTGTGTATAAATGCCAAATGTATGTGCCTTGCCATGGCTGTGCCGCGTGAATGAGTGCCAGTGAGAGGAGCTGGAGCTGCTCTTAGATCCCTGTGGTTTTGGGTTTGGTAGCAGTCACACCGGTGCTGTGAGTTGAGTATAAATATAAATAAATATATTTAACTCAGCTTTTCCTGTGTCTGAGCAGGGGATTTGCCATAGCCTGTGGCTGGCTGTTTATTAGCATAATTTAATGGTTGTGGCTATAAATAGAAATGAAGGGAAGTGCAGACAGACTTGCCTCACTAACCTGTCTCTTGGGCCCTTGCCTGCGATCTTCCTTTTTTCTAGATTTTTTTCCCCCCTTTTTCCACAGTGATAAACAGTGAAAATGCAATTACGATGTTAATTTGTTGCGTTAATGTGCTACAGCAGGGAGCCGAAGGGAAGGGCTCTGGCAAACCGGAGAGCCAGTCAGCTCCCATTAGCCATCCAGGCTGCTGGGGGAGTCCTCTGGCACGGGAAAACCGGGAAACACAATCAGCATCTTATCAAGGCTGACACCGAAAGTGATGCAATCAGGTTCAAGTGTCCCACAAGGACCGCGGCACTGAATAAAGATAAAGCCACTCAGCCTTTTCTCGCTTCGCTGGGGTCATTGGGAAGGGAAGGATGTCATTAACCGAGCAATAAATCTCATTCCTGAAGCTGCCAGTTTTGGTTTTCTCCCCTGCAGCTCCTCCGTGATGCTCGGGAGGGGATGGCACCCAGGACCCCTTTGTCCCTGCGTGGAGGGCTCTCCCCAGGCACCTCTGTCTGCCCAGAGGGAATCCTGCTGGGGGCACTTCAGGGGTCCATGGGCTCCAGCACAGGCTGTTGTCCTTCCCTCAAGTCCATCCCTTTTTCCTGCTTCTGCTGCTGTGTTATCAAGGGCTGCAGTCCCCCCCTCACTGTGCTTTTCATGGCTCTCCTCCGCCCCACCAGCAGCTGGAAGCTGCCCAGACCTCCAAACTGTACCCCAGCGTTTCTCAAAACCTTGCTTTTCAAGAGACAGCAGGTTTTTCCCCTCCTCCCCACTTATCTGACCTTCCAGGTTCTCTCCCAGCGAAGATGGCAAGAGGCAGAAGTGTTGTCTTTTCTGTTCTTGAGACTGGCAGGATTTCTCCTGCCACGGGCAGACAACCCTCAGGTGAAGAGCCCAAATTGTGAATTAAGATCTGAAATGTTATTCTTGTCTTGAGAGTGATCTGGCTGCTACTGGTCTTCTTGTAGGGCCTCAACCACTCTGTGGGTGTTTCAGTGCTCTCAGCACGTGGAAATTATGTATAGAGCAGGGTGCAGGTAGGAATGCTCAGATTTTTCCCTTTGGCTAATGTATCTATTCCATTCCACCTCTCCTTCCTTATGAATGCTAACAAAGCCCAAGCTGCTTCAGCTGCACCCCTTGGAATTTATTGAAAGACCAAACACAGCCTTAATCAAATGCTTTTTCGGTAAGGTCTTACATAAATAAGTAAACCAGTCTCTAATAGCAGATGATTTGGTGGTAATAGAAAAATATCTTTTTATTGCAGTAGCTGGCTTTTCAAGGAATTAAACCTCATTAGCCTCTCCCATTTAGGAAAAAAAAAATAAAATAAAAAGCTTTTAAACATCAATTTAGAATCCATTTACAGTCTCTCTCAAGGTCCTGTTTTACCACTTGGATCCAGGGTTCTGTCTCCCTAGTAAAATACTGGGAAATGTGGAAAAGTAGTTGGGGAACTGGAATTTCTGAAATATTTCTTGGTTTTTTAAAATGAAAATGTATGTTCAGATGCTTAATTACCATTAAAAAAAAAAAGCAACCACAAAACAGAAACAAACCCCTCCAAAAAAGAAAAAACCAAAACAAAACTAAAATCCCCAAACCAAACAAAAAACCACCCCCACAAACTCTTGTAAACAGGAGATAACTAGAAACTCATTGCCAAAATATGCAAATGATGTGAAGTTCAAAGAGGCCAAATGTCATACTCCTGTTTTTCATAGCCCTGGCCTGGCACAGTGCTCAGCACTTGCAGAGAGGGTTAATGAGGGATATTGGCATTAAAATTAATATTATCAAGCTAAAGAATATTTGCTTCTCAAACTCTGTTCACTAAAGAATAAAGGTAGATCCACATTAGCATTTTGCAACCTGCAATACCCCTGATTTTTGAGTAGTCCAGCTCCTCCAGTCTGCAGTTAAATCCAGGTGGTTTGGATTTTGAAGGCACCAGAGGTGGGAGAATATTAAAGACCTTCGGAAAACCAGGAGATCCTGGTGTGTTTCAAGCTGACTGCACAGCCCAGCTCTCTGCGGCAGAGGTGAGATGGGACTGATGCTGCCGTGTCCTGCGGATTCACTGGGCAGATTTATCAGGGCTTGAAAAACCTGGTTGCTCTATTGGCCATGAAAAATGGCCTGTGGGGAAACACAAACTCATCACTGAGAACAGCGCCTGCCTCTGTGCAATGAATGAAGCTTGTGGCCAAAGAGTGAAGAGCAGAAAGAGATGATGCTGCTGCTCTTCATTCCCTCCTGGAGCAGTGTCCTTTCCGTGTGTGATGTGAAACAGGACCTGTGTGCTGGCTGGAAACCTTGCCCTGGGAGAATAAAGGGCAGGGGGAAACTTTCCAGGGCACAGAGATAAAATGAAGTAAAAATTTAGATTGGTTGTTTGAATGTGGCAAGAAGCGTTTCAAAAATACTAGTAAAGACCACCTGCCAAAGTAGTGTTTGCTCCTCCTACAGCAGCCTGAAGAGAAGGGCACTGTAAAAAAGTCAATATATTCCTGATTTACAGAGATCTTGTCTTGAGATTGCTCCACGTGTCTGTCCTTTCCCCTGTTACACCTCATTGTGGTGCCTTGGGTCCTGTTCCCTCCGTCATCACCACATTAATGAGGTTAAGCTGCTCCTGGAGGTTCTTTTACAGTGTCCAGAGGCCCCTCATGCATCAGAGCTAAAGACCAGGAGCTTACAAGAACCCCTCCCCTTGGTGAACTTCATGAAATGAGTGATTGCTGGCACAGTGCTGGTGTTTCCCTACAAACTGAGCCATGGTCTGTTCCAGCGCTCTCCCCCTTGGTGTAAAGTTCTTCCTCATGTTGAGGTGAAATCTCTTGTTTTGGCCATTGCCCATCCTCAGTGGGCACTATTAAAAAGTCTGGCACCACCTCTGACATCCCCTGGAGATGTTTGTATGGATTGATGAGATCTCCTCTCAGTCTTCTCCAGACTAAACAGCCCCAGCTCCTGCAGCCTCCTCTCACGAGGGAGATGCTCCAGATCCCAAAGGAACTTTGTGACTTCCACTGGAGCTCTCCAGCAGCTTTTACATGTTCTGAGGAGCCCAGAACTGGACACAGCACTCCAGATGTATCTTTTCATATGTCTATTTGCTGCAAAATCCTATTTAATGGCAGCATATCAGCGCTGACAATTATTTTTAAAGGGTATGTCTCGTTCTGTAGGGATTTAAATACATTCCCATATTTGCCAAGGCAGACAGATTGTTAAAGGCCAGAAAAACCCTCTTCCTCTCTTGGCACTCCACAGGGCCAAACAACTGGAGTGAATTTTAATATTATTGTCTCCAATTTAAAAAAACAAATTAAGCCAATTTTAGGAAAAAGCAGTCAGGATTTTCCAGTAAGCCTAACTCATGCCTGCCCTTTAAAATGTTATAAATAGAAAAACATCATCAACAAACTCCTCCACTGTGCAAGAGCCTAATTTCTTCCTCTCCACTGGGATCTGGTGTGTTTTTCAGAGTCTGTCATTAATTGTGCTGTATTGTGAGCATTTTCTGCTTCACTAGTTAGTCAGATAGGCAGCAAATGGAGTCAGCTCTAGGTCAGAGAACACAAAAAGCCAACTCCTGCTGCCTCCCAATCAGGTAGGGATATTGAATTGGGCTCCACATAATTGAAAACATTAGCAGGCTGGACAATAAGCCAATTCTTAAACACACGAGCATGAAACACAACAAAGAGACAAAGTCTGAAATTCCCAATGAGCCTGATCCATCTGCCCATGGAAGCAATAGAATTTCCTCCACCTCTGGCAATGGGATCAGAGTAGGGTGCCTGGAAAAAAATACCAAGGGCCAAGTGATCTAAAGGTAGAGATCAAAATATTTAACTTCCCCAAAAGCTGTGAACAAAAGCAGGCTTAGCACTGCCAGTTTTTGAGCAGGCATGCTGAGACATAGAAAAATATATAGGGTATTTTGCCATGTTTTTAAAGGTGGATGAATAAAACCTTTTTCTCTCTGTGAATAAATAGGTACATCTTACTTTCCCAGAGCATCTTCTTCCCCGATTTCCTGTCTAGAAGTTGCCTTTAGCCTCTTTCCAACAGAAGGGAGTTCTGAAGGGCAGAAAACACCCCTCTGTTCCATGGTGTGCATTTTCCCAGACATCAGCTCTTGTTTAAATGAGACCTGGACGTCCAGCTTTCCTGAACATCGTGGTGTTCTCACCTTGGCTAAAGGCACGAAGGCTGAGGGATATCACCTGGCACTGCAGACACAGTACACACAATGTTTGCTGGCTGGGGCTTCAGCCTAGAAAGAGGCACCATGAGAATCAGCCACTGGCCACCAAATGAGAGGTGGACACGTCTTAGCCAGCCTCCCCCTCTTCCAGCTGGGCAGATCTCACGGGCTGACCCTTCTTCCCCTGCACTGCCCACAGCCAAATGCCAAGCAGAGACTCTGCCACAGGGAGCTGCAGAACCCAGCCGCTGTCTCTGCTGGGGACAGACACAATTTGCAGCAGCTGAGCGTGTCCCTGCGTGGGGCACAGCAGGTCCCCAGTACCAGGGACGGTTTGGATGGCTGTAGCAAGCAATATCCCTGGGGAAGCGCACAAATATTCCCATGCAGGATGTGTAGAGGACAAGCTTTCCTTGTGGCCATAGCTATGAGCTCCCTTTTCTTAGCTTGCTTTTTTTGGTTTCACTGTCTGAGTCAGTGGCAGTGGAGTTCACCTTGGCATGGGAATGTGCAGGAGGAGAGGTTACAGTACCTCAAAACGCTCTGATGTTTATTTACAGCGTAATGCAGCCAGAGGGGGAAAGCAGAGACTGCAGCTCACATGGGATGCGCAGGGAAATGGTGCCCTTGGGGATGGGCTGCTCTCTGTGGAGTATTTCAGACATCCACTGAGGCTCACCTCTGCTGCTAAATGTGGGGAAAGGAGAGACACAGAGGTGAGTGCTCACCACATCTTATGCAGGCATTTTTTTTTCTGGGGCAATTATCATGTTGCTTCCCATCAAATATCAATTTGAATATTACGCTGTAATATCAGGCCTCCAGGCCTAGTTCCCTCTGTGGATGCTGTGACAGCAGCAGCCTATACGTGCATTTTAATCAGAGTTCATTGCATGTGTCTTCCTGTACAAGAAATGCAGAATAACAGTGTTGGCTACGCAAGATATATAAGGAAAGAACTGTACAAACACACGTGATGGAGCTTCCCTTATCAGGTGAGCAGCACTGGCAGCCACGTCCTCTGGGACCTGTGAGATCAGGATGATGACGTGCACTGAGCAGAGGAGATAAGGCAAGGAATAATTCCCGTTGCCTCACGCTGTTTCAGGCCTCCTATCTACACAATCACAGCCCCTCGCTCTGTGTAGGCTGAGTGTTGCACTCAGTCCAACAACACCCACCCAGCATATCAGCTGCACAGCAAAATGGTCAGAACTCAGCTCTGAGTCTGCCCGGATCCACCTTCTGAGAGGTGGAAACCACTGCTGGCTGCTCCTCTGTGGCTGGCACCAAAGAGCAAAGGGATCTCCTGAGCAAAGGGGCAGCTGGAATAAGGATGGAGGGATGGAGGGATGGATGGGTGGATGGATGGATGGGTGGATGGATGGGTGGATGGATGGATGGGTGGATGGAGGGATGGGTGGATGGATGGATGGATGGATGGATGGATGGATGGATGGATGGATGGATGGATGGCTGGGTGGATGGATGGGTGGCTGGCTGGCTGGCTGGCTGGCTGGCTCGCTGGCTGGCTGGCTGCTGGATGCATGGCTGGCTGGGTGGCTGGCTGGCTGCTGGCTGGCTGGCTGGCTGGTGGCTGGGCTGCTGGCTGGGTGGCTGGCCTGGCTGGCTGCTGGCTGGCTGGACTGGCTGCTGGCTGGCTGGCTGGCTGCTGGCTGGCTGGCTGGCTGGCTGGACTGGCTGGCTGGCTGGCTGCGTGGGTGGCGGGCTGGGGTGGCTGGCTGGCTGGCTTGCTGGCTGGCTGGCTGGCTGGCTGGCTGGTGGCTGGCTGGCTGGCTGGGTGGGTGGCGGGCTGGGTGGCTGGCCTGGCTGGCTTGCTGGCTGGCTGTCTGGCTGCTGCTGGGTGGCTGGCTGGGCTCTGGCTGGGTGGCTGGCTGGCTGGCGCGCTGGCTGGCTGGCGCGCTGGCTGGCTGGGTGGCTGGCGGGCTGGGTGGCTGGCTGGCTGGCTGCTGGCTGGCTGGCTGGCTGGCTGCTGGCTGGCTGGCTGCTGGCTGGCTGGACAAATGGGTGTTGGTGAGTGGCTGTACCTCCAGGATCTGCCCAGGAACGTACAGAAACTCCCCTAGAGAGAATCTGAGGACATAAAACCTGAACCAAGTCACACTCTGCTGTAGCTTCATAGAGGGAAAAAAAAAAAAAAAAAAATCTCCTGTAGCCAGTGTATTCTGTATATAACAGATGAATCCATGTCAGGCCAAGGCTGCCAGGGCTCAAGGAGTGCTTGGACACTGCTCTCAGGCACAGGGTGGGATTCTTGGGGGTTCCTGTGCTGAGACAGGGCTTGGACTCAATCCTTGTGGGCCCCTTCCAGCTCAGGAGATTCCTGATTCTACATACTGGGCATATGCGTACATTTCTCCACCTCCATGTTTGAAGACAATTAATATTACTATATCTCAGGAAATAAAATTGCTTCTTTCATAAGGCAGTACTCTGCTGAGGAGGTTGTGCCCATTCAGAAATTCCTCTTTACATCCCCAGGCATTGTTTTTTTGCTGTTGCAAATCCCACACCAGAGGCATCACCGTGGGCACAGGGAAGCGCTCCAGCTGCACAAAGCACAGCTCAGGGCATGCCAGGAGAAGCACTGTGGGTTGTAAACGCCAAGCTGACGAAGTCTGTGTGAGCTGTTAAATGTACAAACGGTAAAACGCATTTCAGCTCTTTATTTTCCTCAGATGCACTCAGGAAAGCACCTCAGAGGTGTGTCCCAGCTCCTGAGAGCAGACGGCTGGGGAGGAGGAGGGGGAAGCACGGCTCTTGTGCAGGTAAGGGCTGGAATGCCATCGGTGACAGCAGCAGAAATCCCTGGAATGCAGCGATGGAAAGGGGAAACTCTGGAATCAGCTTCTTGGGATGCTGCTGCTGCTGTGCCACAGCTCGTACAGGCACAGAGTTGTGGGGATCACAGAAAAACAGCTGTTTGCAAGCAGCACAGGAACACAGGTCACCTTCATGGAGTTTCAGAGCAAACACCTCACAGGGATGAAGGAGGCAGTTCACAACGCTCAGAGAATCGTGAAAGAAAATGACTTTCAGGCTTTGCAACAGTTCCAGAAAGGTGAAAATGAATCTTTGCCTCACCGCAGCCCTGTGCTATAAACTGACACCTTTAACAATGTGCTTTTCCTCCGGGTGCTGCTGCAGCTGAGGCCCCTGCACCGCTCCCTGCGTGTGATGTCTGCGCTCAGGTCCATGTGGGAGGGCAGCTGCCACCTCAGCAAAATGAGAGAGCTCTGCTGGGATGGATGGCAGGAGAGGGAGCCTTGTGCTTTTACAGGTGCTGGGAATTTGATGATGGCCCTGGCAGAAGTGAGAAGAGGATCCAGTGTTTCCAGTGACAGGTTTCACGTGGTGGGCAGTAACCAACCCTCCTCCCACCCTCAGCACGTTCCAGAGGAGCCCCTGTGTGCTCCTCATGCAGAGCTTGGAGTCTGACCAGAACCAAGCCCCCAATCCCCAGGTGAGACAGTCCTGGGACACGAGTGAGTGGAAAAGGCTCAACTCCCACTGCTGAGAGGAGGACAAGGCACACAGGCAGAGAAATCTCAGGTGTGTTTAGTCTGGCCCCACGCTGGGCATTCCTGCAGAGCCCCCATCCCTGAAAGTGTCCAAGGCCAGGTTGGACACTGGGGCTTGGAGCAAACTGGGAGAGTGGAAGGTGTCCCTGCCATGGCAGGGGTTTAGAATGAGGTGGTTTTCAGGTTCCTTCACACCCAAACCATTCTGTGATTCTATGAAAACAGTATTTTCTGTACTATCACTAAGACTTGGATCCTGGCAAGGCTCTGTGTGTGTGTGCTGGCAAAATGGCATTGGTACTACCTGAAAATCAAAGGAAACAATCCTGGAGTGATAAGAAACCTGGGAAAAAAAAAAACCCAAAAAACAGAGAGAGAGAGATACAGAGTTTGATCATAAAATAAAACTTTAATTCTTATAAAGCCCTAAATGAGACACAGGCAGAGCAAATATTTGTTCTGCTGCTGACCTTCTCAGGCAAATAGCACATGAGATCCTGTGGGGCTGGAGGCATCATGCTGCTGGGAAGTGAGAAATCACCCAAAGCCAGAGTGGGCTGTAGAGAACCAGCTGATTACTCAGGGGAGTCAAATTCCAGCACCGTGAGAAGCCCTTACCTGGATGAATGTGCCCAAATAACAGATATATCTTTGCTATTACTTTTTGCTGCTGAAGAGAGAGGAATTAATTTCCAGTATATGTCTGGAGTTGAAATTCAAACATATTTTCAGCATATCTATAATTTTCTGCATGCGATTGGCCCTCCCATCTCAGCTAGAGAATAGTTTTTAGTAATTTGAACTGAAAAATGATCTTCTAAAAATGTTTGGTAGGATTTCCCATTCCATCACACTAAGAAGCTGATTTTGGTGATGTCTGTGCCTTCGAGGGCACAGCACTGCTGTCACAACAGGGAAGGTTGCTCACCAAGCTGGGCACATGGCACAGTCACAGAATCGGAGTGGTTTGGGTTGGGAAGAACCCTGGAGACCATCTCGTTCCACAGGACCTTCCAGTATCCCAGGTTGTTCCAAGCCCCATCCAGCCCGGCCTTGGACACTGCCAGGGACAGGATATCCAAACCAGCCACTTATTCTCAGCTCCAAAATGTGGTGTTTTATTTTTTTTTTTTTCTCCTACCTCGAGTCTGTGCCTGGGGGCTGACACCCATCAGCAAAGCAGTGCTGGCTCTGTGCTCTGCCCAGCCTGGAGCTTAGGGCAGGTTTCAGAGATAAAGGAAAACACTGCCCAGGAGATGAGTGACAAAATTAACCCCTGGCTGATGGGTTAACAGGGAGTGGGGTGTGTGTGCTGCTCCTGGCCTCAGGTCTCCTCCTCTCAGCCCTGCTGGTCCCGGGAACACCCCTTTCCCTGAGCCTTGTCTTTATTGGGGCAGCTGATCACCTCGGTAATGATGCCGTTTGTGAGTAATCTTCCAGGATTAAAAATGAACTGTAGCTGCTGCGGCTCCCACCTTTGCCGCATAGCAACGAGAGCAGAAAGTCAATTAATTACCTTCTCGCTGGAATCCAGGGGCCCTTTCATCCTCGGCTCAGCCGAGTGTGTAATGGAAAAGGGATGGAGGCAGGCTGCAGCTGGCCAGCTGGGAATTGCACGACAGAGTGAAAGATGAGCTCCGGGAAAAAGAGGAGAGGGAGGGTGCCAGGGGGAAACCCTCATCCCACAGGTTCATTAAAAAAAAGTGAGATGCTACTGATTACACAATTATTGACTTATTCCCCTGCTTTCAGCCCTGATGATGGTTCTGCAGGCACCCTGTGTTGTTGCAGGGCGCCACCTGAGCTCCTGGAGACATGGGATCACCTGCCCTGAGCCCCTCCCTGCTTCAGAACTGGGCTTTCAAGAACTTTATTTGGGTAATGGTCCCTTTTGGGCTGTTGTAGCAGCTCACATTGCCCCAGAAGGTTTCCAGCCAGCAGCTGTTTGGTTGCTGTGAGAGCTGGTTTTGAATGTGACTCTTTCACTGCTCTTTCTGGTGGCTCTCTGTGGTGAAGGTTAATGGGAAAATCTTTCTAAAGATTGAATTTCCGTGGAAAGATTTGCCTGATGGGTACAAGCACGCTGAGAAGCCGTGGGTGGTGATCTGAACAGATACAGGGTTTGACTCAGCAGGACGTGCTGCTTTTTGCAGCTCCTCTGGACACAGGGGCTTGTAAGGTCACCTGAGTCCTCCCAGACAGGGCTCCTGAGCAGCGCTCTGTTCTGAGGGAAACTGCAAAAGTGAAGGAAGATAGGGACTATTTGAATGTCCCTTTATCAGCTCTGACAGCTCCAGAGCCCTCGGTAATTGTCTGTTAATGAGAGTAAATAAATGCTACCTCTGGCCCCTGTGGTTCAGCTGTGTCACCTCGCAGGGGCTGGAGAGGGGACATCGGGACTGCCACTTCCTTGGGCAGGGAAGAGGGCACAGTGGGAGGGAGGGGCATGAATGGGGATGTGCAGGAGCCTCCAGCATGGCCAGGGGTTGAGCCGTGGGGTGAGGAGGGGTCCCTGTGCAGGGCTCTGCTGCAGTCACAGCCAGTGAGGAGATAGAGGGAATGTCAGGGAGAAATTTGACATCCGGTGCCAGAAAAGAATCCTGGTTTGTAGAAAGGATCAAACCTAGAGAGACCAAGGAATGTGAGACCATCTAGTTTAACTTTCCCTCTGGGCACTTCTGTCCTATTATTGGTTGGGGTGAGAGCTGAACCAGGCTCCAGTGATTTATCTACAGTGACAGAGCTACAGTGACTGAAATGAAACAAGGAAGTTTAATCTCTGCTTTCCTGCACAAGCTGGAAATTTGGAATCCCAGACTGTCCTCTGCCCATCAGGAGTTTGTTCTATGTACAGAAGTTTTGGGCAAAACCAATGGCCAGCTTTAACAGCCAAAGACCTTTGATGTGGCAGGAAGGATGCCAGCTCCTCCTGGAAAAACTGAGAGGCTGCTGTGCCCAGTTTGGTGAGTTCAACAACATCTGCAAGCCTCAGGAAACAAATCTTGAGGATCTTCCACCTGATGCAACTGCCAAATGTTTATTTAATGGCTAGTCCTGCGGTGAGGTGTTTCAGAATTGGAAGAGAGTTCCTGAGTCACAGTGCTGCTGTGGGACAGCACAGCCCTCTCCTTTCCCAGCCTTGCAGTCTCCTCTCATTCATCTTCCCAAAGTGGAGAAATAGTAACTTTAAGTCTCCTTATTAATTTACCTCATCTGCAGTTTACATGTGTGCAGGGGGAGGTAATCACAGAGCTGCCTTCCCTGCTGTTCTCTTCCTGAGGTTTTATACTCTTCAAATTTTCTTTTTGTCATAAATCAAATTAACTAAATTGCTTAAGAAGTACTGTTCTATTAAAAGCAAACAGTGCTGTAACGCCAAAAGTTTATTATGAGAACTGTGTTTTTAATAGAAATACTTTGGGATTGCAGGCTACTAAGTTCAGAGTTTCAAAGTTTAAAGGCTGCTTCACACCTCCCTGTGAAATAAATATTCTGGTGTGCATTTACAGAGGCCTACAACATGGTACAAATGGCTGAAAAGGCATAAATGCGGTTAAAATATTGGTTATTTTATTTGCCACACAAAGCTACAGAGGTGCCTGAGGTCTTGGTGGTCCTGGGTGGGCTTGGGAAGCTCCTGAGCCACAGGGAGTGAGCCCAGCTGGTGCATCCATGGATTCTTTCATGGGATGCAGTGATGCACTCCCTCACCAGCTCGTCCCCTTCATTAGGAGGAAACTGCTGTGGGGGAGCAGCAAACCAGCACAGCAAGGCTCCCCAGCCTTTGAGTTTCCTTCCTGCTGGAAAAGCAGCAGCAGGGGAGGGTCAGGCTGCTCCATAACCTGCAGGGTGTCCCAAAGGGATGCACCACACGGGCCTGGGCTCCTGGAGTGCTCAGTGCAGGGCTGCTGCCCTCAGCTCGCTGCAAGGATGCAGGCAGTGGGCAGGAACTCTGCTTTAGTGCCCAGAGCACTTATTTACAAATATTTTTTAATCTCATTTACCTTCCTCTATTAATTCAGAGGCATAAGCCAAATTCCTGGAAAGGCTCAGAACCTGTCCCTGTAACACCCATGAAGCAGAGACCCTCGGGCTCCTGGCAGCTGCAGAGCAGACCCTGGCTGAGAACCTGCACCCTGCCTAGTCCTGGGCTCATTCCTGCCTCTTTTGGAGCAGGGCATCCCACCAGGAAGTGACCAAAGTCCCCTCAGGAGGTTTGCTGCAGTGGTAATAAGTGAAATTTCCATTTTGCTGAAATATTTGTTGTGTGTCAGTGTGTCCACTGTGCACTGAGCTGTTGCATCACCGAAAATACCTCCTCTGCTGCAGCTGTGATTTCCAGCTCGTGGTCTGTTCCTTCCTTATTGTCTCCTGGCAAGGGATAATTTCAGTCCTGCCCCAGTGCCTGTTCTCCTTCTGTCCATTATCCTAGATGACAGAGGAAAGACCCCTCTGCGAAGGTCTGCTCTTCTGCCTGTGGGGTTGGTGCTGAGACCCCCAGGGCTGGCTGGACTCCTCTGGCGCCCCTGGACAAGAAGCTCACTGCTTGCTGGCTCCTGAGGACAATAAATATTACCCTGTCCCAGCTTTGCTAATCTGAAGTGCTGACAGGAAAGCTTTTCAGGTCTGAGAATTTGAGAAACTCTGTAGAAATGCTACATTTGGGCTGCAATCACTGAGTGCTGTCCCCGTGACTGGCTCTGGGGCCAGCACTGCCTGCAGGGTGAGGTATCTGGGGTTATCATGGGCGCCCTGCAGGAGCAGATAAAGCCACTGTGATGAGCTGACCTCCCTGAGCCATGTGAGAAACAGGCAGGGTCTCTGCTGCTTGTGCTGGGCACAGGAAAGTGCATTTCCTTGCAGCCTGTGCGTGCAGGACCGGGAGGGCTGGCTGTGCCCCGTGCCAAATCCCCCTCTGGCCGCAGGGAGCCGGGCACTCACACCTCCCTGTGCTCCAGGGACCTTTCCCAGCACTGTGCTCACACTGGCATTGTGGGATGAGAGGGAATGAGGTGTGTGGGGCCTCCCTGCAAAAAGAGCGGTTTTCTCTTTTCATTTTTTGGCTTTCTGTGCTAGCAGCAGGGCTCTGCCCGCACTGCAGAGCAGAGGCAGCCAAGGGGAGTGCAGCACCCAGTCCTTGCCCACGAGCAGCAGCGTCCCCTCAGCTGGCAGTGGGCACGCAGGGGCTCAGAGCCAGCAGCACGGGCTCCTGTCTCCTCCTCTCCAGCCCAGACTAATTGATGATATCTGCATACAGAGGCTGCACATCCAAATCCACACCCTCCACGTGTGAGGCTCCACAAATTGTGTGGGAGTCGTGTTCAGAGACCCAGCTACAATTTTGCCAGTAGCCCCAGCCCCTGGCTCGGGTGAACCTGGTTTCTGTCACCCCAAAACACCGAGAGACATCCTGCTAAAGGAAGATCCACAGACCTGTGCCTGCTGTCTTGCCTTGCTGGCCTTGGCTGAGCTGTCAGGAGTATCTCAGAGCAGGATTTGGGGTTTCCCAAATTGCTCCTCTCGGCTTTTGGATGGAGCTGGGAGAGGTTTGCAGGAGATGTGAGTGACTGCGTGTTGCTGACCTGCTTTTATCAGAAATGGGCACAAAAAGGAGAAGGCAAATGCACAGATGGGGGATGGAGCAGGCTGAGATGGAGCCCTCCTGACAAGAAACACCCCAAGGCAAGCTGGCTGCTGGCTGGCCCTCTGCCCTGACAGGCCCTTCCCATTGCACACACAGATTAAACACAATTAAGGAAAAAAACCAGCATTAAAAGAATAAGAAAAAACATAGATTATATAAAAAGTCTCCAGGACTGGGGCATCATTTGACCACAGGGAGAAATTTCCCGTACAGACCAGTCACTGTTTGTTACAGCCTCTACAAATGCAGCAGAAGAGCTTTTTATGTGGAAGTTGATATTAAAAAGCTTGGCACCTATGAAGAGTTCTCCTTCCTTTCCTAGTCCTTTGTCATTTCCTGTGAAATACAACAGCACGTACATATATGAATATTTAATTTGACAGTGATGAAGCTTTATGTATTAAGTGAATGAAAATGCTGTTAGGCTCGTGGGAACAATACTACAGAGTTGTGAGCTGGGAATTTGGTACCCAGTGGCTACTGCTTAATTTTGATGTGAAGTATAAAGACAAACAATGAGTTGAATTTAATTCCAACCTATTGAAAGTGTTTTTGGGAATGTGTTGTGCTCAATTTGCAAATTAATTTTAGGTTTATAGGTGATAATGGTTTATCAAGGCTCTTCCCTCCTGGAAATGGAAACTACAGTAATTCATGTACAAACTTTAACCCAAATTACAGAGCAGAAGTTATTTATTTTGCAAATAGTGAGGTTAAATCAAGAAACTTTCCTTTTTTCTTTTTTTTCTTCTTTTTTTTAACATACAGTAAAATTTTCTTATCATAATAAACATTAATCTAAAATTATGATATTCCCAATCCTTAGTATGTGTGGCCTTTTTTTATTTTTTTTTAATGAGTCAGTAATTTAGGCAGCCATTTTGTGTTCAGTATAAACAAAAAGAAATAAAGAGGAGACATCCACTGCGGGCTTTCTCCTGGGGACCCTGTTTTGGATTTCACTGTTATGGTTATTGACTGCAGAGTATCTGTCAGGGTGGCTGCTGCTGTCTTTGTCTTGAACACCTGACTGTGGATTCAGCCACAGCAGCCAGAGCACAAACCCAGCAGCAGCGTGTGTGATTCTACACCCAGAGTTCTCACTTGGTGCTTTTTTTGCTGCTGGTGAGCTCTAAACACACTCAAGAGGGAGAACCCAAGGTCTGGCACATTCCAGCAGCCCTCAGCCCCCCCATCCCCTCCCCTCCCAAGCCCACTCACCGTGCACCACGTCCTGACACCGATGCCTTTTCCTTCCCTACCGTCCCGAAATTCCCAGAGCTATTAACTAGGTCACGGGAGCTGGTCCCAATCCAGCAGTTTATCTAATTGCCTTTTTATAGTATATCGTGCAACTCTTCATTATCCTGTCAGAGCTGCCCGGCGCCGTGGCGGAGGAGGATGAGGAGGCAGAGCCGGGATGAAGGGCACTGCTGTGCAGCCTCTCCTGCTTGTGCCCTGCTGGTGCTGCAATCAGCCTGGCCGAAAACCCAGGAGCTGCTTTTGGCAACGGCTGCAGGAAGGTGGAACAACTTCCATGTCCTGGGATCCCCTCCCCAGGTGTGCACATGTACCTGTCCAGAGGGCTGGGATCACCTCTCCTGGTGCACAGTACCTGTCCAGAGGGCTGGGATCACCTCCCCAGGTGCACATGTACCTGTCCAGAGGGCTGGGATCCCCTCCCCAGGTGCACAGTACCTGTCCAGAGGGCTGGGATCACCTCCCTGGATGCACATGTACCTGTCCAGAGGGCTGGGATCACCTCCCTTGATGCACATGTACCTGTCCAGAGGGCTGGGATCACCTCCCTTGATGCACATGTACCTGTCCAGAGGGCTGGGATCACCTCCACAGGTGCACAGTACCTGTCCAGAGGGCTGGGATCACCTCTCCTGGTGCACATGTACCTGTCCAGAGGGCTGGGATCACCTCCCCAGGTGCACAGTACCTGTCCAGAGGGCTGGGAACACCTCCCCAGGTGCACAGTACCTGTCCAGAGGGCTGGGATCACCTCTCCTGGTGCACATGTACCTGTCCAGAGGGCTGGGATCACATTCCCAAGCACACATGTACCTGTCCAGAGGGCTGGGATCGCCTCCCTTGATGCACATGTACCTGTCCAGAGGGCTGGGATCACCTCCCCAGGTGCACAGTACCTGTCCAGAGGGCTGGGATCACCTCTCCTGGTGCACATGTACCTGTCCAGAGGGCTGGGATCATCTCTCCTGGTGCACATGTACCTGTCCAGAGGGCTGGGATCACCTCTCCTGGTGCACATGTACCTGTCCAGAGGGCTGGGATCACCTCCCCAGGTCACATGTACCTGTCCAGAGGGCTGGGATCACCTCTCCTGGTGCACAGTACCTGTCCAGAGGGCTGGGATCACCTCTCCTGGTGCACATGTACCTGTCCAGGGGGCTGGGATCACATTCCCAAGCACACATGTACCTGTCCAGAGGGCTGGGATCACATTCCCAAGCACACATGTACCTGTCCAGAGGGCTGGCTGCTGCTCCAATAGTGCCTGGGCTGGGCTGTATGAGTTCTATTCATTGGCAGATGTGATTGTGGGATTCTCTTGGCTGTTTGGGCAGAAGTGCCCCTCAGCCGTCCTGTCCCTGCAGCTGGCAGCTGTGCTGCAGGTGCCCTGCAGCAGGTGAGAGGGATGTGGGGAAATATCGTGGTGTAAGCCAGGAGTCTGAGCAGGAATCAGGGGTTTGCACATCTACATGTGGACACCCACTCTTTTCCTGAGTGTTACAGGGCAGGATGAAGGTGAACATTCGGGATTTGCACACCCCCTTTTTCATATGGTCACAATTTGCGGTCTGGTGTGTTTGTAGCTGCTCACAGCCCCCCAAAATCCATGAGAATCAAATCCTTTGCGGGTTGGGAGCCTGAGCAGTGAACCTGGAGTGATGCCCATCCTGCTCCCAAATATCTGCACCTCACGCAACCAGCACAGCTCCGTGCTGCCCAGCAGCCCGGAGAGGGGCTGGTGGAGAGGGATTTAGTAAGACAACACACCCAGCATTGGCCTTCCTGGCTCGCTTTAAACGCTTTGCGAGAACAAATTGCTCTTTTCCCTCCGTTTAACAATCAGAAGACCCAGCCACAACCCTCGCACGCCTGGTCTGCAGAGATAAGGCAGAGTTGCTCTCCCGGCTGGGATGTGCCTGGGGAGGATGGTGGGGTCTGGACGAGCTGCTCCCCGCAGGAGCAGGACTGCACATCCCTAGGGCTGCTCGGGGGGGGGGGGTACAGGAGACCCCCGGCCCGCCTGGGGAGCGGCTGCAGAGAGCGCAGATCGTGCCAGAGCCCCCGGCTTCAGCGCCGGCAGAGAGGAGGCTGCGGCTCGTTCGCGGGCTCGCTCTCGTCTTTGAGCTTCGGCTGAAACCATTTGCAGCTCAAACGCCCCCCTGAGAGCCGCTAACCTTTGGATAAGGTTTGGCACCATTATCCTGCTTGGGTTAATTGGGAGTTAGGGAGAGCCCAGGAGTGACGCGGCTGCCTCCATCCGTCCGTCCGTCCGTCCGTCCGTCCGTCCATCCACCAACCCCTTCAGCCTTCCCCGGCGCGCTGCGGGCAGCGATGGGGAGAGCAGCAGAGGTAAATGCCCCGACCTTCCTCTCCATCTCTCCGGGTTTTCCTCTCTTCGTCTCCCTCTTTCTGTGTCCGTAGCCCTTCCCTCCCCACGTCCCCTCTCCTATTTTTGTGCTTTCCACCCGATTTCAGCCGCCGTTGTAGTTCGGAGGGAGAGAGGAGAAAGCATTTTTTATTTTTCCAGCCGCTGCTGCAGAAAACCTTTTCCTCTCTCTCCTGGAAACGGGGCAGGAGCGAGCGGGCGTCCCGGAGGCAGAGGGACCCGGGTGGGTGTTCCCGGCCGGGCAGGGGTGGAGCGGGAGGTTCCGAGGAGAGAGCGGGCAGAGGGGAGGGGGCTGCGGGCTCTAAACCGGGGGGGCACAGCGGCAGCCCCGCTCCTGCACCGCTGGGAGCCCCATGACCTCCTCAGCATCCTCGGCATCCCCCACAGCTCCTGGCTGAGCTCGGGGTCCGACGAGGCTCGGCAGCCCCCGGAGCTGCGCGGGGGCCCCGGGCGGGGAGGGGGCACAGCCCGGTGCAGCAGTGGGAAAAGAGATCCCCGAGCCCAGGGCATCCCCGGCCGGAGGAACGGCCCGAGCCCCCGAGAGCGGAGCGGCCACGGCCCTGGCGAGGCAGGAGAGAGCCCCTGGACTTATTTTCAAGCTCCCTGTGGGTTTTTTTTTTTTTGTGCCTTTTTTTTTTTCTTTTTTTTTTTTTTTTTTTCCCTTGGTTGGAGTTTTTGCCTAATTAGTTGTTTGGGGGGGGGATTTTGCTTGGTTTTGTTTTTTGGATTTGTGTTGATTGTTGGTGGGTTTTTTGGTTTTGGTGGGGTTTTGGGGTTTTGTTTGGGGTTTTTGTTGGGTTTTTTTGTTGTTGTTTGGTTGGTTTTTGTGGAGGTTTTTGGGGTGTTTTTTTTTTGTTTGGTTGGTTGTTTTTATGTTGGTTTGTGGGTTTTTTCCCCCCTTTTTTTTAACATATTATTATTTATTTTGGTTAGGTTGTTTTGTTTTGTTTTGTTTTTCTGGTTTGGTTTGGTTTGGTTTGGTTTGGTTTGGGGTTTTTTTGTTTGTTTTTTGGGTTTTTTTCCTCTAAGAGATGTCTCCCGAGCCCGACACATCCGTGACATTCTGGACGCTCAGCGAAGAGCCGAAAGCCCATTCCCTCCACCCTTGGCGTGATCATAGAAAGGCTCGGGTTGGAAGGGAGCTCTAAGGTCAGCTGGGTGTCTCCCAGTGGAATTCCCTCCACTCCCTGGCATCGAGGGCTGCTGGCCGGGGGTGCAGCGCGATGCCCGGCGGGACAATTTTGGGTCTCCCAGCCCTTCGGGGGTGCCGGGACAGGGGCAGGGATTGCCCAGGGCTATTTGAAGAAATAATCACGCACCAGACAGAGGTTTGGACGCATTTTCGTTCCTTCTTCCCTGATGCCCCCTGCAGCCTCCAGAAGCAGAGCTCCTTCGGGTCTTCTTTCATAACGAACTCGTCTGGATTAATAAAAAAATAACGTTAATAAAAAGAAAAAGAGATGGTTGGATTAATCCCTCACTGTGCCCGTCCTAGCGCAGGTTTTCCCGGGCTGTGGAGAGGCGAACCGGCGGCTGCGGCAGCCGAGGGCAGCGGGGACGGCCCGAGCTTTGCCATTTCGCCCTTTAAATCCCAGCCCGTCAAGACGCTGCTAAACCCGGGGCGAAGCCGTGCCCCGCTCGGCTTTCTCGACCTATCTGTGCACTGACATGTAATAATTCCCACGCAAAGACAAGGATGCGCCGCGTTCAGTCGCCCTCCTCCTCCGCTGCCATCAAAAAAACCTCATTTTTGGGTGGTCGGCTGCAGAAGCAGCTCGCCCATCCCCGCGCCGGGAGCAGCGGCCGAGACACCCCTTAGGGGAACGGCCCTCACCGCGGATATTTTAGGGATTTTAGGGATTTTTCTGGGGTTTTTTTTTGCGCCCTTCAGCCTCTTTGCACCCGATTTGGTTTTGGATTGTGGCTGGGAAAAGAAAAAAAAAAAAAAAAAAAAAATAAAAATAAAAATAAAAATAAAAAAAAATGTATTTAAGGTTTTTTTTTTTTCCTTTGAAATGTTCCCCCCCCCCCCCCCCCCCCCCCCAATCTCTGCTTGATACCGCATCTCCTCCGCAACCGCAGCCTGGGCGCTCCCTCCCTGCTCCCTCAACAACGATACTAGGAAATAATTTAGTGGTGGCTTTTCCTCCCATCTGTTGTAAAATAATGTTCTTTTTTTGCCTTCCAAAACAGCAAAGGAAACAGAAATTCCTCCCTCCCCCCACATTTCAGAGAACATATATATATATATATATTATATATACACCTTTTTTTTTAAACAACGATTCAAAGGCTCTCCCGCCGCAGACGGGCTGTGCTTTCCCACACACCGCCCCCGAATGCCATCGCTCCCCCTGCCCCTCTCCACTTGTCCGTGCCACAGCACAGGACCGGGATTTCCCGTTGCCGTTGTCGGCTGTGTTGGCTGCTCACCTCGGGGAAAAAAGAAAAAAAATTAAAAATCGTAAGGCTTTTAATTTACAAACGAATATAAGCGCTTGGAAGCAAACCGGAAATTTTGTTTAAAGAAAGGAGAACCTCAGTTTTAGCCGGTGAGGACCGAGAGCTCTGCACGGAGCATCCCCGGGTGCCGTTGCCCCCGCGGCCGGGCGGTACCGCTGCGGTGCCCATGCGGTGCCACCCGGCTGCGGGCCCCAAACGAGATCTGCGCCCCTCGTCCCGCCGGTTTTGGAGCTCACTGATCCCAGGAATCGTTACAGAGAGCGGAGCCCTCGCCCCGCTGTGTCCCCTGGGCGGGGGCCGCTGCTCAGGCCGCCCCCCGCCTCCGAAGGGGCCGCGCGTTTTGGGGGACAGAGAAAAGAAAAAGAAGGGGGTGCGAGGAGGAAAATCCCGTTGAGAGCCTGTCGAAAGCCGCCCGTCTGCCTCTTCAACGGGGCTCTTTTGTTTCTCCGTGGGGAAGGGGCTGGCGGCCGGGGGCCCGCGGGGATGTGCGGGGCAGGTGCGGGGCAGGTGAGGGGCAGGGCGGGCAGCGCAAAGGATGCGGAGCCGGGCGGGGGGGGTGGTCCCGGGCTGCGGCGCTGCTGGCGGAGCCCGGCGGGCTTGGGGGGAGCGGGGGGGGAGTGCGGGGGGCCGGGCTTGGCCGGGGAGGCTGGTACCTCCCCCAGAAATGCAGCAATTCTCTCCCCTCTCCTCTTCTCTCCGCGAGGTGGGCGCACTGCGATGGAGACGCGGCGCGCTGTGCCAGGGGCTTGCGCTGCCCGTCTGGTGACATCCTCCGGCCGCTGACAGCCCCCATCCCGGCCGAGTCGCCCCCCGATCCCGCCGCGGGGCTCGGCGGAGCGGCGCGGAGCGGGCGGAGGGGGTGCGGGCCCGCTCCCCCCGCAGCGGTGTCATGCCCCTGGGCATCCCGGCCGGGAGCCGCCCGCACTGCGCCGGGACAAGGAGGTAGCGGCTCGGAGCAGCCCCTCGCAGCCGCCCCTCGCCGGGAGACCGAGTCCCGTCCGCCGCCCCGCCGCCTGCCCGCCCCGTCGGGTGTCTGCATCCGCGAGGGTCCGCGAACCGCGGGGTCACCGGAGCCGCCGCCATGGCCACCCTCCTCCGCAGCAAGCTCTCCAACGTGGCCACCTCGGTGTCGCACAAATCGCAGGCGAAGATGAGCGGCATGTTCGCCAGGATGGGCTTCCAGGCGGCCACCGACGAGGAGGCGGTGGGCTTCGCCCACTGCGACGACCTGGACATGGAGCATCGGCAAGGGCTGCAGATGGACATCCTCAAGTCCGAGGGCAGCGAGGAGGGCGGAGAGCCGCCCCTGGAGGGGGACATCCACTACCAGCGGGACGGCACGGGGCCCCTGCCGCCCTCCGGCTCCAAGGAGGCCTGCTCCGAGCTCTCCGGGCAGGGCAAGCCCAAGATCACGGCATGGGAGGCGGGATGGAATGTCACCAACGCCATCCAGGTAGGGCCGCCGCCGTCGCGGGGCACCGGGCAGCGCTCCGTGACCCCCGTCCTGTTACATGCTCTGTATCTCGGCCGTGGGCTGATTGCAAACCGGCTTCAGGGAAAAGGGGGACATGAGAATAAAAGGGGGAGAAAGAAGCAACAAAAATAGATGAAAGATAGAGGAGAAAAATAGGGCGGGAGAAAGGAAAGAAAAGGAAAAACAGATTAAAAAAACCTGGAAATTAAAACCCACCCAACCCATCTTTGTGCTTCGCCCCCCCCACCCCTGCACAGGGCACAGCTCAGGGAGGGGCCCAGGCCCCAGCCCGGTCACGCTGCAGTTTCTGACCCCATCAGGCTGCTCCAGCAGGGTCATGGGCAAGGAGAGACAGCGGGCCCAGGGGGATTGGGCTGGTGGTGGGGCTGCACTGCAGTGGACCCAGTCTGACCCCTCCGGGTGTCCCCAGGTATGGAGGTCTTGGTGCCCTGAGAGGGGCTGGGGACACAGAGGGAAGACTCTGGGGCAAATCCCTGTCACCAAAGCCTTGCTCGGCTGTTGTGGGTGCTCGGGGGCGCGATGACGCGGGTGCGACTGCGCGGGTGTGACTGTGGGGGCGGCACGTCACACGGCAGGGGCTGCGTCAGCGCGCGTGGCCGCGGCGGCGTGGCGTGACTGTGAGGCCGCCTGCGTGGGTGTGCCGTGCGTGGGCAGACAGGGAGCACACACGTGATGGCCGCGGTGCGGCTGCGTGCGCTCGGCCGCGGGCCCGGGCCCCTCGGAGATCCAACAACGCGGTTTCCGTTTTGTCTCTTTCTAGGGGATGTTTGTTCTGGGCCTGCCCTATGCCATCCTTCACGGTGGATACCTAGGACTCTTTTTAATAATTTTCGCTGCAGTGGTTTGCTGCTACACTGGGAAAATCCTTATTGCCTGTCTTTACGAAGAGAATGAGGATGGGGAGATAGTCAGGGTGAGAGACTCCTACGTGGACATCGCGAACGCGTGCTGCGCGCCCCGCTTCCCCACCCTCGGGGGCAGAATTGTGAACGTGGCTCAGATCATCGAACTGGTCATGACCTGCATCCTCTACGTGGTGGTCAGTGGGAACCTGATGTACAACAGCTTCCCCAACCTGCCCGTCTCCCAGAAGTCGTGGTCCATCATTGCCACGGCAGTGCTCCTGCCTTGCGCGTTCTTGAAGAACCTCAAGGCGGTCTCCAAGTTCAGCTTGCTCTGCACGTTAGCCCACTTTGTCATCAACATCCTGGTGATCGCCTACTGCCTCTCCAGGGCGCGCGACTGGGCCTGGGAGAAAGTCAAGTTTTACATTGATGTCAAGAAGTTTCCCATCTCCATTGGCATCATCGTCTTCAGCTACACCTCCCAGATCTTTCTGCCTTCCTTGGAGGGGAACATGCAGAACCCCAAGGAGTTTCACTGCATGATGAACTGGACTCACATAGCAGCTTGCATCCTTAAGGGACTCTTTGCCTTGGTCGCCTACCTGACTTGGGCTGATGAGACCAAGGAGGTCATTACAGACAACTTGCCATCCACCATTAGGGCAGTAGTCAACATTTTCTTGGTGGCCAAAGCCTTGCTCTCGTACCCCTTGCCGTTCTTTGCAGCTGTAGAAGTCCTGGAGCGGTCCCTTTTCCAAGATGGAAACAGGGCTTTCTTCCCCAACTGCTATGGGGGTGACGGGCGGCTCAAGTCCTGGGGACTCACCCTCAGATGTGCCCTGGTAGTTTTCACCCTGCTCATGGCTATTTATGTCCCCCATTTTGCCCTCTTGATGGGTCTCACTGGGAGCCTCACAGGTGCAGGGCTCTGTTTCCTGCTCCCCAGTCTCTTCCACCTCAAACTCTTGTGGAGGAAGCTCTTGTGGCATCATGTCTTCTTTGATGTTGCCATTTTCGTTATAGGTGGTATCTGCAGCGTCTCTGGGTTCATCCACTCTTTAGAAGGCCTCATAGAGGCTTTCAGAACCAATGCCGAAGACTAAGGAGGGGCCAGAGTCGGGTGCAGGAAGAGAATCACATCGAACATCCGCATAGCCAAAAAAATTCTGCATCCCTTTAATGGAAAGATTCGTTATTTTCGTTACGTGCGTCCAACAAATTCTATGTCATAGAATCTGCAAACTAAGGAAAATAAGAAGAGATGAAAGTGCTCGCCCTGATGTCTTTTTAAACAAGCTCAGATTAAAATATATTTTTTTGTTATTTAGATTTTTTTTGAAGGAAATTATCTGGTGCCCCACCCCTATCTCCTCACTCGTTGCCTGAAGCTTGGCCCCCCACAAACGGCCTGTTGGGAAACAGTGGCAGTTTTCAACACTCCTCACAGATATGCAATTCAGTGTTTCAGGAGCTGAAACACAGGTGCCGATCCCCAGGGATCGGGTCTCTAAACCCGCCGTGGGCGCCGGGAGCAGGGACCTTTGTGTTAACGCTTTGAGAGATGGATGTAGATGAGACCCAGATTGTACGACCAGCCCAACAAGCCCAAGCAGCGTCTGACGACCGGTGATGCCGCTTGCCTGCAATGTTTACACCGCAGTCACATAGATGTCAGGACTGCTCGATTCTTCCATCCGAATCCGCACCGAGGAGTGGCGCTTCCCATCAAATACAAATGCGTTGCCTCCGGTTCTCTGGTTGAAATGGCAGCCCTGGAGTCCACTTCTCGGTGACTTATGTTCCGTTTCGTTTTAACAATTGTTATTTCTAAATTATGAAAAGCTTAAAAGAAAAAAGATTAATAATAATATATGGTTGGATTTGATGTCGTTCGGGATTACAGGAAAAAAACTACGACACAATTCATTCTGTGCAATCTACCAGATCCGTGGAGCTGTTTCCAATGTACGTGTGGTGTCATTGTGGTAAATAAGATGAAAAATGTATATCAGAAAAAAAAAATCTATCTTTAACATATAATGTGGTACATAAATATATCGAACAATAAAGAGAAAACATAGATGATGAGGCTGGCCTGGTTCGTGGGGGGCTCGGAGGAGCAGGGCAGGGGCAGAGGGAGGTTCACCCTCCCCGTGTCGGGGCTACAACGGATCCTCGGGCGAAGGGGAGGCAGCGCCGGCTTTCCGGAGAAGGTGGCGTTCAGCTGTTTGCAAGAGGTAGGATACTTCTTTGGGAAGAGAACGTCTTACAGCTGGGGGTGGCGGGGCTGCTTTCACCCCCTCCTCAGAGTTTTGCTTTCCCTCGTAGTGCTCAGACTCCAGGGACGGGAGTTTGTTGATGCACCCCGAGGTTTTTGTTCTTGCGGAAGAGGGAGGAAAAAAAATCCCGTCACAAACACAGGGGGAGAAATAAACGAAATAAAAGGCTGGGTGTACCCCTGGCTTGATCCAAGCTCACCAAACCCTGCCCACGGGTGTGGAGCGTCGGGCTGATCCCCGCTGCGAGAAAAGCCGCCACCGCAGGGGAGATCAGCCCCACACTCCAATCCTGTGACCGAAAACATCTCGATTTACACCATTTTAAAAGCCACGACAACTAATTGTCCATCCGCTGCCGCTATACAGCGAGGATGAGAATGGAGGGACCCATCGGCAGCGCTCCGCAGCACAGGCACAGCTGAGGTCCCCGTGGGGCTCCTGTTATTGCCCCCAAAACACGCCGAGCCCCGGCAGGGCTGGGATGTGCCCCCATGTCCCCGTCCGGTCCGGTCCGGTCCGGTGTTAGCGGGCAGCTCCGCAATGCGGTACCGGGGGCGGGAGGGGGGTGTTGGCACAAGCGGAAAAGGGGCTGCTGGCCGGAGCGGGGGATGTCCGTGCCCGGGGAAAAACGCATTCCGGGCGATTTTCTGGGCAGCCTTCGAAAGAAAAGAGCAGGGGAGCTGTGGGGTCTCTGCCGTGTGGGAACACGGGTGGGTGAGTGTGGGGGGCATTGTAGTGGGGCGCCTGCCCCCGGATTAGCCACGTCTCCCTCCACGCCGCCTGGGGATATCCAGCAGCGTCTTATCCCATTCTCAAGCTCATCCCCATCTTCTTCATGTTCACCCCTACCTCCATCCTCACCGCTTTCATCCTCATCACCCCTGTTCCCACCCCGATGCAGGTGACCCGTGATTGCCGCCCTGCCGCAGGCACCGACAGCCCGATCCGCCCCCAGCCCCGTGCGCTCCCCGCCCGCAGCCGGCCCGGAGCCGCCACGGCAGCGCAGCGCCCTCGCCCGACGGCGAGCCCGGCCCGGAGCCACCACATCCACCCACAGCCGGGGGCAGGGATGTGCCCGGCCCGGCCCGGAGCCACGGCATCCACCCACAGCCGGGGGCAGGGATGTGCCCGGCCCGGAGCCACCGCATCCACCCACAGCCGGGGGCAGGGATGTGCCCGGCCCGGCCCGGAGCCACTGCATCCACCCACAGCCGGGGGCAGGGATGTGCCCGGCCCGGCCCGGCCCGGAGCCACCCGCAGCCGGGGGCAGGGATGTGCCCGGCCCGGCCCGGCCCGGAGCCACCCGCAGCCGGGGGCAGGGATGTGCCCGGCCCGGCCCGGCCCGGAGCCACCCGCAGCCGGGGGCAGGGATGTGCCCGGCCCGGCCCGGCCCGGAGCCACCCGCAGCCGGGGGCAGGGATGTGCCCGGCCCGGAGCCACCGCATCCACCCACAGCCGGGGGCAGGGATGTGCCCGGCCCGGAGCCACCGCACCCACCCGCCCGCCATGAGCGGAGCCGGCCCGGACGGAGGGCTTCTCTTCGGGGTGCTCTCTGCTCTCGCTTCTGCCCTGAACTCTCTGTTCCAGCTCTGCTTTCTCCCCAGGGCGATGATAAGGGGCCAGCGTGGGAGGAGATCCATCCCATCTCCCTGCCCTGAGCAGGGCTGAGATGTACCCTCGGATCCCGGGAATAAGTGGAGAGCTGAGGTTCCCAGGCAGGTTAATACACTGCTTCAGACATCTCTGCTTTGCATCGGCTCTGCACGCGGTGCTTTCAGGGCATTTCTGCCTCTGTGTTCCCCACCAGGGAAGCAAAGGGACCCATGCCATGCCATGCCATGCCATGCCACAGCAGCATGGCAGCTGGCTCTCCTCTCCTCCGGGCAGCTGCTTGAGTCCGGACACAGGATGCTCACAGACAAACGTGTCCTGGTCTTTGTGCTTTACAGAGGCCAAAAGTTCTCTGGTTCAGGGTACACGATGATGGAAACCGTTTTGCAGAACTTTAATTTTTGCAGAGGTTTTAAACCTAATTCAGCAGTTTTCCCCCCCTTCCCCTTGCGAGCAGAAGTGGTCCCTGCTGCACTTGGGGCTGTCAGAAGGTTTGTGCCGTTTTTGTGACAGCGAGGGGAAGGTCAGGGATCCTCGCTCCTATCCCTCAGGGTGAAGAACAGGGAAGCTTGGCCAGAGAGTGCCTCAAGCCCTTGCAAGGCACCTCAAATCCCCGAGCTCCCCAAGCTCCGCCTGCAGGGAGCTCTCCCCGGCTGGAGGAGCTCCGCCAGGCCCCGGCTCTTCCCGGCGCCGCGGGGCAGCGGCCGGCGGTGCTGCTCCCGGGGGTGCCAGGGCACCTCCGCGTCTCCTCGCCGCCGTTCTCAGCTGTGGCCGAGCCGGCGATTTCCCATCGAGCCGCCCCGAGCTTTGTCTCGCTGTCAGCTCGGCTCGGCTCCGGCGCTTCCCTCCGCGCTCCTGCCGGGAGCCGGCGCTCGCCGGCGGCTGACGCGCGGCCAGTTGCGAGAGCAGGCGGCTCTGCGAGCCGGGCGATAAGCGCAGGCTTTGTCCTCTAAACTTGTCCGTGGCCGCAGCGGACGCGGCTGTTGGTGCAACACTGGTGCCTTGGGCTCGGAGCACGGGCAGCCGCTGCAGCCCGTCGCAGCCGAGCTGGTGCCGGGGAAAGCCTTGGTGCGTCCGGGGCTGTGGGACGTGCGCAGCCCTGACAGCAAGGGATGCAGCTGAGGGAGGAAAATAACCCCCAAAATAGCAGCAGGTTTAAGTTGAAAAAGGCAGAAATCTACTGAAAAGCCAGGGCGATGGCAAAGTCTGATCTGTGTTCCAAATGGCTTTTGTCTGTGCTTTGTAGCTTCTGGTCATGTGCTGCAACAATCCTCTAAACCTTCTCATCCCGAAAACCAGGCAAACAAAGGCCTCTCTGCACTACCAGGGAACGGATTTATTTCCCTCTGTGTCTTTACAGTTCCTCAAACACAATAGGGACCTCTATTTGGGCTCCTTTCCTGAGACACGAGGGTGATACCGAATCTCTGTTGCCCTCGTGCATCCACACATTTGTGCCACCCAACGGGCCATCGGTGGGAGGTGCAGTGAGGTTCGGGGCTGAGCCCACTCCTCCCGTGTGCAGAGGGCAGGGATGGCTCTGCCTCCTGCTCACACATGGAGCCAGAGGCCTTGCCTGTGCTGCCAGCTGGATATCTCAGCCCCATGGAGTTTAGTACTCCATATCACGTATTCCATACCACATATTCCAGGCTGTTTCAGAATATGCTTATTTTGATAGTGTCACCAATGTTCTCTGTCAACTGTTTTTGTACAGCTTTGGAGTTTGTGTTTCAGGTGAGGAGCTGGAGGCTCCACCAGTGACTCCACCAACACACTCATCTGTCAGACCCTTGTTCGGGCCCCCACACAGCGATGTGTGACTGCTGGCGCTGGGCTCCTGCAGAGGGGAAGGGAGAGGAGTGGAGCAAATTGGGAAGGGCATGGAGGGCAGCAGATTTTGGCTCTAAGAATGCTCCTCTGGGCTCAGTTCTGATGTGCCCATGGGTCTGGGTCCTCCTTGGATTCTCAGGTGGTTTTTCCTCTGTATGAGTGGCCCAGGATCCACAGAGTGGGGGACACACAGGAGGCAGAAGGGAGGTTGTAGGACTGTCGCCCCTGCACAGATGAAGCATGTAAAAGTCCCTGGATTTCTCGCCCCTCGGTGCTGCCAGAGGGCAAGGCTCCCTCTCACCCAGCTCCTTCCTGCCTGGCAAGGTCTGTGGGCTGCCGGGGGATTGGCAACCGGTCATGTCCACAGCCAGGAGGTCTTGCTGGAGCTTGGGAGGTGACCCATGCCTCATTACCTCTGCTGGGACTCAGCATGTGACCCAGCACAGCCTCCGGCAAACAGAGCACTTTGTTCTGACCCTTTGCACTTCCCTGCCAGCGAGCTGCCCTCTAATCCCCCCAAGGAGGGATTTTCCTCTCCCACCCCAGCTCCCTGTGCCTTGGTCCCCTCGGAGAGCGGTCCAGGGTAATAATTTACTGCCTGCCACAAGCCACTCCTTCGGACTTCTCCTTCGACCTTCAGACTGCATTGCCAAAATAAAAACAACGGGAGGGAGAGCTGTGCAAGCTGCTTCCCACAGGGAGAGCGTGGCAGCGCCCGCCAGCCCCGCCGCCGCGTCCCAGGAGCCCTGTCTGCAGGTAATGGCCATTTGCTTTCTCTGGGATGGTTGCGACTTTCTCCTCTTTTAATGAGTTCCTGAAGCCCTTGGGGAGCAGCAGAGGTTTTGTGAAGGGCTCGTCCCTTGCCGCCAGTGGAAGAGCTGCTCCCCAGGGCCAGCAGCTGGAAGTGGAGGGGGTTGAGTTCCAGCAGTGGGGTTGTTTCCCAGCTGTGGAAAAGTCCAGAGAGGAGACGAGCAGCCTCCTTGCTGCCCCTGCAAACTAGTTGGGAAAATTTGTGGTGTTAGCCCTGCTTCCTCCAGAAAACTTCCATCAAAGGGGCTTCCAGCACCCTGCTTGTCGCTACGGCCCCACATCGGCTCACCTCGGTGAGCTCCTGTGGGGAGCACCCATGAGTGTCCCTGCTCTGGGTCACTTCAGGAGCTGGCAGATCAGCAGAGACCATCTGTGTGTCCCCATGTTCCTGGGCCACCTGCCCATGGAAAGGAGCCTGGGCTCCGCTGGGATTTGCAGCAGCACCAGAGGGGTGAAGTTTCCATGAGAAATTGCAGGTTGTGCTGGCTGTGGTGTGCTGGGCAGTGAGAGTCTCTGAGGCCAGACCTGGTGAAGCTCAGGGGTGTCCAACAGCCTTCTAACAGAGCTTCCCCAACCCCGTCTCTGGCAGGACAGGGAGGGCTGCTCCTGCTCAGCTCCAGAGCAGGGAACAGCGCTGGGCTTGGCAGGTGTCAGGACAGCTCTGCTGCTCTTGCACAGGAGCTCACAGGTCCTGGCACTGCCTTGAGCCCAGCTTGGACTGGGCTGCTCACTGGATCCTGTACGTGTTGGATACAATCTCCGGCTCTGCCAGCACCAGTTACTTCCCAGGATCTGCACGTGGATAGAAAGGGTGGAAAACCTGGATCCCAGCTGGCAGCCCTCAGGGATGGGGCAGGCAGAGGGGAGGAGGCATTTCCAGGGACACTGCACCCACAGCTTCTCCTGATGAAGCCAGTGCTGTGCCAGCAGCGAGGGGCCTGGGTTTGGGCAGGGCAGCTCTCAGGGCCACTTCTGAGCTGCTAAACCCTGCTCAACCCAGCCAGGAAAGTGCCTCTCTGCCCTTGTCCCCACCAGGCTGGGCACATCTGGGGCTCGAGCTGGTGGTGGTGGGCCTGTGTCAGTCACACTGACCTGTGCTGCAGGGGAAAAGTGGTACTCACTCCAAAAAACAGGTTTTGAGGTTCGTGTTTTTCAGGTTTGTGGTTGGTTTTTGTTGTTGGTGTGTTGTTTTTTGGTTTTTTTTTTTTTTTTTTTTTTGGTGGCGGGGGTGTTTTGTTTTGTTTGTTTGTTTTCTTGTTTATTTTTAAAGACCCTCAAGCACAGGCTGTAGTGTGTCCTCAAGTGCTGCTGGGAAGGAGAAGAGGGGCCAGCAAGCAGGACAAGGCTGGCCAGGAGAGGCCACTTACAGTGAGGCTGCTTCCAACAGTGTTATTTATTCACTGAGACTGTGCCTACATTTGAAAAGCATTTGGGAGGAAAAAATGCCCCAGCTACTTAATTTAATGGCAATAATAACCCCAGGAATTTATTCCACAGGAGATATAAATGCTTTACAGGAGATCAGTAATGTTCTGCCACATGCATATTTACAGAAACATAGACACAAAAAGTGGCAAGAGTTGCTCAAACCTACCTTTGCTGTCCTTTGGAATAAAAACCTGATCCCCAGTGGTCTCCTCTTGTCTCCTTTTTCCAAACCAATGGGGAATATCCCAGCACTTACGTGGGATTCCTTGGCAAGATCAAAGGCGAAGCCTCAGGCACAGCCCTGGTTTTTGTAAGCTGAAAGAAAAATGTAGAAGGGGAAAAATAAAATAATATTTTAAAGAGCTGCAATGGTCACCAATAATCTATTTAGTCTTTCATGAATCCTCCTAAAAGGAACAAATGGCCTCTGAGCTTTTAAAGGACCTCCTATCCTATCCTATCCTATCCTATCCTATCCTATCCTATCCTACCCTAATCTTAGCTCTTACCCAGCACAGATAACAGAGTAGCCAAATATTTTAGGTCAACTTTCACTGCAGATCCACGGACTCTTGCTTTGTGCTCTCCATAGAAGTTATTTGTTTTAGCCTTATCTGGACCTTCCCTGCGATTCCACCTGCTCAGGACTGTGTGGTTCCACTTCAGTGATACTTTTATGATTATGGTTATGGATATTGCTAGACAGGGAGATTAGGTTTATCTTTCCCTGTAAAATAGCATATAAAATACTGTAAGAGAGAGAGAGAGGGTACTTCTCTGACAATGGGCTGGACCTGTTGTCCCCACTGGATGTGTCGTGTCCAGGTGAAGCTGCAAACGTGGCTTTGCTGGGATGGTCCTTCCTGGAGGGATCCAGCTCAGCCACGGAAGGACCACGCAGCCCTTGACCCCTTCTAGGGCTGGGGAAGAGAAAGGCAGCTTCCCTCCCTTGGGGGAAAAGAAGATGTTTCCAAGTGTAGGCAATGTCTGGAGGCTCTGAGCTGTGCCAGTCCAGCTGGAAAAAATCCCTCTCTGTGGCCAGAGCTTGTTCCCAATGGCCTGTCCGGGTCCCAGCAGGAGGTGTGCACAGAAGGGGTTAAATTGCCCAAGAGCTGCTCCTCACCTTTGAACTCAGGTCCAGCCAGAGGTTTTCCTGGCACAGATGTGTTCTCTGGAGGGCAGGGAAACAGCAGCCAGGCACAGGAGAGCAGCAATGCTGGCAAAACCCAGCCCTGACATCAGCAGCCCTCCAGCTTCACCAGATTTGTTTAATTTTTTTTTTTTAGGAGTGTGTGAGTTCTGGACGGGGGAACGGGCCAAGGGCAGTGCTGGTGTGAGGGGACATGGTTACCCTGGTGGCACCAGCAGGGACACGTGCCTGTGTGATGTGTGTGCTCCCGCACTCAGGGGTCCCTTCAGCGTGGCACTGGCGTGTCCTGCCATGGACACAGGACACCACGGGCGAGGGACACGAGCTGCTGCAGGGAGTGACTGGCTGTGGGCACGGAGCAAGGGCAAAGCCTCATCTCTTACGCATGGGGAGGGCAGGAGGCTCACCCTGCTCACACCTACCTGTCCCACTCATGTCATCAGGGTGACAGCTGCTCACCCTGGTCACCTCTCCAGGGAGAGTCACAGGGCTCCAAGGCAAAGCCCTTTGCAGCTGCCCCAGGTGTCTGGTGGTGCCTGAACTTCAATTTCCAATGAGGACCTGTCCTACACTGGGAATTTACCGGTGAGCCATGTGTCCCTGTGCTTCCAGGGAATGTTTTCTCCTGTGCCAGGGAGCCACTGGTGCCAGGGGAGTCACCCTGCATACAGGTAGGGTGAACTGGGTTTCAGCTCCTCAAAAGCATCTAAACCCCAGATCCTTTCATGATGGCAGAAATACATGAATTAAACAGGTTTGGGGTAAATTTCTTCTGTGTTACAGGAGCCAAACCTCCCAGTTCTCTTCCATTCCCTCTGTCTGCCTGTCCCGAAGTGCTTTGTCCCTGGGGTGATGGCAGAGCCCCCCAGTAATCCCCACCAGACTGAATGCTGGCTGGGTGCTGCCCACACGAGGCTCAGGAGCTGTCCCCGTGTCCCTGGCTGGCTGGCAGTGCTGCACCCAAGGACTTGCTCCTGCTCTTACTCCTGTGCCCTTCACCTTTGCAGAGAGAGGAACATCACATCTGCGTGCTCTGCTTCCCGAGGACACCCGGAGCCAGCGGCTGAATTCCTGCCCCAGCTGCAAGGAGAGGAGATTATTTGGGTGTGCTTATGCTCATGGCCTGGATGGAGACCTCCTCCACTGCCCTGGAAAAGACAAAAGGTGGGTAATGCTGCAGGATTGCACGGTGTCCCTGAGCCCTGGCGATGCTGAGGCCATGGAGGAGGGTCCTGTGGAGGTTTCTCACCAGCGCTGGGCTTTCTGAGCCTTCCTGGTGGGCTCCAGCCAGGCTCAGCCTGCCCAGCAAGGGCTGCAGGGACCCTGGTTCCCATGGGACACACACAGGGGACTCATGTGTGATGGGAGGTGGCAGCTTTGCCTCTTCCCTGGCCCTGAGGACACCCAGCCCTGCAGGGCCAGTGACCCTCACACAGGGCGTAGGATGGACAAAACCAGCCCAACATCACTTTATCATTATCCATCAGATTAGGTGTTTTACACATTTCAGCTGTTAAAACTTTCCTTACAGGATCCTCCTGCTTTCTCTTCTTTAGATAGAAAGTGGGTTTTTAATTAAAGATGCCTTCTTTCATGGAATTTAAAATCAAGTGAATTTTGTTGATAACACTGAGATTTTCAGTAAACAAAAAAAAAGCAGAAGGCACTGACTAGAAAACGTAAGTTAACTGATGAAATTATTCTGAAATTTGATCATTTCAATGCAAGCGGAGGCAAAGCTGGAGAAAAGAAAAAACAAGAGATATTCTTAAAAGATGTCAATGCTGATAGCTTGAGAATATTGGCTGAGCAAAAAAATCAGGCTTTGGCCAGAAGGAAGGTAATATTTCAAGCAAAATGTTGCTCCCCCTCCCTTGTTACACAAGGCACCAAGCACATCAGATGTTCCCAGTGATCTCCCCCTGGAAGCTATGGTCTGGAGTGAGGGACCCATCCCACAGTGACCAACCCCTCTGCTTCCCACAGGGAATGCTGCCCACAGCCTGGCTTTTACCTCCTTGCACCCAAGAAGCTGCTTTCCTGCTGCTGCAGCTGCACACTGAGATTTTATGGGAAATTGCGGAGGAAGCAAAAAGTGACTGCTTTATTTGTAATGAAAAGAAGACATCAGCCCTTCTCCCAGGTCTTGACTCCCCAGGCTCCCTATGTGTTTATATTTGCAGTCAACAGTGCTGCAAAGCACCAGCCTGGCTGCCCTCTGTCCCCAAGGACACTGTGAAAAGCAGCTTCTTCAGGGCTTGACCTGAACCAAGTGCCGGTTTTGAACTTCCTCCAAATCGCTGCACAGTGGACAAATTTCCAGCTGACTTGCAAAAAATTATTCAGAACACCTGAGCTGCCTGCCGGGCTGTAATTTGCTCCTACCCACCACCTGCACCTCTTCCTCCTCACCCAAAGCTATCCCTCCCACCCAAATTCTCACTCCTTGGGTAGAGCTAGCAGGTGTTTCTTCATCTTTTGCAGCTGGTCAGATCTTCCTGCTCTCTTTAAAGTGCTGCAGTGAGGCAGCAGCTGTGGCACGATCACTCTAAGGAGCTGAGGGTGGCTGTGTTGAGGGGCTAAATGAACTGCTGCAGGAAACAAAGCTCTTCCCCTCTGGGTTTTAGGAAGGGGCTTTGGGCTCATGGGTGGGCTAGTGCAAGGAGGGGAAGCGAGGGGAATGAGAGGTCTCTGTGCTCGGTGGTTGTGGGCTGCTTCCCGTGCTTTAGGGCTCAGCCTTTGGGAGATGTGTTCCCAGGTATGTTTGATGACTTGTTTTCATGGAATTTTTTTTTTTTTTTCTTTTTTTTTTTTTTTTTTTTTTTTTTTTTTCCTACAAAGTGCTTTAAGCTTTAGCCACCTGCTGTTTTCTTGAAGTTCTGCATGTAGCTTTTCCCTAAAATGTTGAGGATTTGTTGTTTCTGGCTTGCCCTGAGCCAGGGCTGCTTGGCTGGGCTCCTGCTCTGTTTTGAAGTCTCCCTGGGGTGTAGGGAACAGGATCTACAGGAGAAAATTGGACAAGCCAGGAGCTCTCCAGAGGGTGGTTAAGAAAGCTTCCTGAAATGCAGAAGTGCTTTAAAGTCTGTCCTAACCTCTTCCTGGACTTGCTGTAGTGTCTCAAAGGGAAAGAAAGTGGAGTTCAGTACTTGCTTGCAGCTAGCTTTTAGATCTGTAGCAGGGGAAAATTTGAGCTTTTTTTTTTTTTTTTTTTTTTTTTTCCTCTTCCCCACTAAAAGCACGTGTTTGCACATGTTCCCACTCCCTCCCTGCTCCTCTCTCAGCTGAAACTGGGGCATCTCCCCCTAAAGCTGCCAGCAGCCCCTGTGCTGGGTGAAAGCTCTGGGCTCCTTGGGTGTCCCCCTCTCACCGCTGCCCCTCCAAACTCTGCGCTTCCTCCAGAACCCCACCTGCTGTCCCAGTGAGAGCCCCGCCGGGCCTCCCCGAGCTGCCAGCCAGCCCTTCCCCGAGCAGGAGGGGACCCGGCACTCGCTCCGAGGGGTTTGCAATGTAGGTTAGGCAGGGAAGGCTGCCGAGAGCGGTGACATCAGGGAGGAGGGTGGGAGCAGCCCGCAGATGACGAGTCTGTGAGGTTGTGTCTCCGTGCAAGGTACGCCTTGCATTAGTAATGTGTTTGTAGCAAATAACGCTGGGCTAGCATGGGAATGTGGGTCACCACCGCCAGAACTGTGCAAGGAACAGGGAGCCGCTCGTGCTCTGCTGGGAAGCAAACGTATGTTACCGAGGGATGTGTGCTGGGGGGAGGTTTAGCTGCTCCCACTCGTAAGTAGCAGCTTTCTGTTGTGTGAGCGGGTACTTCCCGCCTGGGGGGTGCCTGTGGCCGGGAGTTGGGGTGAAATGGTCTTTGGGGAGCGGGGTGCAGGGGGCTGTGCTCCTGATGTGTAACAGTCACGTTGTATTGGGGAACTCCTAGCCTTGCTCGCCCATGCTCTGCGTGGCCCTGGCTGTGCCTGGAGCGTCCGTGCTGCACCAGCAGGCACAAGGAGGGATGCAGCCGGGCATGGATAACCAAGGATGCCAGCGTAGCTTCCTGACCTATTTCTGGTTCTGTTGTTCAGTGTGTGCGCTCAGGAAATCTTTGTGCTTTAGGGGGAGTGGGGTTTGTTCGTGATAAGGAAAAGTGTGGTTTGTTCGTGATAAGGAAAAGCCTGCTTGACTGCTCGTGAGGTTTGAACCGCAAACTGACGTGGTTCTGAAGGTGGGCTTGGGCTGGGGAAGGTGGTTCTGGTCCTGAACAGAAAGTGATATGGGATGGGGATGCACGCCTCCTAAAAATGGGTAGGGTACTTCAGTGCCAGAGACTTTAACCTCAGAGCAAGTCCCTTTAATGAAAAAGCTGCCCTTGGTCAGCAGGGACTTGTTGAGTGGCTTCACTTCCAGCAGAGAGGCAGTGGAGCAGAACAGGGCTGGTGGAAGGAGGCACAAATGGGCTGCCAGGCTGGAAGGGGCTCCTGCCTAGCTGCAGGTTGCTAGAACAGGCTTGTCCAAGCCTCTTTGAGAGAGTCAGGAACTTGTTCTGCATCCTTTGCTGCTCGCTAATACCTCTGAGACACGTAGATGTGCTTCCATGGCTTGCCCCTGTGCTCTCCAAGATGCCCAAGCTGTGATATCTCCATCTGTGCCTGAGTCCAGTCATTATTTCCCCCAGTCTGGGATCAGAACAGTGGCAGCAAGCTGGCCCTGAGGCCAAACCCAAGCTTGTGTGGCTTCAGGAGGAAATGGACTGTATCACCTGATGGAGCTGCAGGCAGCGAGCAGGAGTGTGAGGTGTGAGGTTGGGTTGCTCTGGCGAGAGGCTCCTGAGCAGGGGTGGGAACTTTCACTCCACTACCTACTGCTGCAGTGTGCAGCCTGGGGCTTGTCCACACACACCTGTGTGCCCTGTGCCAGCCTCCTGCCAGGCCTGGCTCCCTCAGGGGGTGTTGTCTGCTCAGGGACAGCAGCAGGGATGTCCCTCTGCTGTGGCCATGCCTGTCCTGCAGCCTGTGAGACAAATGCAGCCCCGGGGCAGGTGCTGGATGACCTTCAGCAGAGCTGGGAGAGCCAGGCTGTCAGGGAAAGGACTATGCCCAGGGGGAGGAGATGGGGCTTGATCTGTCTGGGTGCTGCCTGTGTGCTGTCCCTGCTGGTGGGTGCCAGCTGGGACACGATCCTGGACTTGCTGCAGGGCAAAGTATGGACAAGGTCAGGGGCTCAAGCCAGCCTGATGTTGCAAGTTCTCTCTCTGCAGGGTTTGTGGGCTTTGCTTTAAATTCCTGCCTTGCCTTTCTTATCCATTCAGAAACTCTAAACTCACAGCTTAGGGTTTTTTTGGCTGCTCATCGGAGCTGCCCCCAAATCCCAGATCTGCTGGTGGGGCCCGTTGAGGAGCTCTCAGGAGCTCATGGGACCCTCTGCCTGGCAGATCCACGGACCCATGGAGGAAAGGCTCTGTTATGGGCTTGTTTGCCTCGAAACTCCTTGTCCTACAAAATCCTTGCCCAGGGAGATGGGCTCTGGCAGTCGGTGCTCTCCATTCCTTGGTCTGTAGAAGAGCTATTCCAGAATGAGAGCTTGCTTGAGTCTCTAAAGCCCCTTCTTTTTTAGATGGAGTGGGAAGCACACATTTCTGTGAATGTTTTGATTCTTGCTTTCCCTTCAGTGGCAGAACTGAGGAGTAAAACCGAGTCTTGAAATAAATTTGCTATCTGTGCAGAACAAGAACTCCTCTGTACAGGCTGCATCCCTTGGGCTTCCCTCTGGCTCAGCCTGTGCAGCAGGGAGCAGGCTCAGGGCTTCCTCTCTCTGATGATGATGATGAGTGGTGGCAACTGCCCGCACAGCTGAGCGGCAGGGATGCTCCGTGGTGGGAATCCCAGCTTCTGGCACTGGCTGTGTGTCCTTGGGCGAGTTACTCCTGTGGTGTGTGTGCTGCCTCACCTCCTGCAGGGCCTGAAAGGTTTCATTCACGTCCCTAATTACTCGCGGTCCTGAATGAAAGGGACAGTGGATGTGCCAAGTGTGTGACGTATCCCAGTACAACCTCGTGCTTGTAAGCGCTCTCCTTGTCCCTCCTGGGGACGCAGGGGTGGCTTGACAGTGGCGCTTTAGCCTGAGTCCCCTCAGCCACCAGAGAGGGTGTCTGTTTTGTGGCACTCATCCCCGTCCTGCGAGCTATTGAGGGCTCCTGGTGAGGCTGGGAGGGAAGATGTCCTGGTTCCTATAATTTCCTGGTTATTTTGGTATGTGAGTGGAAGGAGGGGGGGAGGAGGGCGGCTGTGGAGAGAAGAGCAAGGTCAGTGAAGAACAAGCGTGCCTCTGTGCACTTGTGATCACGCTGCCAGCTAATCGCCTTCGGTGCTCCAACTTTCCTCGCAGAACTCATCAAGCACGGCCGGGAGAGGATAGAACAAACCATCAAGGCCTCGGGCTCCAGGCTCTGCTCGTAGTGAGTATCACACCCTCCCCGTGGGATGGGAGCCCTTTAACAGCCCAGCCCGACAACCCCTGTGCTGCCTGGCTGGGGGATGGAGCTGGCTGGCACCGGGCAGATGTGGGCAGTCCCCGATCCAGCTGCCAGCGTCTGCTGCTGCCCGGCAGCTGCTGCCATGCTCAGCCTGCCTGTGCCAGAGGGGTTTCTTTGGGATGGCTGGGGGTCTGTGCCTGGCAGTGCGTGGGGCACAGGGTGGGAGCACCCACAGGTGAGATGTGGGGTCTTTGGGCTGCCTTTTTGGGAGGGGTGGGGCAGAGCTGGCTGTGGGGATTCAGAGCCTTGATGCAGTGTGGTGGGGCTGAGGGGGAGGCCAAGCTCTCTGGGGCAGGGGGGAAGGGAGCAGAGCTGTTTTGTTCATGGTATTTTCTTAATTCTGGCTTTTTTCAAAGAGCGTAAGGGAACCCTTAAAACCAAAGGGAAGAATCCCTGAGGCAAGGCTCACCCATCCCCAGTGATGCTCAGGCAGGGTGGATCTGAACCAATAACTGTTCAAGTCTGGCTTCTCCAGCCCCAGCAAAAGCTGCACCAGGCAGACAAGAGGTCTTCCATACCTCTGCTCACCAAGTTGGCCCTGGCAGCTCCTCTTCCCTGCAGTGTCAACAGCCCTGCCCTGGCCTGACCTGGGGAGTGGCCTCTGGCTGCTGCCAGCCCCATGGACCGTGGTGGCTGGACCTAGCTGGACTCTCCTGGCCGCCCTGTGGGGATAGTCACTGGGCTGCAGCATCCCTGTGCAGTGGGGAGGGGGCTGCATCTGCCTCGAGAGGGGTCTGACCACGGCCAGGAGAGCTGTGACTTCACCTGGGCTGTGCTGGTCCTCATGTGCTCATGCTGTTTCTGCTATTGCAAGCCAGGGGCTAACATGAGACATGCTCGTTCACCCAGGACCCCTGCCTCCCCAGTCTCCTGTCAGCACACGCTGTTCCCTGCCTGCCCCAGAGTGCAGGTGCCCCATCCTTTGGGGATGGCAGGGCTGGGGAGCTCATCTGAGCCCTTCTGTGATGGAAGGGGTGCACACACTGGGGTTTGCACTACTCCCTGGTAGGTTAATGGTGTGAGACTGTTTCTCTCTCAGATTTTGTATTCAACACTGACTTCCTCTTCTTTTCCCAAGTGCTGAGCGAGTTGTTTTTTTAATGGATCGTTCTCGGAGCCCAGACAAAAGCACCCAGGTGAGATCATGGCTCTGAACAAGCAAATCCTCACTTTTGGGACAAAGGGAGATGGTGCTTTTAGACGAAAAAGAAGGAGAGAACCTGTGTTAGCCTGGTGGGTGAATTCTTATTGCTGCCCTGTGAGTGATGCTGGGTGGAGAAAAACAGCAGAGAGGCTCTTTTGGACAAGGCATGATGTTTCCAGAGTCTGAGGAGGGTAACGTTCCTAGGGGGCTGGAAGAGAAGAAGAGTGTGTGTGTGTATCCCCTTGTCTTTGGGAAGAGGGAGGCTGCAGCTCTGTGGTGCTGAGTGTGCATAAGGCCAGCTAAAGAGACCTTAAATATTTGCTGAAGTATCCACTGGGTCTTTCACTGATGGGCGTTTATCAACGGCTCTGTGTGAAGGATGCTGTGTTGAGGAAGGGAAAACCCAACCCACAGCACAGTCATTGTGACTAAAATTCTGATTATCTCCTCTAGCCTTCAACACCAACAGACAACATCAACCTCGGACCTTCTGCTAACCCCAAGTAAGCTCCCTGCAGAGCCAGGTAGGGTGTGGAGCACGAACAGGTCTGGCAGGGGGATGCAGATGGTCCCTGTGTGTCACAGGGTGGTGTCTGTAGGAGTCTGGACAATTACATTTCTTGACGTTTAACACCAATGCACCAGCTTCCAAGACTAAGCTGTAGCTGGTATTCGTTATAATCATCCTCTCCTGGTCACATCTGCAGCCCCTTGTCCCTTTTCTTTAGAGAGGTAGTAAGGGAAAGTCTTCCTCATCTTGCTGGCTTCCTGACTATCTTTCCTTAGAGACAGGGATAAACTGTGTCCCCTGTAAAGGCATCCCTTTGTCCTTACAGGTGCTGTCACTGCTGCTGCCCTCAGCCCGTGGGCTGCTGCGGGGTTGCTCACGCTCTGTGGGGTGCACTGACACTAACAGAGTGAATCCTGAGCCCCCTGGGACCGAGGGTCACCCACCAGCGCCCTTTAATCCCTTTTACAAACACTCGTTTTTCCAAGCAGGAATTCTGCTTTGGTGGTGTTAGCGTTGCGTGTTTCTCTCCCAGAAACATTAACTTATTTCATTCTTGCCCAACAGTGCCAAGCCAACAGACTTTGACTTCCTGAAGGTTATTGGCAAAGGAAGCTTTGGAAAAGTAAGTGGGTTTGTGCAGGTGGGCTGCAGCTGTTTGGAGGCAGCTTGGAAGGAACGTGTGCTGCTGAAGGAGTTTCTGGCTGTGTCCTTTGCTTGCAGCTCTCCTGAGATGTTTGGCCTGAGTGGGATTGAGATTAAATAAAACCTGAGACACTGTTATTATTTAAGGTCCTTCAAGCCCTCTAAGGACTGAAGATGAGGGGTTTTACATGCAGGGTGGTGATGGTAAAGAGCAGTGCTTGATTCAAAAGAAGTTTCAAACTTGTTCAGCAGAAGATCTCCAGAGAAGCCTTGGAGACAGCCAAGATTCACTTTTAATGGGACTGGCTCCACAACTATTTACTATTGGGTGTCTAGGGGATATATGTGGAGATATTGAGTGCTTTTCTTCTGGCAATGACAGCGTGCTGGGAATTGAGGAGACTGGAGCTTGGTCCTTAAAACCCTGTACCTGGCCTTCTGAAGTAGTTTTCTGTGCATAATCACCCACAAGAGTGTTGAGCTAATGAGGACACACTGACCAAGGTGAGATAGCTGTGACCAGGACCTTCTGTTGCAGGTTCTCCTGGCCAAACGCAAGTGTGACGGGACTTTTTATGCAGTGAAAGTCTTGCATAAGAAAACCATCCTCAAGAAAAAGGAGGTATGTCTGCTCTCCTGGGCTATTCTGGAAATTGTGGTTGATGTATGGGCTCTCTGGGTAATGCAATCAGGGCACCTGACATTCAGGCAGGCAGTTCACATGTTAAACGTGGATTTGCCTGTGCCATGAGCACTAGAGAACAGAGATTATTTAGGTCAGATAGGAGGGAGGGGTTCTCTTTTTGGGGCTGGAAGTGACCCTTGTGGGCTCTCAGCTTCCATCTGTTTTGATAGCAGCAGCGAGCCCTTAGGGCAGGCTGGGCTGGATCCCTGCCTGAAACCTTAATGCCTTGTCTGCTTTTCGATAGCAAAACCACATCATGGCAGAACGCAATGTGCTCCTGAAAAATGTCAAGCACCCCTTCCTCGTGGGGCTCCACTACTCCTTCCAGACCACAGAGAAGCTTTATTTTGTGCTTGACTATGTAAATGGAGGAGAGGTGAGTGCACTTACAGGCTTTGTTTTAATCCTTTTCGGTCCTTCACAAACATGCGGCTTTATTTAAAGCTATTTCTTGTCAGAAGATAATGATGTTGAGAAGATGATAATGTTGGTTTGACTGCTGGCAAGGAGCAGCCAGGAATAGCTGGCAGGATACCAGGTATCCTCACATGTAAATTGAGTCAAGATCCTGCTGGCTGTGACCTGAGTCAGATGATTCCCAAAATAAAGGTTCTGAGGAAAGCAGTATTGGAGCATTTTTAAATCCTATAGACAATACAGGAAATATTGGTGTTGGTGAGCTTTTGAGAAACCCCCTGTGGGCCAGCTCTGGATCCATGTCTAGCACTCAGAGGTGACGCCATTGCAACTTTCTAGACTTTTTCTGCCCTGTAGAAGTTTACCTTTCTCAGCTCTTTCTATGCTGTCTGAAACTGGCTGGGAGATATTGTTAAGGTGGATATCTTGACCAGATCAAGTTCATGTTGGGGAATTCTGCATGTTCAGCTCTCTGCATGTAACACTTCTCATGGCCATGCTACCACTGTAATCAGCCTGTGGGTTGTAGTAAGCCAGGAGCTTAATCAAGTCAGCTGATGATGGGGGGCGGTTGAGAATTATTAATTTTTGTGAATGATGAGGAGAAGAAATGAAACAATTTCTAAATAGATGTTTGGATTTCTTTAATTCACTTGGCTTGGGCTTATTTCATGCTGTTCATGTGCTACCTGCTGCAAATCACTTTGCACTTACGTAGCTGGCTTTCAGCCTTGCTCCAGATTAGCCTTCATTTATTTAGAGCATGACCAACCCTCTCACCTTCCCATAGCTCTTCTTCCACTTGCAAAGGGAGCGCTGTTTCCGAGAGCCCCGGGCCCGATTCTACGCTGCAGAAGTGGCCAGCGCCATTGGGTACCTGCATTCCCTAAACATCATCTACAGGTAAGGCAGGGGCACCCAGCCTCCCCAGGCAGTGTTGGGAGGGAAAGGGGTTCACTGGGGAAGTGAAATGCAGGACTGGAGTAACTGCAGGATGTCCTACCCCAGATGAGATGGTGCTGCTGCCACCTTACCCTGCAAGAGGGTCTGCACAGGACCTGATGGGCAATAAACCATTCCTTCCCCTTCCCAGTATCAGTCTGAGGGTGTTAAACTTAAAGACATAAAATAAACCTAGCTCAACAAGTAAGAAATCATCCCTCAGTAACAATTCATACACAGAATTGCAGTCTAATGGCTGATCCTGTGTGAAAGCAGCCTATTTATGTTTGCATGTGGTGGCAGTCTGCAACTTGGGAAGGTCTTAGTGATCTGGATTGGGAGCCCTTAGCCCCTGTTCTTAGCTGATGCTGTTTCACATCTGTGTTTTCTAAATATCTGGCAAAATCTGCTCAAACAGCACTTTGTCTTGCAGGGACTTAAAGCCTGAGAACATCCTCCTGGATTGCCAGGTATATTCACAGCTTGTGCTCTCTTCCTGCTGGCTTTAAAAACATTGGGACCACAAGCAGAGGGCTGTGGCTCTGCAAGCTGGACTCTAGCTGACATGATGGCGTGGATTTTGTCTGTCTGCCCCACTGCACTTCTGTGCAGATCCTGGAGGGATGAGTGGGCTTGTCCCTCTGAAGAACCGTATGTTTTTGAGGCTTTTGGCTCACTCCCAGAAGCTGGGACTTGACCTGTGGGCAGGGATCAGGGATATGAAGAGCAGATTACTGCTGTAACTCTGGTGGTGACTGTTACATAAGTTGGCTCTGGGAAAAAACAGCAGAAAATCACAACAGTGCTGGATTTCTTCCTGGCTATCCTAGCTGTAGACAAAAAATAAGAAGAAATCTCGACTTTATTTTTTCTACAGGCTCCAGCACCTGTACTATAGGATGAACATAAAGGGAGGGAGGGGAAGCAGATGAGCAGTGGGGAACTAAAACCCACATGAGAATTAATGCTTAGGCAAATCTTTAGAGATCCTGTCTCCTCTCTAGAAAGAGTAGGACAAGCTAAAATTTCTCCTTTTTTTTTTTTTTTTAGGGACACATAGTATTGACAGACTTTGGACTCTGCAAAGAAGGAATGGAGCAAGAGGAGACAACTTCTACCTTTTGTGGCACTCCTGAGGTACTCCATGTGCTGGGGTTTTGCTATGACCTGGGTGCTGGAAACTTTCAGACACTTGGTGGTCTGGATCTTGAGCTTATGTGACACCTCCAAAAACTATGGGCTCTGAGGTTGTCAGCCTGAAGCTGGAGTTCAGATAAGGCCTTCCCTATCCAGCAGAGACAGCTCTACCTGTAACAACACAGCAATTTTGGAGTACTAATGAGCTGTTGGAGCAGGGGTTGCTGCACTTGGAAACGGCCAGGCTTGTGAAAATAGCTCTGCAGGTGGAGACAACCTTGTCCCTGGGAGCAGGATGTTTACCTGCTTGGAGACCCCAGAGGGGCAGAGCAAGGAGCCTGCTGGTACTGGCATGTACAGGACCTTGCTGTGCTCTCCTGTGTGTCCTTGGTGCAAGCAGGAGCTGCAGAATGCCCTGTGTAGAGGAGAGGAGCAGGCTCTCCCCTGGAATGCAAACACTCCTCCAAGGGAGGAAATGCCCTTCCTCCAATGCATTGCAACTGGCTTTTGTGAAAACCTATTTCCAGCCCGGGTTCTTAGAGGCTTTTTTGCCTGCTTCTTACTGAGCTTGGGGATTTTGGTGCTTCAGCCTAGGTAATAACCTGTACTTCTGCTTTCCCTAGGCAGCTTGACCAAGGGTCTGTAAACACAGCACCTTTCAGTGTTCAAGCCCAGCAGAAGTGGGCAGGAATTTCCCTCCTTTTTCAGCGCAGTGTCACTTATGCAATAGCACAGCATGAATTAACAGGAGTGTTTGAGCTTTTCTTTCTAGTTTTGGTGTGTGTTGGTATTTTGCTGTTCTAGACAGAGCCTGATAGTACACAGAAGTAATTCTGTGGAAACTGTTCTGCAGACTGCTCAATTTCTTGCCTGTGGCTCCCTGATGGTGCTTCTTGGTAGTTTTGTTGCTTTGGACAGACTTACTGGGACTGAAAACTGCAGCTTTTTCAAAAATGCAGGAGCTTTTAAGAGATATGATATGTCATAGTGGGACAGGATTGCTGGCTGAATTGCAGCAGGTGGCAAATACTTGTAGAAGTCCTCTTGAGGAAGAGCACCTCCTGTAGCCTGCAAGGACACTTTGAGGGCTTTGGTAGGTGTCTCTCAACCCCGTTGCTCCAAAGCAATTGGAAAGTTTATTAGATAGTACCAGGAAATGCATCTGTGCTATTCCAAATGCATTTGCTCAACTTGAGCTGCAGCCAGGTTTGGGACTAAGGGCAAAGCCCTTCCTTTATAATTTGACTCCAGTATTTCCTTCTGACTTCCCAGTACCTGGCTCCTGAGGTGCTAAAGAAGCAGCCCTATGACAGGACCGTGGACTGGTGGTGCCTCGGAGCTGTCCTCTATGAAATGCTCTTTGGACTGGTAAGTTTGGAAATGGGCTGGTTTACTTTACATAGCAAAATTTTATTTGCAAAAGCTGCAGTGTGAGGTTGGTCTGGTGTTCGCTAGGTACTTGATAGACAACTACATCCTGAATTAATGGTCTGGTTCAGTCCTGCCACTGCCCTTTTGAGCAGAGGTGTGGCAGGTCTCCCTCATCTACTCACTGCAGGACTCATTTTAACCTGCAAGGTGTGGCTCCTTCTGGCAGCTCATGTTTTACCTGGCTGCTTCTCCTCTCTTTCAAATTAGCCTCCTTTTTACAGCCGGGATGTGTCTCAGATGTATGACAACATTCTGCACAAGCCACTGCAGATCCAAGGAACCAAGACTGTGGCAGCTTGTGACATCCTCCAGGGACTTCTCCACAAGGACCAGAAGAGGAGGCTGGGTGCCAAAACAGACTTTGTATGTGGCCCTCACTGTGAGCTGGAAGGGAGGGAGGATGGCTGGGAAAACTCCTATTCTGAGCATTTCTTTCATAAGAGCACTGCCGTGGAAAAACCTTCCCACACAGTCTGTCCCTTCAGCCTCCTACAAGGGACACGTGGAGTTGACTTGGATTTCCAAAGGGAGAGGGGTGGTGGTCAGCTAAGGACACCAGTGTGTGATGTGTGATTTCCCTCCAGGGGATTCCTGGACCAGGACTCTCATGTATTAAGGGTTTCTGGATATGGGTGTGTGGTAACTTCAAGCCTTTCTTAAACCACTTAAAGCTGAGACCAGGTGCTGGAAAACGAGGGTTGGCAGAAGACTGACTTTTCCTTCCTGCTTTCTGCACAGCTTGAGATAAAGAACCACGTATTCTTCAGCCCAATAAACTGGGATGATTTATATCACAAGAGGATTACTCCTCCATTCAACCCCAATGTGGTAAGTGGATAATTCTGTTTTACAGAAGGGATCCTCTCCAGATGTCTCCTGCTGACACTGAGGGTTCTGAGGTGTGGGTTGGCACCTGCAGATGCAGTGGTGATTGCTCTTTTGGAAGAGCAGCTGTGTTGGACTTCTGAACACAAGGGTGTGGTCTGGCTCTGCTCACTCGATGACTGTGTGTCTCTGCTCCTTGGCTTAGGCTGGCCCAGCTGATCTGCGACACTTTGATCCAGAGTTCACCCAAGAAGCCATCTCTGCCTCCATCACCCGAACGCCTGACCTAGCAGCCAGCAGCTCCAGTGCCTCAGATGCATTTTTAGGATTTTCATATGCACCAACTGAAGAGGACATTTAAGTTTTACGAAGGCTTTGTGAAGCCATTTTTTAAATGAATGGGTTTTATGTTTATTTTCCTTTTCTTTTTTGCCTTTTGAGACAATTGGTATTGTCCTTTGCTCGTGGTTTAAGGAAACTGGCACTAACACACTAACGGGCTGGGATGGAACAGAGCTCTTAATTTTTGCTGTTTGGTGGATTTTCTCCCTAAGTGAATGTTCCCCTGCCAGGGAAAGTGGGACACTGACTATGATTTTCCCTGAGTGTCTTGTGCTACTTGGCAGAATTGTATTCACTCTGTGGTTGTATTTATGGTTGAGGTATGTGCCATCATTCACATCAACAGTCCCTGTAACTGGACACTCTGTTTTGTTTTGTTTATTTTGTTTGTTTGGGGGTTGTTTGTTTGTTTGTTTGTTTTTTGTGGAGCTATGCTCAGCTATGTCCAAGCTCTTTCCCCAAGCCTTCAACAGAAAAGGAAAGTCTTCATATCATCATGAACAGTGACTTCCTTCCTTTAAGTGAACTCTGTCACTCAAGCTGCTTATCCTGGGTTGAGTGAAAAACTGTTAATCAGTTATTGCTTGAAAGGCAGCTGCAGACTTATAAATCCTGAACTGCACTGTGGATTTTCATGCCAGTCTCATTCTCACTAAAGTGAGTGGATCATCTTCCTGGCCCGGGATTGGGATGCTACTGAAGTAACAACAAGGCTGTGATGGAGGAGCCAATGTGTAAGAGGAAAATCCCAGATCAGAGTGGGGGTGTGGAAAGAGGCTGACTTGCTTGGAAAAATAAAAATAACTTTATAGCTGAACTCTGGCTGGGGCTGCTTTCACAGCATGTGCACAGGCACACCAACACTACTGCGATGAGCACGGGGCAGCGAACAGCGAGTGGTGACCAGGCTCCAGCACTCACCTGAAAATGCCCACCGCTGATGTGGATCAGTTATTTATTCTACCTTAATTTAAGTGCTGGTGTTTTCATTGAATATCACTTCCCACTTTTTTTTTTTTTTTTTTTTTTAATTTTCTTTTTTAAGCTGTTCTGCGCTGCTGCTGTGGGGAGGAGAGGGAGCTTAGAGCAACATGGGGATACACAAGGGGCTTTATAAAAGTTGTGTGATGCTCATGCTATGAGGAACCTTGTGCTGGTACAACTGTCTGTTTGGGGTTTTTTTTAATCAGGCTCTATCTTGTACATGCTGAAGTCATTGGAAATATGACATGGTTTATATTAAAGTTGCAAACACTGCTCTGCTTCTCTGGTGGTCCTGGACAACAGGGGGAGGTGGTTTGCTTTCTGCTGGGCCTGAGAGCACAAGCCTCCGTGCAGAAAATCACTAACACGGCTGGGTTTAAATAAGCTAAGCGGGGAAGCGTTGAGGATATTAAAGGTTATGGGCAGGGACACCTTCCACTGTCCCAGGCTGCTCCAAGCCCCAGCGTCCAACCTGGCCGTAGACACTGCCACGGATCCAGGGCCAGCCACAGCTTCTCAGAACCCTCACACGGGAGAACCTGCAGCTGTCAGGATTGGGATTTTAGACTCAAGCGAAACCAAAGGCCTAGCACTGCCAAGAAGGGTTTCAGGCCAGCGGGACCGCGCTGGATCCTGACACGCGTGGGTTACGGCCAAGAGCATAGAGAAGGCAGGAGCGCGCAGCCTGTCCCTGCCCCGTCACACCCCCCGCCCTCCGCAGTGGTACAGCCCCGCCCCTTTCCCTGGCGGATTGTGGAGCGAACCACTGCGGCGACCTCTGCACTGGGGGGGGAGGCGGACACACCCCCCCGCGCATGCGCCCGGCCGGAGCGTTGCTGGGGCGCGCGTGGTGACGGCGGCAGGGCGGGGACGCGCCGGGGACCCGCGGGCGGCCGGGGCGCTGGCACTGGCCCGCTGCTCCCCACAGCCCTCCGGCGGCCCCGGGGGAGCCTATGGAGAGCGGCCCGCGCAATGCCATAGCGTTCAACGCCTCCAAGGGCGAGAGCTTCACGCCGGCCGGCGGCTACAAGGCCCTGCGGAAGAGGCTGCGCGGCAGCTGGAAGGTGCAGAGGTGAGGGGCGGCTCTCGGGGCACCGAGAGCCCCGGCGGGGGTGTGTGCGGTCCGCGTTGGGTACACGAGTGGCCTTTGGGGATGGATCTCGAGAGCTGAGGTCGCTCTCTCGCGTTGATTGCGCCCTGTTGCATCTTCTCCTGCCGCGGGATGCGGTTCGTGGGAGCTAAGGCTCACCTGTGGAGGAGATGGAGTGTAAGGGGTAAGGATGAAGCTCCTCCTGCAGGTTTGTGATTTGGAGTTTGGGACAAAAAGAAAACAGGGGTTTTGTTGATAGTACTGTTTACCTGACCGCTGGAAAATGGCACAGCGTTGAGCTGTTTGGGAGAGGATATCAGGGAAAGGTTCTTCCCCAGAGGGTGCTGGCAGTGCCCAGGCTCCCCAGGGAATGGGCACGGCCCCGAGGCTGCCAGAGCTCCAGGAGCCTTTGGACAGCGCTGCCAGGGATGCCCAGGGTGGGGTTGTTGGGGTGTCTGTGCAGGGACAGGGCTGGGCTCCGTGATCCCAGTGAGTGCCTTCCACCTCAAATTATTCCATGAAATGTGGCCAGACCAAAAAGAAGAAAAAAGAAAAATGATGGGAAGCTCCTCAGGTGCAAAGTTTAATAGCAGCTGTGACAGCTTGCAGCAGTTCTGGATCTGCCACAGTGCCTTGTCGTAGGAGCATTACTATTTAGCTGGTTGACATTTGTGAGGATTTTTTTTTGCTCAAGTTGGCAGCTTTAAACCCAGATAAAAGGATGCAAAGTGACAGAAGTGATTTGCTTTGTGTTCATTTGCCAGCCCTTTATAAAAAAAAAGAAAGGAAAAAGTTGTGGTTCGGGACTATATCCAAGAATAATGTGTGTCTTTAATAACCTATTCATAGCTTAAAAGATGAGATCACGTCTGAGAGACTGTTCGGGGTGAAATTGTGGATTACAGCAGGACCAAGAGAGAAGTTCAGTGCTGATGAGGTAAGAAGTCAATAATTGTTTTCAAGTTAATTATGTTTTAGAATTTGTTTAAGTAGAAAAGAACAAGGCGGAGGACTTTGCTGTAATGCTGTTTTAAATGAATTAATATAAATTAGAATTTGAACAAAACCTGCAGTTTTGTATGTAACTTCTCATGTTTGTTTGTTTGTTTTCCTGGATCTTTGTTGATTTCTAGTTTTCCGTTCTGAAGAAATTCCTGGAGGATGGTGGGGCCATCCTGGTGATGCTGAGAGAAGGTGGAGAGTCCCGGAATGGCACAAACATTAACTTTTTGTTAGAAGAGTATGGGATCATTTTCAATAATGGTAATGGGGCTCACTGCTACCTTTAGTCATCCATTTGCCGCAAAATTGAAAGAGCAGCTTTAGCCTTTGTGGATGCAAGCCAAGCAGTTCTTTCTCACAAAGTATCTTTTGAGTGAAAAGATTTTTTTTTTTCTTTAAATCTCCACATACATGGTGATATTGGAGCACAGCAAAGGCTTTCCATAGATAGAGTACACAGTCAACTTAGCCATTTCCATTCCCTTGCTGTAGTTATTAGTTTTAATTTACTAAAAAAAAAAAAAAAATTCTAGGGAAATTTCTTGATTAAAAAGCCCTTAATTTAAAACATTTTCCACACATTTTAAAGGATTGACTCACTTAAGGCTCACCCTGAATAAGAAGTGGTACTTTTCTTTAGCAGACCCATAAAATGTCATTCATTACTTTTGTGCTACCAATATGGAAAAAAACCCCAACAACCCAAGGCAAGTGAGTCTCAGTGTACATAAAATATACGGGGTCTTTGGTGGCTTTTCTAGCCTATGCCTTTTTTGCATCAATAGGATTCAACTAATCAAGTGTTTGGAAAATGTTTTAAAAAATTGAGTTGTAAAAGTTGATACAGGCTGTTTTGACTGGATCATCTTTTTGTCTCTTTTGCTTTGCAGAAGATGGCGATGTGCTTAAATTTTTGTATCTTTATTTGAATTTGCAAATATATTTGTATCTCAAATCTATTCCATCCAAAAGGAAGCAGTCATAAAGGCTGATTTCAGTTCTTTTGGTTGCTAAGTGCCAGCTTTGTGGTGTTAGAAGCAAACACCTAGGGAATCCAAGAGCTAAACTAATTTTCCTTTGCTAAGTCTAACACACTGATCAGCTAAATGTAAATTTCTGTACTTTTTGCTTATTTCAAGATGCTGTAGTACGAAATGTGTATTGCAAGTACCACCACCCAAAAGAAGCTCTAATCTCTGATGGAGTTTTAAACAGGTAAATATTTGGGGTTTGTGAATCTTCCCGGTAAGCTCTCGTAATCTGGATTGTTTTCAGTAAGGTTTGTTTTTCAATATCTCGTAGAGGAATCAGTGAAGCTGCAAAGAAAACAGTGCTTGAGACAACAGATGAAGATGGAAGGGGCCATGACTCACAGTGAGTGTTTTCTCTGAGGAAACTGGTGTGGAAATATGTAGAACACCTCAGAACTGGCAGGGCTGGGTTTAGCAGCAGTACACTGTGCTTATGGTGAGGTTTTCTAATGCATTTCTTACGTTCTTATATCTGCAGAGGAGAATCTGTTTAGTAGAGCTTGGTAACTGCTGAAGGAGCAGGGGGGATAGGTTTGGAAAGGAATTACCGTTCTCATGACCAGATCTTTTTTGCCTCTAGTCTATGGGTTTCAGTTTGAGTTCTGTGAATCCGTCCAGCCTGCCTGGTGCGTGCAGGTGCTTATGGAATTTCTGTATTTCCTGCAGAGCTCTCACCTTTGTTTACCCTTTTGGAGCCACGCTGAACGTGATGAAGCCAGCAGTGGCAATTCTGTCCACAGGGTCCGTGTGCTTCCCGCTCAACAGGCCTATCCTGGCTTTCTATCAGCATGAGGTATGAGCTGCCTGGGGCACTCCCTGCATTCCCCCTGCCCCACCCAAAAATTGTGAGTGGATCTTTGGGGGATACTTACAAACCCACCTCAGTTTTTGATGCATCTGCAAACTCCAGATGAGCCCAGTGACTCCTGACTTTATGGTAAAGTTCTTCCCAGGGGGTTCGGAGGAGAATTAATGAGGTGGTCAGCAAAGATTGCATATTTTTTGGTTGACTGGTGGATGTCTTTAGTTCTTTTAAAGTTTTGGGGTTTTTTTTTTCTGCTGATTTAGTAATAATTTATTAAATAATATTATCCTTAGCTTTGTAAATACAGCATAGTGAATTAAACAAGAGGCCTCTCACCTTGGAACCAGTCGATTTTTCATATGTTGTCTTACTCATCCAGCCCTGTTAATTTATAAAAATAAATTCAGAAATGTAGTAGTAAAGAGTTACAAGCCCAGGATTGATATTGTTAATGAATGTGAACAAGTTAACACAGTTTTTTACTCTGCAGGCGTGTAATGCAATGGCAATAACAGTTGCCTCTAAAACTGTGCTCTGGTAGGAATTTTTGCTATTTTGTATTCTTTGTTGACAGAGTAAAGGTGGAAAGATGGCAGCGCTGGGATCTTCCCACATGTTCAGTGACCAATATTTAGATAAAGAAGAAAATGGTAAGATCATGGTAAGTTGGAGGTTTTTAGGAGTTATTTTTGTTTTTCTTTAAAAACACCCTGTTGTATCTTCACAACATTTGCAAAGCACTCCAGGCTTCATTTTAGAGCAAGACAGCTATGAAATGGATTGAGTATGGGGATTCTAAGCCAATACTAACAGATATTCTCTGATTTATTATCTTATTTTTAATCTTTTTCATGGTATGTTATTTAATAGATTTAATGCAAATAGTTTAGCATAGTATGAAATTACTCCTGAAAGTAATTGAGTTTTGTCCTTCCCCAGGATGTGCTTTTCCAGTGGCTCACAACATCAGATATCCACTTAAACCACATGGATATGGAGGACCCCGAGGTAAGAGAGAGCCATCACGAGGAGGTAAAGAGCAGTGGGGTCTGGCAGGACAGGTCTTGGCACACCATGTGTTTAGCACAGAGTGGTTAACAGCAAGATTTGTGCTGCTTTTGTTGCAGAACCTTTATTAATGGCCTAGGATTGAGTAGACAGATGGCTCAGGTGTAAAAATTAATGGTACCACTCAGCCTTGGATTGCTATTCATTATCAGATATAATTTGTGAAAGTCTCTTTCCCATTTACCCGTGTTTATGAGATGGACTGCTCCAATGTAATGAGTTTGCACTTCACTCTGAGCCCTCAGACAAGAGGAATGTGCAGGAATTAAAGGCAGATTTTCTGTATGTGAGCAGGGATCAACCTGTGTGTCAGTTTTAGTTGTATGAAAATGCTGTTTTTATTTGGAGATATCTTTATGTGATAAGGTTGTATACTTTGTGTGCATAAAACAACGGTTTAGCACAGTTGTTTAGTAAGCTGTCTGTTTTAAAGAATTAACAGAAACCCAAATAAAACATCCATGTGTTGGGGAGCTTTACAGCTGAGAGGACACAGTTACTGAGCTAGTGAGCATCACTGCAAAGGGCCATACCTTATAAAGAATGAAATAATTATTTCTAAGTGAGATTTTAGGTGAAATATAAGGTAGAAAGAGGCTGTGGGAATGGCTTGGCCGTTTCAGATGACAGGGGTGTGTATCTGTGTGTCCAGATTTCAGACTACACCATGCTCCCAGACATAGCCGCGCTCTCCGAGCAGCTGCAGGTCTGCCTGCAGGAAGGAGATGAGAACCCAAGAGACTTCACAAAGCTGTTTGATACATCCCTTTATCAGCTGGACACAACTGGCCTCCCTTCAGTTATCAAGTCAGCGGCTGTAATTTTCTTATGTATTTATTCCATTTGGTGTTCTGCATTTTCTGTTTGTGCTTAACTGTGTCTCCTTAAGAGCAGGAAGGACTGAACTGTAGGCAGCACTTTTAAAATGGGTACACCAGGAGATAGATTTGTACAGTGTGGCAATGATGTGTTCTCTTGCTTGTCTTAGATGTAGTTTCTGGCCTTCTTTTCTCCTTTTTTATTTTTCTGACTACATGAGACTCATCGATCTGATATTTTGAGAAATGTCTGCAGTGAAGTTGGGCACTTTCTGGAGTGATAGCTGAGGGTTGCTCGTTTTTCCACTTTTGAATTGCTTGGCATTTACTGAAAACTGCATTGCAGTCACCTTTGCATTTCCCAATAATTATGTTTTAAGGTTTATCAGCTGCTCACTTTTACCAGTTTGTATCACTATCAGCTTTGTCCATCATAACTCCCCTGTTCCCCAGATCCTGTCTGCACACATTGTGTAGTGGCAGCTTAACACAGAATCCATGAAACTCCACTCTGCTGGGGACACTCTTTCTTCTTACTCCATATTTCTTATATTTTCACTAGTTGTGAATTCACAGGAGGATCTCCCTTCTGACCCCATAAAAAAATGTCTTTTTAGAAAATTACTTTTGGTTATTGACTTCCTTACAAACTTTTTTGAAATCCCTGTTCTGCTAGTGTTGTGCTGTGATCACTTTTCCTTCATCTGCATTCATCCTGCTGAAAGTTGATAGTAGAATTGAGCTGTGATTTTTTTTAATCATCTTATATATCCACCTATCATTATCTTCCTCTGAGACAACTTTCATTTTCTCACTGTAGAAGTTAGTTATTACTGATCTGTAGTTCTCTGAGGCCTTTATAAAATAGACATTTCATTTTTTTTGTGCTGTTACAGTGCAAAACTTTGATGGTGGTGTGTTCACAAAAATCCGTCTCTATAGCCTGCTTGTGGAAATAGATGTGTTATCATTTTTTCCCTCATACTTTGAGTTTTTCTGTGCTGCAGAGCTTATGAAGAACTGAATGTGCAACATGAACCCCTCCAACTCATTCAGCCTGAATTTGAGACTCCACTACCTGTCCTTCAGCCAGCTGTGAGTAATCTTGCTTGTGCAGTACAGGGAGAACCCTTCTCCGTGAAGGTTGGACATGATAATCTTGGATGTCTATCCTAGCCTTAATGAGTCTCCATTTCATTTGTTCCATGCAAAACCTCTGTGTGTCATTTCCATAGTTCTGTAAATGAAGTAGTGAGAAATGCTGTAGTAATAATTAATCACTCGGGAGCTGACTACACTGGGGGGACCATCTTTTAGGAAAGAGCGCTTATTTACACTTCTAATTTATTCAAAGAGCTTCAAAGCATTGTGTGTGTGCTACCAAAACAGAATCCTTGTAATATAAGCCTTGACTGAGTAGCTGTTCCTAGTGCTGTGAGGTGCTGGCTCAACCCTCCCTGTGAGAAGAGGATGTGGTATTTCAGAAAGCAGTGGTGGTGTAAGTACTGCTGCCAGTCTGTGCTGCTCTGCCTCCAGCTCCCACATCCTCAGGGGAAGCAGAAAGTGGAGCATTGCTCTTGTACAGCAGGAGCTGGTGAAACTGCCACCAGCAATGTTGGGGCTGACAGCAGCAACATGAGCTATGGGGGTCTCAAACTCATTTCAAAAGGCAGGAATATCTGAATTTTGCCATCACGGTTCCAACTTTCTTTACCCTGGCCACTGAGAAAGTGCTGCTGGGATCATTTAGAGCTGCAGGAGTGCAACTGAAAGTGGTGTCTCATTCACTGCTTTTTGAAAACCCAGTGTCCAACTTGTGACGTAAATGGTGCCTGCACAAAATGGAAAATACTCTGGCCAGAATTATTGTAAATATGTTTTCAGGGTGAGCTGTTACGGACAATTGAGTTCCTCAGCTCTAAGCCATTGGGTCTCGTGGAGCAAAACTGAAACTGCAAATAGGAATGTCTAGTTGTGATGCTGGGTGATAATTCTGGCATACATGTGACTAAACTCTTTTCAAATATTCAGTTATTTTTACAGCATAAAAATGGGATTTTCAAATGGTGCTCCTTTGGTGGCTTTGGAATTGCTTTTGACTTTTTAAAGGGTTTCTTCAAGTCCAGTATAAGTTCAAAACTGTTGTCTTAGAGATCTGTAAAGTGTAAGAAAAATATATGGCAATCAACCATACTGTTTTTTCTCGTCAAGGTTTTTCCACCTGCTTTCAGAGAATTGCCTCCTCCTGCTTTGGAACTGTTTGACTTGGATGAAACTTTTTCCTCTGAGAAAGCACGTCTTGCAGAGATCACAAACAAATGTAAGTGGAGCAGGTTGCTTACACATTTATATTAAAAGTCCAATTATTTAGAGGAAAATTATATTTAATTTTACATCATGGACCTTATTTGGGAAAATCTACTGCTCTTACTCTGTTCTAAGAAAATTAAAGCCTTTGGAATTTGATAGCGTGATTTTACGTACCATGACATTATATTTTGTCTGTTACGTGACATTTTATCTTGCCCCTGCCTGCTGTTTCCTATATTGCTCATAAATTGCTTTGTGTAGTCTTGCTGATGAATTTCACACCTTTTTTATGCTTTGAAGTTAGAATGTTAAGATTATTCTAAACACCCAAAGAAGGTGAGCAGGTACTGGCTGCAGGAATACATCATGGCTAGTCCACTGAGCTTGGTTATGGGACTGAACCTCCCAGGATGCCAATGAAATGGAGATTGAGAGCAGGTTTTTGGCCAGCTGCTCCAGATGTGTGTGATACTCACCTGCCTCCTTCCCTGGGCGCTTGTTTAGGCACTGACGACGACCTGGAGTTTTATGTGCGGAAATGCGGCGATATCCTGGGAGTGACGAGTGAACTCCCAAAGGACAAGCAAGATGCCAAATATATCCTGGAGCACATCTTCTTCCAAGTGGTTGAGTTTAAGAAACTGAATCAGGTATTTTTAATAACAATTACGAGGGAGTAGTTGGTAGTAGCAGCAGTGAGGGTGGTGTGTCATTGTAGCAGCTACACTTACCACAGGCAAGAGGTGATGTAAGACATCAGCTGTGCAATAAACGAGACCAGTGCAGAGTATTTATGACTGTTAATCTCCAGAAAACATGTAGTGCTCAATTTATTAAGTCTCTCATTTATTTTAATTGGGGGATTAGTACATGCAAGTTTGTAATTGCAGCTAAATCTAGTTCATTGCTGGTGCCTGAGTGAGAGCAGGGAGTTCTCAGGAGTGTTCACAGCTCTGGCCAGTGCTGCAGCACAGAGGTGACACCAGCACTGTTCCTCAGGAGCTGCACTGCACTGCACCTGTGCTGAAAGAGTTCTTCATAGCAGATTTGATGCTTCAAAGTGTGTTTGGAGCATATTGGGAGAGCAGCAGTTTGTGCTAACAAGAATTGCCTGTTTCACATGTAATCTAGTTAAGCCAAAAATATTACAGTTCTACCCGGTTGTTAAAACTTTTTTCTTCTTTTTTTTTTTTTTTTTTTCTGCTTCCTCTTTCCTCACTTAAGGAACACGATACTGACCCAAGTGAAGCTGGATTCCAGAGTGGTACCTAAGACCTGGCTTTCCCCAGTTTGAGATAGACCTTCTATGAAAAATATATTTTTCCATTTTTAAAGCCTCTCTTTCAGTGTATTGGTTGGGACTGTGTCAGTAGTTCACTGGATACTTGGATCATTTATGTGTGGTAGATCAGATAATTAATGCCTTCTGGGGAACTGCTTGTATTTCACAAGCACTTTCCAAAGAATTTCTTATTTTTCTACTTTATTGAGACTGTAATTTTTTTAATATATTAAAAAATATTATACCAAGAAAATGTGATTTCGGTCCTTCTTTCTGGCTCCAGCATTTATTTTCTTATAGTTGAGTCTTACTGTTGGTTCTCCTGGTGTACATGAAATCCTTAATTGCACTGTCACAAGGGTTGTTATTTTGGTTTGTGAACTGAGGACAAAAAATAGAGCCGTGATTTTAACAGGCGCTGCTGAAAATACATTTATCACCCTGAGGCAGCCTCCTTTTGTCTCTCTGCCAGAGAACTAAGGAGAGGTGAGTTTGCTACTGTAGAAATAAAATATTTCTTCCAAGGGATGGGAGGATTTGAAATTAAGCAATAAAGACATTGTTGCAGATCGCTGCCTCATATCAGCCTGGAACCACAGAATTTTAAAAAGAGGACGGCACATGAATGAAAACCTTAAGATTTAACGGTTCATTACTGAGGAACTGTGATACTGCACAGAAACTCAGGAATATTTTTGCTTCCAGTTATTTGATATCTAGCCCACTCCCTGAGGTAGTGACTTCAGTAATGCACAGGAGTGGAAATTCAGGATAAATTCATTGACTGTGAAATGTCGAAGCTCAATGCACAGCAAAAATAGAGCCAAGGAGCTCAGTGGTGAGAAGAAAAGATTTGTCAACATCATCAACACTACACCTCTGTTGCAAGGACTGTTTTTTTTATATTAACCTAGTGAAATTGCATTATAAAGCCTTTTTTGGCTGTCAGTCTGACACTCAATTTGTTAAATTCTTCCCCCACTCAGGCCTTCCATGACTTCTGTGCTTTACTTTGCCAGGGTTTTTAAATTCAGAGCTGCTTTTTGCAAAAAATCTGTTTATATTTTTATCCCCCCAAATTATCATTTTATTTTACATTTCTTCGTGCTTCACGTGGCATCTTGGCACAGGTTTTTCTACAGGAGATGCCCCAAAGCCCCTGCCAAGGTCCTGCCCAGTTGAGGTGTGCTAATACAACATTAGCAGAGGTGGTTGTACCTCTTCCTCCACTGCAGCCATTCCATTTTCGCAGCAGCACGTTGCAATGTTTTCATTTCTTCCTCTGTTTTTCCTTTAAGGCTGTGGTTGTGTTTGTCACCCAGAGCACTTTGTACATTCCAGCTACGGATTTACACAACAAGCTTAATCTCATCTCCTGTGCAGTATCAATACTGATCAGTCAGCCAGCACGGACTGCAGCTGAACCGAGTGCTCCTCTTGCTAATTATAGCTCTGGTTTGTGCTCTTCTGGGGTGTTTATACTTCAAACTGTAAATAACTTTCTGTTTCCCAGCCCTGTTTCGGAGTTGTTTTGTCACCTGTTCCTGATGTTGTAACACGCTTTAGAACAAAGCCATGTGGGCAGCCAGGGAATACAAGCAGCTCCCTGTTTTCTGGGTGGCTCTGAGGTCTCTCTGACAGCTGAAGAACATTTTTTTTCCACTGGATTTTTTTTTTTTTTTTTTTTTTCCCTAGTGTAGAATACATGTAGCTCGCATCTCTCTTTCAAAGTAGTCCCGCTGGCCCTCTGGAAGTATTTAAACTTACTTTGTAACCAGAACCACTTTAGCCATGGGAGTGTGATACATGTAAAATGTATGCCTGACTGATGGAATTTCCAGGAAGTACAAGTAGGTGAGGCGAGGCCAGGGGCATGTCAGGCGTGCAGCTAGTGAGGGAGTTTGTACACTAATGAAATTATTGCTGTGATTCACAGAAGCTGGTTACAAGCAACACTTGCTGCTTTCCCTTTTTGTCTCTGTCTTCTCACACGACATGACCCCTTAATCTGCTCCTAAAAGAAGAGGGGGACAGTACGATGGTTATTCAGCAAGCCATGAACATCCTGAAAAGCGTTTTTAACATGTCCTCCTCCCTTTCTTTGCTGTAAGCAGAGACAGGAGAGGAAAATCAGGATATCTAACAATCCCGAGTGGGTAGGTGCGATGATCTGGGCTCTTTTCCTTCCCTCGGAGCAGGGGTTGGATGTGCCGGAGGAGATCTCCCCTGCGCGGCGGGGACGAGCGGTGACACCGCGCATGTGGCGGGCGGGTGGCGGCCCGGGGGTGCCGCTCCCCGCTGCCAGGCTGTGCTTTCCCGGGGCGCCAGGAGAGGGATCCGGAGCCCCGGGGGTGCCGCTCCCCGCTGCCAGGCTGTGCTTTCCCGGGGCGCCAGGAGAGGGATCCGGAGCCCCGGGGGTGCCGCTCCCCGCTGCCAGGCTGTGCTTTCCCGGGGCGCCAGGAGAAGGATCCGCAGCCCCGGCTGTGCCGCTCCCCGGCTGTGCTTTCCCGGGGCGCCAGGAGAGGGATCCGCAGCTCCGGGCGCGCCTCCGCCCGCGCTCCCGGCGGGCAGCGCCGGCCCCGCAGCCATGGCCCCGCGCCTGCGGCCGCGTCCCGCTGCCCCTTCTCCGCCGGGACCCGCCCCGAGCCCTCTGCCAGGTAACGGGGGCGGGCGGGGGGCGCCGGGGCACGGCCGCCTCGGGGGATCCCGCCCCGGGCAGTGCCGGAGCGGGCTGCGCCCTGTGAGGTTGGACCGCAGGCCGGCCCTGCGAGTTCAGGGGGCTCAGCTTCAGGCCGGGAGGGCGGCGGGAGTCAGAAACCACCACCAGAGAGACATTTACAGCTTTATTGTGCTAATACAAAAGAGAGGGATCGGGGAGGAGGAGGAGCCAGCAAGGCTGCGGCTCTCGGGGGTGCCGTCACCAGCTCAAATGTCCCCCATCACCAGTGGCGACTGGGCCACCCCATGTGGGCAGATTAACTTGTCACCAGCTGCTGCCATCACTGCCATCCGCGTGGATCCCTGCTCCTCGCAGGAGGGGCAGGCAGCCAGCAGCTCCGGCTGGAGCCAGGGCAGCAGCATCACAGAGCCTGGTGCAGAAACACAGGGACAGCGTCAGGGTCACTCGGCCGGGTCTCCTGCGCGGCAGACATGTGGATCAGCATGGGGTGCTTCTTGAAGGCACCAGGCCAAGCCAGAGGAATCACCACGGGGGCCTCCAGGGATGATGTGTCTGGCTTGGGGTATCCCAGTAACCGTAACTCCTCAGTGCTGACATCGAGGGACATGCTGGTATCCATAAAGGATTTTATGGCTGAGATATCCCACCCGGGTACTGGCACATTCCCGAGGGCTGAGGTGTCTCCAACCAGCTCAGAGCTCTTGAAGAGCAGGCTCTCCAGAGGTTTGGGGTTCTTGTCTTTCTTGCAAGGTGTTGAGGTGTTCTGTGATGCCACATTCATCAGGCAGTCATCTCTGCTGGGGTGCTCACAGGGCAACCCAGACAGCTCAAAGGTGGCCTGGCCACGGTGGGCCTTGCAGCAGCAGACAAGACTGAGGTCAGAGATGCCCTGGGTCAGGCTGTGCAGCTCAGTCTTCACACAGCTGCTCAGAGACTCGGCCTGCTTGGCAACACACACGGGACTGCCACTTGCTGTGTTGTCCAAGTCCACGGGAAGCTCCCAGGTGTCAGGTTTGAAAGCACTGCTAGAGTCCGTGTAATAACTCAGAACAGGAGAAGAATGACTGTGGCTGGAGGAGCTGGCCAAGAACCCGTTTTCTAGGATTTCCTTTCTGGTCAGAATGCTGGTACTGTGCCTCTGGGTAGACAGCATGGTGCAGAATCCAACAGCTCTCTGGCTTACGGAGAGAGATCAGGATGACCCTGTCAGGATAAACCTGTTACTGCTCACCAGTGGATTACAGACTTAGAGTAGCAGGACCACTCCTGTCTCAGTCTTGCAAGAAGCTGAGCAGGGTCAAGGACACACAGGAGGGCATCCAGCCTGTCACTGTCTTAGAGTAAAAGAGTTCCACCACAGCCTACTAGCTGTTGCTCAGAGGTCATTGTAGAGTCTCCCTGGAGTTGTATTTATTTGACCTCAGTCTGCATATCACTACTCTTAGCTTTGCACAGGGGATAGAGGCATTTTATTCTCACACCTGAATTCAGAGGGCCACTAACCCCTGCTAGAATTAAGTCCCTTTGAGAAGGAGGCACCAAAACCGGGCTCTGGCTATGATGGGAGCGATTGAGGGGCAGGTCTTATCTTACTTTTAGCCCCATGTATGATAGCTCTCATCACCAGCTCAGCCAGGAGCTGACTTGCAGCTCCTTCCTGAGGGACTGGGCTAGGCCAGGGAAGGGGATGAGTATACTCCAAACTCACCTTTGCTCTGAATGCATGTTAAACAGCAATAAATTACTCCTGAATGTACTGTAAAAGGGCTCTTTGGTCAGTCTAGAAGGAAAGGCTTCCTTAAGAGACCAAAACCCTCTTCTCTAGCACATAACAAATAAAGCAATGAATAACAGAATAGCTCTACTTACCTTCAGCCCCCTGAAAAGACCCTTCAATGTTCCTGACCCTCTTCTACTAGCATTACTTACAGCACTTTTATAGTTCTGGTAATCAATTAACAGGCTGATTTCCTAATTAAGCTAGTTTGGGGGAGGGAGGAGTTTCTGCTTGCCTCTTTTTAAGCACAGGGGCAGGGAGGGTGGGCCATGGTTAACTGATGGAGGTACTCTGAGGTCTGTAAAATCTGGTTTGTGTTTGTCCTGTCAGTGGATCCTTAGTAAGTTGACACTTTCCTTTGAGTCTTGCCTCACTTTTTGTGAGCTCTTGGTTAGAATATCTAACTATACAGGCCCTGCATTCACGGTATAGATGGTATATGTTGGAATATTTGGGCAATGCTCTCAGGCACAAGACAACTTGCATTGTTATGGCTGTCCTGGGCAGGGCCAGGAGTTGGATTGTGAAGATCTTTGGGGGTCCCTTCCAGCCTGGAATGTTCTGTGATTCATGCATGATGTTCCTGCCCTGTGCCTGGGGCTGCTGCAGCTGGGATGAGGGTCTCAGGTCAGCGTAGGGAGTCCTGAAGGTGGAAATGGGGGGTCCTGGGTCAGGGGGGATGAATGTTTTCAGGTGGGTGTGGGGGTCCTGGGAATCTCAGGTCCATGTGGAGGTGGATGCAGAGGTGCAGAGGATGGAAACGAGTTATGGGTCAATGCAGGTAGGTGAGGGGGTGTTCTGAGTCAGTATGGGGGAACCCAGTGGTTTGGGGTCGGGACAGGGCTGGCTGGGGAGGATCCTGGGGTCAGTGCGGGGCTGGATGGGGAGGAACCTGGCGGTCCCAGGTCGGTTTGGGGGTGGATGAGGAGGTTGCCGGCGGGGGTTCGGATTGATGAGGTGGGTCTCGGGGGTCCCGGATAGGGTGCTGTGTTTGATGTGGGGAATCTTGGAACTCCCGGGGTGGGTGTAGGGCTGGATGTGGGTGTTCCGGGGTGGGTGAATGGATGGATGCGGGTGTCCTGGGCTGGGTGCGGATGTCCCTGCTGGATGTGGGTGTCCCAGGTTGGTGTAGGGCTGGATGCGGATGTCCCGGGTTGGTGTAGGGCTGGATGCAGGTATCCCAGCTAGATGTGGGTATCCCGGGGTGGGTGAATGGATGGATGCGGGTGTCCCGGGATTGGTGTAGGGCAGGATACGGGTGTCTCTGCTGGATGTGGTTGTCCCGGGGTTGGTGCAGGGCAGGATGCAGGTGTCCCGGGGTGGGTGAATGGCTGGATGCGGATGTTTCGGGGTGGGTGAATGGCTGGATGCGGGTGTCCCTGCTGGATGCGGGTGTCCCAGGGTTGATGTAGGGCAGGATGCTGGTGTCCCGGGGTGGGTGCAGGGCAGGATGCGGGTGTCTCTGCTGGATGCGGTGTTCCGGGGTGGGTGAATGGATGGATGCGGGTGTCCCGGGATGGGTGCAGGGCAGGATGCGGGTGTCCCCGCTGGATGCGGTGTTCCGGGGTGGGTGAATGGATGGATGCGGGTGTCCCGGGGTTGATGCAGGGCAGGATGCGGATGTCCCGGGGTGGGTGCAAGGCAGGATGTGGGTGTCCCGGGGTGGGTGCAGGGCAGGATGCGGGTGTCCCGGGGTGGGTGCAGGGCAGGATGCGGGTGTCTCTGCTGGATGTGGTGTTCCGGGGTGGGTGAATGGATGGATGCGGGTGTCCCGGGGTGGGTGCAGGGCAGGATGCAGGTGTCCCCGCTGGATGCGGTGTTCCGGGGTGGGTGAATGGATGGATGCGGGTGTCCCGGGGTGGGTGCAGGGCAGGATGCAGGTGTCTCTGCTGGATGCGGTGTTCCGGGGTGGGTGAATGGATGGATGCGGGTGTCCCGGGGTTGATGCAGGGCAGGATGCGGGTGTCTCTGCTGGATGCGGTGTTCCGGGGTGGGTGAATGGATGGATGCGGGTGTCCCGGGGTGGGTGCAGGGCAGGATGCGGGTGTCCCCGCTGGATGCGGTGTCCCGGGGTTGTTGCAGGGCAGGATGCGGGTGTCCCGGGGTGGGTGCAGGGCAGGATGCGGGTGTCCCTGCTGGATGCGCTGTCCCGGCTCGGTGCGGGCTCCCTGAGGGTGCCGGGGGCGGGGCGGAACGGGCGGGCGCCCTCCCGCGCGCGCCTTTGTGCGGGCGGGAGGCGCGGTGCGCATGCGCGGCCCGGCCCCGCGCGGGGGGGCGCCGTTGGCGCGAGATAGGAAAGCGCCGCCAGCGCCGCTGCTCCGGACCCGCGCCCGCCCTCAGCCCGGCCCGGCCCGGCCCGGCCCGCCATGGCTCGCCGCGCCCGCGGGTGAGTGCCGGCCCCGCCGTGCCGGGGCTCCCCCTGCCCGCGCTCCCCGTGCCCGCTCCCGAGCGCGGGAGGCTCCTCCCGGCTGTCCCGTTCCCGCTCGCCGGCCGGACAGCGGGGTGCGGGACGCAGGGCGGCGGCCCCGCGGTACCCGCGCTGCGGCATCCCCCGGCTCGGCCCGCGCCCGGCTCTGCCCGCTCGGAGCGGGGGCTGAGCGGGAGCCGCTCCCCCGCACCGCTCCCCGCGCCCCTCTGCGCCAGCGCTCCCGGAGCTGCTGAGCCGTACCGGGGAAATGGTGCCGGTGCCCAGATGCAAAGTCCACCCGAGGGGCAGAAGTGGAAAGAAACGCGCTTTCCCCTGCTCTGGGCAGAATAAAACTTGCGGGCAGGTGCTGGAGCCTAAAGATGAGGATCTCCTTTCACTCTAGGGTGTGTGGGTGGATGTTGGTGAGGTTGGGGCTCGGTGCTGGAGGGGAGAGATCTGGAGTTCTGCTCTGTATGGTGGAGGTTGCCTCCTCTCCCGCATTTTTATCGGGTAGAAATTATAATTTTCCTTTATTTCCCCCTAGTGAGGATCAGGATGAGCTGCATTACCAGGATACCGATTTGGATGTGCCGGAGCAGCGGGATGGCAGGTGCAAAGTCAAGTGGACACCAGAAGAGGTGAGTGAGAGCCTAAAATTTGCTGAGAGACATGCTCTGAGGTGGTGCCTCTGACATGGCACCCTGGACTTGGGTAACTCCACCCTGGTCCTCACCTGCCAGCCAGGATCTCACCTCCTCCTCTATTGCTGCTGGAGAGTACTGTGTATTTTGTATTGAGCGCAGGCCTGAATGAGGCTCAGAGGTTCAGGGGAGTTTGAAGTGTAGCCTGGAATCAAGAGCTTAAACCTGTGAGTACTGAGTGGAACACCACTGCTTGCAGCACTCCTGTGGGCACAGAGGGGTCCAGATGAGGCTTCCAACAAGCTGAAACGTGCAGTGGAAATGTACTCATTTTTCTGGAGCCAAAGCAGGGAATACTGACACTTGGGATCATGGCTTAGTCATCCTGGCTAAGAGCCTGAAATTAACTGGGATATTCTCTTCCATTCCTCCCAGTTTCACTATCAGTTTTGTGTTGTGTGAAAACTATAGCTGGGATCAGAACACCAAGTAAGGTGGTCTCTCTGGAGGGTTCAAAGCCTCGGGCTCATGTTGGGCAGGAAATAACTTCGTTATTGAACTATCCAGGGCTCACAGTCAAGCATGTCTCTAACAGCCTTTCTGTGAGCTGTAAGAGTTTGCAGACCCAGGCTATAGCAGGGATCACAAAAAAGATGCTGTAGAACTCTTTAGCACTGAGAGACAGAGGAGCACCAGGCAGGTGGTGATACACTTCAATCAGTCAGCTTTCCTGGCCAGGCAAACGAGTGGCTGAGCTGGGAGATGGACTGTCTGGTCAGGAGTGTTCTGGGGCTGGATAAGCAGGCCCTTGGCCATAGGGTTTGAATCTGACTGTAGATGAGCAGAGCTGAGCTCTTGTTTCATACTTAATGTATGAGCTTGCCCTAGTACAGAGCTCAGAACCAGTCTGTTCTAGTTGGGTTCCATGCACTGGGGAGCTGCTAAACACTGGTGTGAGCTGCCTCCCTCCCCTGAACACACAATGCCAACAAAACCTTTACAGTTCAAAATATCTGACTTGTTCTTTTAGTATCATCAGCCCTGTGGTGTGTGTTGCCTCAGTGTATCTGGAAGTGGATGTTTTTGTCCCTTGCAGGATGAGCAGCTGAAGATGTTAGTGAGCCATTATGGGCAGAATGACTGGAAGTTCCTGGCCAGCCACTTTCCTGTGAGTGACCCTGTGCCCAGCTGGGAATCCCAACCTTTGCATGTTGCTGCTTTTCCTTGTGTTGGTTCCCTGTGCCTGTGCAGTGGGACTCTGTTCTGACTTCGTAGCTCCAAGCTGTGAAATGGAGCTGCTTCAGGGCGGGGACAACTTCTTGCATAGGGGGATTTCCAGGGTGAGTCTGTTGGAACTGGGGTGAGAAACTGAGGTTCCTGTCCCTGTGTCCAATGCCCTGGGCCCAGGACCTCCATTTGTATTCTCTATGTGCTTCTGCAGGTTTTCTGTGGGGCAGCCTGTGTGTATGGGGACTGCTGTCACTTTTGGGACTTTCTGGCCTCTGGAGCCTCTGGTCTAACACAAGGCTGTTGCCATTCCTCTTCCCAGAACCGCAGTGACCAGCAGTGTCAGTACCGGTGGCTGAGGGTGTTGAATCCAGACCTGGTTAAGGGTCCGTGGACCAAAGAGGAGGATCAAAAGGTAAGTCAGGGCTGAGAGGATCAGAGTGTTGGACTGTCTCTGTCTGCAGAGAGGGTGGAGATGACAGACCCATCCTCAGGTGTTGTCAGCTGTGTGTAATGGTTCCCCATGGTGGATACGTGTGAGAGCAGCTCTGTCTGCCCTGCCCTGGGCAGCCATGGTCTGTGATGTGATCTAGGCCTCTCCAGGTAAACACCTTCTCCCTTTCACACAGTGCTGCTACAGTAGGCTGCCAAAAGAGAAAGCTGAAAAGGGAATTAATTCATCTGCCTGCTGGCAGGTCTCCACCTGGCCTGGCCAGGTTGGATCTAAGAGAAAATAAAACTGGCATTTCCTATGCCACAGTAGGCAGGCTGGAGTGGATGTCTGAGCCTAGCTGGGTGAATCATGGCTCCTGTGAGTCTGTCTCTCTGCTGATTCCAGAGTCAGCTGAGAGGGGCTGGCTCAGACAGGCTTGTCATTTTAATGTATTTAAGAAAAGTTGAAAGACGAATTTTACCAAGGCTTTCTGATACAGAACATCCTAATTTAGCAGATTCTCTGTAACACTCCTGATCCCTGAATTCTTTCCCTTCTGGTCCCAATACGTTTTGTCATAGCCCAAAGGAAGCTTCTCCTGATGTTGTTCCCTGTTCTTACAGCAGGACAGTTGTTGCCTGCTTTCCCCTTCCCTTTGCATTGTTCTGACTCTGCCAGGCTAGGCTTCAGCCCAGCTCTCTCCTCATTGCTTGGGCCAGCTCCTTGGCCTCACCTTGGCATCTTTGGTCCATTTTTCTCTTTGAAAGGCAAGAGTCTGCAGCAGGGCCATTTGTTACATGAGCATCACTTCTACCTGCACCTTTCAGCTCAGCACAGCTGGCCAGGGTAGAAATGTTTTTTGAGAACTCTTCAGCCAGGGTTTTGGTGGGTCGAACATTGCAGGAAGTAGATTGTTTCCTGACTGTGCCCTGGATGTTGTAGGAGCCTAGAATGGATTCAGTGCCCAGAAGCATTCATACTGGGGCTCTGGCAGGAGTGGCAAAGCCCTGGGTGGAGGGTAAGAGACAAAGTGGATGCTTCTGAAGTGAATTTGGGTGTCTCCCTGTGTGCCTTGGTGCTGTTAGGGTGTGGAGCTGCAGCCCTGTCTGTCCTGAGTGTATCACTGTTAAAGGGGGCAGCAGGCCTGTGCAGAGCTGATGGGGACAGCTGTCACACAGCCAGGTCCTTGGAAGTAGGGAAGGCAGAGGAGCCTTGGAGCAGGTGGGACTTGGTCCTTGCTCAGGAATGGGAATGTGCTTCTACATCTGGGCACCTGTCAGTCTCCACCCCATGTTCTGTGAGGGATCATTGCATTTGCAGGTACCCTGTGGCAAAATGTCTGCATGGAAACAGTCTCTTACAGAAATTGGGCTGAATCATTGCTCTCAGGAGCGTTGGAACACCTGAGAGCTCTGCTGGGTCCCTCCAACTTTTCCTCCAAAGGGACCCACCCTCCTTTGTCTGCCCTTACCTGGTCCCCGGAGAGATGTAGAGCAAAGCCTGGAGTACTGACCTTCCCCTCCTTTATTCCATTTCCTTATTTCCCTCCCACTCTCTCCAAAGGTGATTGAACTGGTTAAAAAATACGGCACCAAACAGTGGACCCTGATAGCCAAGCACCTGAAAGGGCGGTTAGGGAAGCAGTGCCGGGAACGCTGGCACAACCACCTGAACCCTGAGGTGAAGAAGTCCTCGTGGACAGAGGAGGAGGATCGCATCATATTCGAGGCCCACAAGGTCCTGGGGAATCGCTGGGCAGAGATTGCCAAGCTGCTGCCTGGGAGGTAGGATCCCTTTGCTCGCTGCTGCCTTCCCTGCTGGGTGGCCCCAGATCCGTGTGTTAGGCTCTTGGGATGGGGCTGGGGAGTGTGTTGGAGCTGCTAGCTTGCTTTAAAGCTGCTCTAAGTGGTGCTTTGTTCCCTTCTGCTTTCTCTGCAGGACCGACAATGCTGTGAAGAATCACTGGAACTCCACCATCAAGCGGAAAGTGGACACGGGAGGTTTTCTCAATGAAACCAAGGAGTCCAAGTCGCTGTACTTCCTCGTGGAGGTGGATAACAAGGAGAAGCCAAGTCAGACTACAGCTGAGAGCCAGGTACTGCACTTGCAACAGGCAGCTGGATCAGTCCCCTGCCTTTCTAATGCATTCTGGAGCTCTTCATCTACCCTTCTGCTGCCTCTCACTGCCTTTTCCACAGCCTGGTGTCTGCACAGACAGTCTGTGCCTTCCCCAGCCTCCCAGATATCTCCCTCCAGGAGCTGGAGGTGTTATGGGAGCCTGAGTGTGTTATCCAGGCTGAGGACAGCAGTCTGCTAGAGCTGTTACCTTGCCAGTCCTAGCATCAAGTCTGTCTTGGAGACCAGATATACTTTTGGCTTCATTTTTGCTGTTGCTGGTGGGAGAAGGAGGCTGCTCCAGACAGTGTGTGTGTGGGAGCAGGGTGAAGAGATACTGTGTTCCTTTCTGCTAAAAAAGAGAGAACTACACCCAGTGATTGTTTTCATGAACAAAGTGTGTAGTTTTTGAAGGCAGGCTCCTGGTAAATAGGAAACAGAACTAGTGCTACATGCTCAGCATATATAACTTTCTCTTGGGACACTGTTAAGTGAAATCTTGAATTGAACAGTCCTGTGCTCTTTATGTTGCATGGACTCCTTCATAGGTAGTGTATGGGACAGAGCAGTGAGGGAGAATGGGGATGTGAAACAAACCCAGCGGCAGATAGGAGAGTGAGCAAAGCTGAAAGTGTCCAGGTGCTTTCTGTCCCCAGGACCTGGCACTGTTCCCTTGCTTTCTGCTGATATCTGGGCTTTCTTTGTTGTGTGTGTCAAGAACGTCCTGCCAAACTGGCCAGTGGATATCTCTGAAATAAAGGAAGAAGATGTCAGTGATGAAGAAGTGACGGGTGTGCAGGAGTTGCCCTTGGAGCTGCCGGCTGCAGGAGTGGCAGAGCAGAATGTGGAGGGGACCCCAGATGATGCAGTGCCCGAGGATGGCACTTCATTGGTCGAGTCACCGTACAAATGGGTCGTTGAAGCTGCCAACTCTTTGTATCCAGGCTGTGCCCCAGCCTTCAGTGAAGCTCTGGACATGATTGAATCTGTAAGTAACAGGCCCTTGTTCCTCCAGTAACTGTTGGGAGACTGAGCCTCACCCTTTTTGTTTGTGTGAACTTACTGGAGCCCCTTGATCATCACCCTGAGGAGGACTGGGTCTGGCATTGCTTTGCAGCTTCCCCCTGTCTCTCTTCCAGGGCTGGATTAGACCTTTCCAGCTCTGCCATATTGCTGTGGGCTTGTAGATTTTCCTAGCTGGTTGTCCTTGCGCATGGGCTCTGCCTGTGTGGGAGGCTGTAAGTGCTGGCAAACTTGATTTCAAGCCCTTCTTTGTCAGCCAGAGTGTCCCTGGCACTCCTTTCTGTAATGGTTCAGGCCCATGCTCATTGACTGTCCTGTCATGGGGTGGGATAGGACAGGACAGACTGGGAATGAGCCAAGCCCATAGTGCTGTGCAGGACAGACCCCTTCACACTTGTGTAATTGCCACCATTTGCTTTCAGTGGAGGTAGATTCACTGAAATTAGTTCTTTTCAGCCAGTCAAGGAGTGCTGAGGTCCCCTGGGTGACAGAGGCACAGCAGGGAGGGAGGCTGGCTAAAATCAACAGGACACTGTGCTGCCATCAGAGGGAAGTTGCCTCTGCAACCCCCAGCCTGCCTGAGGCCCTTCAATGCATGAAGGAGTCACTTCGTCTGTGTACAGGGAGACAGTGTGCCTGAGGCTGAGCAGCACATCTGCTGGGCCCTTGGGGGCCTGCTTGTGGGGTGTTGCTGGGGTGGAGCTGGAGCTGTGAAGCAGCTCATTTCTGAACTGCTCTAGTTAGTTTTAATCTGCTCTTAGCTGTGCAGATTACACCACAGTCCTATGCCCAGCTTTACAGGTGTGCCCAAGACTGTGGGCTGCTCTTGGGTGATAGTTGCTTTGTTCAGTCCCTGTCCCCAGCTGTTTTTTTGTCCCCTCTCTGAAGGGATGCAGCTGCTTGTGCAGCTGTGCACTGAACCTAACAGGGAAACCAGCCTTGCATAAATAGAAAAACCTGCCCCATGCACAAGCAGGAGCTTTCAGGTGGGTCAGATCCCTGCTCTGGCTCCAGCTGTGCCTATGGCAGAGGAGAGCAGTGCTTGAGCTGCCCCTGGCCAGGCTCCTTCCAAAGCTGTCTCACACCCACTCTTACTTCACCTCTCAGTTCACCACCCTGCTCAGCTGCCACCCTGTGTCTCTGCTGACGCTTTCCCTTGTGTGCAGGACCCAGATGGGTGGTGTGACCTGAGCCAGTTTGACCTGCCCGAGGAGCCCTCGGCCGGCGGCAGCAGCGGCAGCGCCAGCCCGGCCAGAGCAGCGCCCGGCGAGGCGGCCCCGGCGCTGCCCAGCGTCACCGAGTACCGCCTGGACGGCCACACCATCTCCGACCTGAGCAGGAGCAGCAAGGGAGAGCTCATCCCCATCTCCCCGCACGCCGAGGGCAGGTTTGGCACCCCGCCCTCGGTGCTGAAGAGGCAGAAGAAGAGGAAGATCTCCCTCTCGCCCGTCACGGAGAACGTCGCCAGCACCAGCATGTCCTTCCTGGACTCCTGCAACAGCATGACACCCAAGGGCACCCCTGTAAAGACACTGCCCTTCTCTCCATCTCAGGTATCTTCTTGCCCTAATGTCATGTATTCCCACCAGCTCCTCCAGCTCCGTGCTCCTGCTGCCTTGAATGAGGCCGTGCCAGCGTGCAGAGCTTGTTCCTGTGCTAAAACAAGGCTCAGAGCTGGTTTCTGGCTCTGCTTCTCTTCAGCGCTGCCCTTCCTGTGGGAGCAGCAGCCTGTGTCTCCATCTGGGAGTGACTGTGGTTTTAAGAAAGCCCAGCAACCCTGTGTGAGGGGCAGGGCACGTGCCCAGCATGAGGAAGGAGCCCCATCTGCACACCAGGATGTGATGGAGAGCACGGTGCTGCTGTCCCCAGGGCATTGCTGCCCCAGCTGTGGGCAGCAGAGTGGCACCAGTGAGAAGTTGCTTTCCCTGTCTGTTTGCAGTTCAGTCACACAGACAGGCTGGGCACCAAACACCTTGTGCATAACTATCTTGCTGTGCCTATGAAAATGCTCCTGGCCTTGTCTTTGTTGCAAAAGGCGCTCAGGATCTTTCAGCCTTTGCTGTGACTCCCCCAGTGTCCACACACGTGGTCTCCAGCACATGCCACCTTGGAGCACCGTGCTGGTCAGACCCACGGGTGTCTCATGTGGAAGTGATGAGTTGTGTCCATAACTGAGAATAAAGGCTGCTGCATTCTCCAGCACAGTTCCCACTGCAGCTCTATCGTCCAGACCCTCCCAAGCTGTGCTTGCCAGGCCTTTATTTCTGCTGTTTCTGCAGCAGAAAAGATGCGAGAGGCACCACAGGAGAGTCCAAAATATGGGTGGATCTTCAATGAAAGGCCAGCACAAAGAAGAAATCAGAGCAGGACCCATAATGTACAGCTCTGCAGGGTGTAAGAGGCAGGAATGTCTGGAGTGAGTCTGAGAGGGCAAAATGCCTTGAAGCCCTGCCTCAAGCTGAGCTTCAGCCATCAATGAATGTCACAAACACAGTTTTTCTCTTCCAAGAGGCTCTCGGGTGCAAACATGGCTCCTTATGGGAGCAGAGCTGTCACTTACTGGCTGTTGGGAAGAAAAGCCCTAGAAGAGCTAACACAGCTTGTTGTTTTCTCATAGTTTAAGCTGAAGATAGCTCAGTGCAAGACCTGTTAACTTGTATGCTTTGTGTTACACGGACTTCCCTCATGTTTGCCAACCTGAGGTTGGAATAGACTGGATGGGCTGGATTTATCAGTGCAAAGAGAGGCTTCTCTTCCAGTCTGTAGTTGATAGCTGTGATAGTTGTATCAGCTCATCCCTTATGGGAAGTGAATAATCTTTATAGCAACTTTTGTGTGTGTGTCTATGTACAGAACTGTGAGTCTGTAACCCACCTTGGTTTGGGAGGGTTGTTTCTTCTTCAGGGTTTCCATCGTGTTGAGGAAAAAGTAATGGTTTGTGATGCAATGCTGGGCTGCTTGAGACAGAGTGTCTTCAACTTTTCTTTCCTGTGCTGTGCAGTTCTTGAACTTTTGGACCAAACAGGATACCCTAGAACTGGAAAACCCCTCCCTGACCTCCACGCCTGTGTGCAGCCAGAAGGTGATTGTCACCACCCCACTGCACAGGGACAAGACCCCTCTGCTCCAGAAGAACTTAACGTGAGTCCTCCCTTTTCCACACAGGTGTCTGGTCCAGTTCAGACATAGCTCTCAGTACTTGTGGTATTACTGAGAGAGAAGCAAGGCAGGCTGGGGATTTCCTTAAATCAGTGTTTTCCCTCTCAAAACAGCTCTTTGAGCTGCAGGGAACGAGCGTCCAGGCTGATGGGGGCACAAAGTGACCTGTGTTGAGCTCAGCTGCTGGGTGGGTTGTGGCCTTTTGTGGTTTACAGCCTGTCTGATCCCTTGTCTTTCCCACTGTGCTTCCAGGTTTGTCACACCAGATCAGACATATGTGGTGGACAACACCCCTCACACTCCCACACCTTTCAAAAATGCCCTGGAGAAATATGGACCAATTAGACCTCTGGTAATTATTGGGCAGGGCTGTGGCTTGTGGTGGTGATGGATGCAAATGAGACAAAGGGTGGGGTGAGCTTGGGGCAGGGCTGTGAGCAAACTCTTATCTGTGCCAGAACAAAGGGCACTTTGGTAGTGCCAGGCTGAGAGGGGAAGGGTGAAGGGAACATTATTATAGTGCTAATTTCATTGTAAGGAGCTGCAGGAATTTCAGCTCCTCTGTAAACAAGCTAAAAATGCCCAAAGCTGCCCTTGAATCAGGCTGCAGTGCTTGGCTGCTGATGACCTTGAGGAGCAGGGCAGTGATCTGCCTAGGCCTCCCTGAGGAGCTGGATCTCCCAGCCCTTGTGTTCACACTGGTCTCATGATGGCACACTGGGGTTCAGCTGATAATTCCCTCACACCTGCAGATCCTGTAAATCCATCAGGCTAGCAAAAAGCTTGTCCTATCTTTTCCAGCTGGGAAGCAAGTAGGTTTTTGTGTTTGTCCTCCCGCTGTGGGCTCTCCTGACCCCATTGTCCCTTGAGGGGAATGCTTGTGAGCCTGCCCAGCATAATTTGACTGCTTTGTGTTCTCTCTGCCCTTTCACCCCAGCCCCAGACTCCTCACCTGGAAGAAGACTTGAAGGAGGTGCTCCGAAGTGAAGCTGGCATCGAACTCATCATAGAGGATGATGTGAAGCCTGAGAAACAGAGGAGGAAACAAGGGGTGAGCTGGCTGTGCATCCAGTACCAGCTGCTAAGCTGTCCTGTGCTCTTAGGGAGTGTTTTTGATGGTTTTATTCATCCTGCTATTGGTGCCAAAATGTTTTTAGCCCTGTGGCTGCTCTCTTTTAATCAGCAAGTGGTGCCTGAGGTTAAGGCCTGCTTAAAATACTGCCAGGAGTGTCCTGGTTTATGCTGAGCTCAGGGCTTGTTGGCACACTTGGAGCACCTGGGACAAGTTGTGCTCCCAGAAGGCTGTGGGCTTGCATGAAAAGTCTCAGTTTCCTGGTGGCCTTCCCTTCCTACTAAAAGCTCTTCCTCTAAACTGGTGGCTCGAGGTGCCAGGAGAGGAGCACTGGAAACTGCTGTGCCCTGTGGTGGGGAAGGCTGCGCACCTCTTCCTCCTGAGGGGCTGGTGCCACGCAGAACTGGGGTGACGTGGCCTTGGTGTGCCCCTGGGCCCTCAGGGTGGCTCTTTGCTGGGTGTGTTCGTGCTGACACTGGTGTTCCTACGTTCCCCAGCTGCGCAGGAGTCCCATCAAGAAGGTCAGGAAGTCTCTGGCCCTGGATATTGTGGATGAAGATCTGACACAAAACCTGCCTGCCCTCCCCAAGAATGTGTGTTTCAAAAGAACCCAGGTGAGGGGTTGTGTGCTCAGAGCAGGGGCAGAGCTGGCTCTGCTCTGAGAACACCGTGCAGAGCAGCAGTGGCAGCCTGGAGCTGCCTTTGAGCAATGCTTGTGAATGTGGATGAAGGGCTGCATTTCTTCTTCCCTTACGCTTTTTCTCCTGGTGCAGCCTGTGAATTTCCTGTCAAGGTCCCTGAACCTCTCCTCCTCGAGCAGGAAGCATGACAGTGGTTTGCTCAACAGAGCCTTCGTGCAAGTGCAGCCAGAGAAGATGTCCTACAGGAAAATGCCGAGCCATTTCAGGCCACCAGCACCGGTAAGCCCTGCAGCAGGCACTGCTCTCCCAGGCAGGAGTTCATCTGGCAGTGCAGCCCTTGTCCCCTGAGTGAGGGATGGAGTTCTGAGCTGCTGCACAGGCATCCCTACACTGTCAGGGCTGCCTTTACACCGAGGCTGGCAGATGCCGAGCCAGAGGTGTCATTTTATGTTCCTCAAAGCCACAGCTGTGGCCTGCTCAGCGTGTTTGGCCCTGGATTTCCTCATGGGATTTCTCACCCATCAAGGAATTTGGATGACTGCTCGGCAGTAAAGTAAAACCTTCCTTTTTCCAGTGGGCACTCCTTGAATGGATAGCAGCAAGCTCATCTTTTTTGGTTCTCAGGGCAGAGCAAATCTGGAGTGCTGTATAAAGGTTAAACAGGAAAGTATTTCCCACCCTTGTGTTTTTTAGGATGTTTCTGGCTTATGGGGAAGGCTGTGTGCCCTAGGCAGCATAGGCTGGCTTTATCCTGCTTTGTCCTGCCCCGTGGCAGTGCAGAGCTCCAGCTGGCAGTGTGGCACCTTGTACCTCGTGCTGAGGTTGCTGCTGTTACAGCAGCTCTCTTCCTCAGCTCTGCACGGTTGGAACTGGGTTGTGCTGGAGTCACAGCAGCCTACAGATGCCCTCTGGGGCATAAACAGATCTCTGTACAGCCTGCACCACCTGCAGGCAGGATGCATTCATGGAGGGGTGTCCCTATTGGCTGGGCAGTGTAGCTCAGACAGGGGGATTTGCACCACAATTTTGTAGGCGTTTGCTTGGCTAGAGTCACTTGAGGTCTCTGGTAGCTTCAGTGGGGATGGAAACACGTGCTGTCCTTGTTGGGGGGTTAAACTGCAGCTGGGGCCTCCTGTGACGGTGTTTTCCCATCCCAGGAAGGTGCAGTGTTGTCCTCAGAAAACTGCAGTGAGGAGGGATCTGTCACTGCATTAGAGCTGTCTTGTGAAACCTCTTTCTTCTGACAAATAAATACCCCTCAGCCAGAGTAATTCCTTCCCCTTCCCAAAATAAGCCTTTCTTAAACGCTTCCATTTCTCCTCCTGTCCTTGCAGGGTGGTATTGCTCCCAGAGCTAATAGCTCTGTATAAATAAACTTTGGGAGCGACTCGGGGGTGACAGGGAGGCAGCTGGTGTGGTGACAGAGTACAGGTGTGCAGGGAAATCCCACTGCCCACAGCCAGCAGGGCTGTCTGGGCTCTGGGGATTTATTGTGCTGCTCTGCTGCTGCTGGCAGAGGCAGTTCTTCATTAAGGAAACTCATCCAGCTCTGGGTTGTGACTCAGTGGGCCCAAAGCTGCTCTGGCTGCATGGGTTGTTCCTGCTGTGGCCAGCACTGGAGCCCGGGTTCCCTGCAGTGCATGTGAACAGGTATTTGCAGTTCAGGGCACTGCCTGTCTCCTGCCTGTTTACCAGAGGATGCTCAGGGGCTTTCCTGGAGTGCAGAAACACTTCCGGGGTGCCCTTTCTGCATGCAGAGACTGAAGCACGTCTGGGTTTTGGCTCCTCTTTTGTGCTCTGTTGAAACTTAAGGCATCAGATTGTTGTTAAGGATGGCATTTGATCAAAACAGACCTGGGGCCCAGCAGCTCCTGTAAGAATTGAACTGGCTGGCAATAAACTCCAAAGCTGTGCTTGAATTCCTTCTATTGTTCTAGAATCTCTTCAGGGCAGCGAGTTTTAATAGGTTTGTGCTTTGGAGTTTTTGTCTTGAGGCAAGTAAGGGAAAACCCTGAAAGGGCATGTGGATTGTCTTGAAATGAAGCACTCACCTGGGAAACTGCTGAACCTAAACCCCAGAAATTCCCACCTCAGCTGTGAGGAGTAGCCGCTGGTGGGCGAGTTCCTCCTGGCTGTGAGATGGGTTCTGAAGTTCTATTTCCCGTGCTACTTTTGTCTATTTTTGCAGTCTTTTAGAACAGGATGTTGATGAGATGCTTGTCCTGTCCCTTGACTGTGTTGTACACATCTTTTCCCTCTGCAGATGACCAGGGCTTGGAAAGCAGTGGCCTGTGGTGGAACCCAAGATCAACTCTTCATGCAGGAGAAAGCTCGACAGTTTTTGGGCACCTTGAAACAGAGTCACACGTCAAGGACCTTAATCTTATCATGAAGGATTGTTCTGCTATCTAATTTTATTTTTTAAACTTTTTTTAATGAGTGGATGGGGAACCACAGGAAAAAATGTCTTCTGCCAGGCCTTAGTCTATGGGAGTGGATTTTTTTTTTCCCTTCAGTTCCCAGGTAGATCTACATTGTAATAAATTGGGCTATCTGCTGGCTAGTGTGTGGAATGCAAGCTTTGGGATCAATATGGAAAAGCAAACGAGGGAGGCTTGGAGAGCTTGACAGCAAGACCTCTCTCTGCAAGACCTGAATTCTGGAAAAGTGGAAGCAGCAGCCGTGTTCCACCTTGGAGCAGCACGCGCAGCGGGTGCTGGAGACCGGCCTCACAGCGTCCCTGGATTCTGCTGCTGCTCTGCTACCTCAGGAATGGCCTCGTGAAGGTTCCTGCATGCCTTGAGTCTCCCTCCTGGCTTTCCCCAGGGGATGGAACATCTCCCTGGGCTGGAGGAGGAGGAGGAAGGGCGTGGTGCTGTGGGGTGACCTGTGCCTTGAGCCCCTTGCTCCCCGTGGGGCTGCTTTGCCCTGCCGTGGCCCCAGCGGGGCCTCTCCCCGTGACTGTGCTCCCTCTTCCAATAAACGATGGTGCTCACATCCCTTGGGCTCTGCCTCTGCCTCACACACAGGGAAGGCAGCCAAGTGCTGGTTT